>NC_090302.1:16420833-16764166 GCF_039906515.1 Pseudorca crassidens | reverse complement strand
GATGGCTTTGGTGTGAAGTGGGGTGGAAATCCCTTGCACCTTTATCTCTATCCATGCCCTTCCAAGCCATGCCTTTTATATGTAGCCTAAGCCAGGACTTGTTAAATTTTAATGTGCACACAACTCAGTTGGTTATTTCATTACAATGCAGATTCTCATTCAATAGATCCAGACTGAGGCCTGAGATTCTGCATTTCTTACAAGCTCCCTGGTGATGCTGATGTTGCTGGTATGTGGACAATCCTTTGAGAAATTATAATGTGTTCTGATGCATGAACACAACCTCAAGACAAATCCTTCCTTACTCCATCACTAATCAAATTGTGGCCCCTCTGTAGAAATCCTGGAGTTGCTGCTGCTGCAGTATACTCTGTTGCCTGGAGGGAGGGCTTCCTCACTCCCGTCGTGGTCAGGCCAGAGATCCCCATAGTCGGGGGAGCACCATGACAGCAGTCTTTTGGAGTCTGTCTTCCAAAACTGGAAATGGAGGCTGGAATCTTGCTGAGCATCCGCTGTATGGCAGACACTGTGCTCGGCACTTAACATACAATATCACGTCTGACAGTCAACATTTTGGGGAGGTCTGAGTTTAACAGTCATTGCATATCTGAGGAAACAGAAGTGATGTCACTTACGCTGCAAAAAGCAATGACAATCATCACTAAGTCTTAATGACTGCTAAGCAGTTTCTAATCTAATTTTTTTTTTTAAGTAAATACTTTCTCATCCACTCCTTTGAGTCTTCAGGATCATGTAGCTGGTTTAGGGGGCTAATTAGCGGCATGGCTAGCAACAGACCCTGAGTTCCTAGTCCAAGAATCTCCCTCCTCTGTGTTGTCTTTTATATCTGCAAAGAACGTTATACTCTGTCCACAAAGAGCAAGGGGTCTTTCAAACAGGAGGACAGTTGCATGATGTCATAAAGCAGTTTTAAAATTTAGGCTTGAGAATCATCTGGAGATCTTGTTAATTTTGTTTTAGTAAACATGGGGTGGAACCTATAAATACCCATTTTTAACAGTGAGCCAGATGATTCTAATGTCGATGGCACAGGGTGGCCTTCGAGAAACACTGGTATGTCCTACTCAGTAGAACTGGGCATCAGGAGACCTGGACGTGAGACTTGGCTCTGTGCCCTTGGACCGCAACCTCCCCCACCTCATTCTCGCATTTTTTTTTACAGGAGAAAGTGGAGCAGGAACAGTGGATCCCCATCCTCTTGGTGCATTAGAATCACCTGGGAGTAATTAAAACTATAAACACCTGGACCACGCCTCTGAGATTCAGAGGTCAGAGGAGAGCCTGGATATTTGTTTCTAGGTAATTCTATCGATTATATATAGTTAGGGTTTTTAAACCGACCAGGTTTGATTTTTACAAATCATGGTACCTCATCATAAATCCTGCAAGTTCCTGAGACATACCCTCTGCAGGTCTTCCCAAGGAAGATCAGGGGGGTGCCACTGTCTTTGAGGGTGGGCTGTATCCGGCAATGAGGGACACACAGAGATGTGTGCATTTCTGGTGCTCTTGGAAGTGACTAGAGATGGTAAAAACTACCTCCATTCCTGGCTTCCGTTCTCTGTATTTGATGTCCATGATGCTAGCATGAAGTACTGTCCATCAGGTTCCTTATATCCTCCCATTTAACTCTCAGAACACTTCCTCCAGGAAAGTATTCATGTTTCACAAATGAGGAAGCCACATCTCCAAGGGGCTAAGTGGTCTTCTGATCATCTCACTGATGAGCCGGGGTCTGAACCCAGGTCAGCCAAGCCCAAGGGCATCCTTTTCTCCTAAATCTCCAGAACATCATATCTCTTGAGTCTTTTTTTCCCTCACCTTCTTAATATTGCTCTTTGGAGCAGGGACCTATACTAGTTTGCTAGGGCTGCCATAACATAGTGCCACAGACTGAGGTGGCTTAAACAACAGAAATTTGTTCACAGTCTGGAGGCAGGAAGTCCAGGACCGAAGTGTCAGCAGGTTTGTTTCCTGAGGTCTCTCTCCTTGGCTTGTAGATGGTTGCCTTCTCTCTGTGTCCTCACATGGGCTTTGTTCTGGGTGAATTCCCTCCTAGTGTCTCTTCTTCTTCTTATAAGGCCACTAGTCCTACTGATTTAGGACCTCATCCCTATGACCTCATTTAACCTTAATTACCTCTTTAATGTCCCTGTCTCCAAATACAGTCATTTTGGGGGTTAGGGCTTCAACATCTGAGTTTTGGGGAGACATAATTTAATTCATAGCAGGATCTTTGGTTCATTTTATCTCATTAATATGTATGGATCAACAACTCCCAGACCAGTTCATTGGATATGGGTGAAGAAATTCTCAGTCAGAGTCCTACTTTCAGATTACTTTATTCAGTCAGTTTCCAGAGTATTTTCTTGGCAAGCACTGGGCTAGAAACTGGGACCTTAACGTGTACCCCTAAAGTGTATATGGAAGGAGGAGGCATGCTCTGTGAATCCCTGAAATTATGTATAGTAATAGCATACATTTGTAAATGTGCATTTTTCCAGGGAGATGGTCCACAGCTTTCTTCAGATTTTCAAGGATGTCATAACCTCCAGAGGTTAAGCAGCAACAAAGTCCTTTCTCAACTCTTAAGGTCTAAGGTTCCAACTAAGGGATATTTTGTTCTCTCGAAGGTTCTTAATATAATATCTTGAAGATGTCATCATTTGTTTCCCTTCCACCCTCCGGGCTTAGAAAGAATATGCTTCTGCACTAGTCAGGGCAGGATTCTTGTAGGAGGTGGGCTACAAGTCTATTCTCCACACTTAGTGAGTAATGGGGGCATAGAAGGTTTCCTACATCTGAGAATCGACCAGTTCTCATATTCAGGTAGAAAAGAAGGAAAATAATGTCCTGGTGAGATGGTTTAAGACTTGCCACACTTATGAATAGAGTGTATTTTTTGCAAAGTATCTTGAGGGAACAATCTCCCAGAATGACTCAGCAACAAAACAACCTTCTGAAACTTCCATCCTTTCTTCATTTCTTTCCATCACTACCTCCAACCAATTAGTTGTTGCAGCCTGTGGATCCTCTGACTTGCTCCCATGGGTGGTTATTGAAACCATTCAACGAACTGTGTCCCTGCCTCCTACTTTGCCTCCTCAAATCCATCCTACACCCTGGTGTTAGATCAGATTTTCTAAAAATCCTTGTGTCACTCCCCCGCTCAGCATTCTTTGGTGACTCTCCATTCCTCCAAAGGGCATTTAAGATCCTCTATGATCTGGACTTGACCTATCACTCCTTCCTTGTGTGTTACAAAATCATCACACAAGCACTACATTTCACCCATATGAGAACACTTACTGCTGGAAAACACAATATGAGCTGTATTAGGGCTCTCCAGAAAAACAGAAATAATAGGAAGTATGTATGAGTATATGTGTAAACGTATACATGTATACATATGTGTATGTGTACATATATATATATATATATATATATATATATATATATATAGCGAGAGAGAGAGAGAGAGAGAGAGAATGAGATTTATTTTAAGGAATTGACTTATTATGGGAGCTGAAATTTGCTCATTGGGCAAGTCTGAAATTTGCAGGGCAGGACAGCAGGCTGGAGACTCAGGGAAGACTTAAGGTTGCAGCTCAAGTGTGAAGGCAGTCTGGAAGCAGAATTCCCTCTACCTTGAGGGGGGCCTCAATTGTTTTCCTTTAGGCCTTCAACTTATAGAGTGAGGCCCACCCACATTATGGAGAGTAACCTACTTTACTCAAAGTCTACTGATTTATATATTAACGTATTAATTTTATCAAAAATATCTTTACAGTAATGTGCAGACTGGCATTTGTCCAAATATCTGGGTACTATGGCCTATCCAAGATGACATATAAAATTAACTATCACATGAACTTCTATACTTCTGAGCCTGGACTGCCCGCCCCACTTTCATAAGGTATTTCTAGATTGTCCAATTAGAACATATTTTCCTTTATTGTTTTATTTGTGCTCTTTATAGGTACAGCCATCATAGCATTTACTATAATTTGCTTTGCATTGATCTAACTGTATACATACGGGGTTATTCATTGGATCATGGTCGAGAGGCAGTGTCTCTGGGCTAGGAGTTTGTGTCTCCAAAGTATTCATGACAAGCACATTGCATTTGTCTGAAACAGCAAAAGTATACAAGAAATGGGCCTCGACTGGTTCCTTTGTGTCTAAAGAGGTAGCAGATTATACTAAGAGTGTTGCTTGTGCAACCGAACTCCTTGGCTAAAATCCTGGCTCTGCCACTTACTTGCTGTGCAAACTTGGGCAAGTGACTTAACCTCTCTGTGCCCCAGGTTTTTCATCTGTAAATGGGGATGATATAACCTCATTTGGTTATTGTAAGAAAAAAAAATGCATTAACACTTATAAAAGACTCAGAACAGTCCTTGATATGTAGAAAGTACTGAATAAATATTAACCGATAATACTGTTTTTATTGGTATATGGTTTCAAAAGTTTAGGTAAGGAATGGTGTTCTGACTGTCCAGGAATTTCCAGCAAGGATACGGAACTGAGTAAATTACTCCTGCATTAACCCTATCCTTAAAGATCTTGGGTTTTTCCAGGTGCTTTCCACTCTGTGAGTCACCATAGGATTAATTCCCAGAAGCAAGTTTGCTCAGTTTTTATCATCTCTTCTTCTTTTTTTTTTTGAACCTTCTTTTAATATCTTATATGTTTTCCCTACCAGAAGTATATTCTAGACCCAGTACTGGGTAATAACACATAATATGGCTTATTCGGGGCATATTCAACTCCATCATCTGCTGATGTTTTCAGAAATTTCCTTTACATGAAAATTAACAAAGTGTTTGCAGTGTTATTAATTGAAATCAAATTAATATAAGCAAATTTTAAATTTTTATGAAATTAATATTTCTTATTTTTCTTAAATTAAATAAAAAATTGGCAGATCTTAACTTGCTACATTTTTCAAAGAAGTTTAGCAATTATCACTCAAGGCTGTGGAAAGAGATGGCTTGTTTATGTAGCACTGTTTTGATCCAATATGAAAGGTGGGGTTATAAACTCATTCAGTCCATGATTTGAGATTTCATCCTTCTTGTGGACTATTCTTCATTTATCCAGAATTACTTCTTATCTCTTCCAGAGTCCTTCTCTTACAAAATATTTTTTGTGTGTTTGTTAAATGATTCAAGTCCAAACATTATCTCACATTCTTGAACAGAGGCCCATCTTCTCCTCTGCCCTTTGCATTTTTGCCTAGAAATACCTATTCTGACCCTGGAAGTTGAGGTATTTGTGCGATATCCTGAAATGTTTTAAAATTTCATGACCCTGCAAAATAAAATCAACCAAGATCTTATATTTAAAATCACAAAGTAAAACAGAGGGTTGTGTCACTGTGACATTAACAGAAAGGCATTCAGGGTAAAATAATTTCTGATTTGCTGTCAGAGCCAGGAAAGAAAATATGGACATCTTTCTTTAATAATTTGTAAAGTTACCATGTATATCTTATGGCATTATTAGGGTGACTATCCCAGAATCATTCATTTGGAACACAAAGTACATAAACTACATAACTCCATTCTTCCCATTTTCCATTGTTAATATGCTTATTATTATTTATAGTAGTTGTTATGGACTGACTTTGGACTCCCCTCCAAATTCATGTATGGATTCCTAAACCCCAATGTGACAGTGTTTGGAGATGAGGCCTTTGGTAGTTAATTAGGTTTAGGTGAGGTCATTAGGGTGGGGTTCTCATGCTGAGATTAGTGACTTTGTAAGAAGAGATACTAGAGAACTCTCTCTCTCTGTCTCTGTTTCTGTCTCTGTCTCTCTCCACCATGTGAGAACACAGCAAGATGACACCTGTCTGCAACCCAAGAAGAGAGTCCTCACGAGAAACCAAGTATACTGACACCTTGATCTAAGACTTCCAGTCTGCATAACTGTGAGAAATCAATGTGTTTTATTTAAGCCATACAGTCTATTGTATTTTCTTATGGCAGTTGACTAAGGCAGTATCAGTAGTAGTTTTCTTAATTCCCAGCACCTGCTTCATCACTTTTTCAACTTCATTATCTAATATTTTCCTTCTGATCTTCTCCATTCTCTTCCTCTTTCTTACCTTTCTCCTTTTATTTCACTTCAACTGCCACTTAATTTTCCATCACTTTCATTTTTCTTCATTCATTAATTCACCTTTTATTCTTTGATTTTTCCTTGTTTCCTTTTAATCACTTTCATTTTCTTTTCCCCTTTTCCCACATTTATTTTCATCATTTCCATCTGTCCTTCTTTTCCCTCTTCACAGTTCTCTTCCCTGTGATTTATGTCCTTACTCATATTTTTCTCTCTTCCTCACTTTTTCATGTCTTCTGTTTTTCACTTCCTCTTTCTTTTCTTTCTTCTCTCCCTTTCCATTTTTCCTTTTTCTGTCTTTTCCCTAATCTTCTTGCAGTTTATTTTACTCCTCCCTACTTGCAGCCTCATTCCTTATCCCATCTGTCCCGTCCCTTGTGTTATCCTTTATCTTTTTCCTGCAAAGACACATCTAAGAGCAGATGTGTAAGTGTAGGATGCAACGGGGCAAGAAGCCAGATGGTGAGCAGCCAGCTCTGGGGGAGAGCTCTTGTGATAACCTGACCCCACCCCCATACCTTTCCTGTTTTCCTCCTTTTTTTCTTTCTTAGGAAGGTGCCTGCATTAGAAATTCTTTTGCTCTCCTTCGAGGGAATGTTGCTGACATCCCTCACAGGGTATTTTCCAGCCAGGCATTGAAAATTGCGGAGGCCGAAGAAAGTCATGGAATACACAAAAGGACCTAGATGTAATCACCCATTATTGTTTTATTACTGTTGTTAGGGTAAAATAACAGAATCTATCATCTATTGAGCTCTCGTACGTGCCAGATGCATGCATCACATAGATGCATCTATAACAATTCCAGGAAGTAGGCACTATGGGTGACCCTATTCTGCAAATGAGATCTGAGGAGGCTAAGGGGGTAAGAATTGGCTTGAGGTCACAGAGCTGGTACCTGGCATTTCTAGAAACAGCATTTCTTCATGACAGACATAGTTTTCGTGCAGAGAGTCATGGAGCAGTTGGGACAGAGGCACTTTTATGGAACTTCTAATCTTTGTGAGGCTGCATGATACGATAGAATCACGCAAACCATGTTTAAATCCTTGCTCCACCCATTCCTAGTCATGGACATGTACTGTCTCATTTAATTCTCATGACCGCTTCTTAGGTCAATTTCATAAGCAAGGGATCTAAGGTTCAGAGTTCATAGGCAACTTGTCCAAGGTCATACAGGTCTGACTCCAAATATAAATGCTATATACCACACTGATGTGGATTTTAAGGATGAATAGAACTTCCTAGGCAGAGAAGGAAGAGTAAATTCTCCAGGCAAGGAAGAGGGAGGCTGTAGGCAAAATACAAAAACAGGGACACAAGCACAGTATTTACAGGGCATTGAAGAGACAGGTCTTTCTGGCTTATTCCCACGTGCAAACTTGAATGAGTCACTTATCTTTGGAAGTGGAAATTCCTTTATATGTGAAATGAAGACCATATCTGTCCATGCAATTGTTGCATATTTCAAGTCTTATACTGTCAGACAAAATAAGTTTAAAATGCAGTATGTAAAATAAAATGGACGCTAGTGAAATTATGTCAAATATTGTACCACACGTGTCAGAGTAGGGTGTATCAAAGAGGTTTTTTTATTCTTTATTTTTATTTTTTCTTCAGTATTTTCCAAATTTTCTAGGATGGCCATATATTTCCATTCTATAATAGGAAGAATACTTTTATTTTAAAATATTAATGTCTATTCAGCTTTACTCATGTGGTTGCTTTAGGGATATTTAAGAAATCATGAAGAATATCAAATATAAGATATTGATACTACTGTTACTTTTCTCCTCTTACTCATCTTAGAAGTGAAAAAATACTGAAATATGACTCATCAAAGATTAATTTTCCTTGGGCTTCCCTGGTGGTGCAGTGGTTGGGGGTCCGCCTGCTGATGCAGGGGACACGGGTTCGTGCCCCAGTCCGGGAAGATCCCACATGCCGCGGAGCGGCTAGTCCCGTGAGCCATGGCCGCTGAGCCTGCGCGTCCGGAGCCTGTGCTCTGCAGCGGGAGAGGCCGCTGCAGTGAGAGGCCCGCGTACCGCAAAAAAAAAAAAAAAAGATTAATTTTCCTCAAAGTACTTTATTATATTTTTAATTCTTTTGAAAATTTATAACCACACGTATGGCTGCACAGATGCATATAATTTTTTTCCCTCTTAACTGTAATAGCTATGCTCTCATATCTATCTTTGGCATTTACTATATAGAATTACTGAGGGCTCACAAACTAAGAAGATGGGTCAGCATGAGTTGGGGCAAATCAGGGATACCTTTTGGAAGCTGCAAGATTCAAACAAGGTGTTCAGGAGAATGCTGTCCTGCTGAAGAGGAGCTGGTGAGGAGTATGATATGCGTAATGGAGAGAGAAACAGCAAGATGCACACAGATAGGTTCTAAACAGGCTAAATCAGAGGGGACAGGTTACGAAATTTAAGATGCAAGGCTGCAGTATTACAGGATCTAGGACAATCATCTAGCAGAGGGTTTCAAGATCAGGAGTGATCAGTACAGTAGGGACAGTTGAATCCCTGGAGACCAAATATCCAAGGCCTGATTTCACTCCCTAGTCACTTTGTTCAAAGCCACTCAACATATTGACAGTGAGAGGTGGGCCCATATTGCAGAGAGAAGAGAAGGAAAAGGATCTAGGCTTTCCTAGATAAACACAGGCACTAGAAGCCTGTTAGGGACTTTTATTTTCACTTTTTAACAAATATTTTTCCCAACAGTCTACTTATAAACCAGTTCTTTCCACCCAGGCTCTGAGTCAACTACTCATGAGATTTCAGTATAAATCCTTTAACCTCTTTCAGCCTTATGCTTTTAATCGTTAAAATTTAAGCATTACTGCTTGCCCTTTTTTTTTCCCGTAGAGAGATCTTTTGAGGACTGTATTATTTCAAGACTATTAGAGCACTCAAATATAGTAATGTGCTGTCTAGAATTATAGGTAGTAGTTAATATCTTCCCATTAGGAGGAATTAGAGGTATCTGTTCATTTCTTTTCTTTTTATTAATTTTATTGGAGTCAAGTTGCTTTACAATGTTGTGTTCATTTCTGCTGTACAGCAAAGTGAATCGGTTATACGTATACATATATCCCCTCTTTTTTAGATTTCCTTCCTACTTAGCTCACCACAGAGCATTAAGTAGAGTTCCCTGTGCTATACAGTAGGTTCTCAGTAGTTATCTATTTTATACATAGTAGTGTATATGTGTCTATCCCAATCTCCCAATCCATCCCCCCACCCAGAGGTATCTGTTCCTTTCAAGCATACTCACAAACAACTAATTAAACCAGAAGGAAGCCAAACACCATACGTTAACTCTGAAAGGGGATGGATGGTGATGATGATGATGAAATTAACTGCCAAACTTTCTGAGATCTTGCCAATTCCCAAGACTGTTTTACCATTTTACATCCATGGACTAACTTTATCTTGTCAAGACCCTTGCACAATAGATACCACTGTTTTTCCCACTTATATGTGAGAAATCTAAGACTCTAAGAGGTTAAGAAACTTGTCTAAGACCTTGTAGCTAGTAAGGGTTGAAGACAGGATTCAAACCCAGGTAATCTGGATTGAGTGTTAAAATAATAGCATTGAAAGAAAATATGAGAGCAATAACATTGTATATAAAGTCATTTAAAGCAATCTCTTAAATTTCTTTTTCTTTTTTTTTTTGCAGCATATGGGATCTTCATTGTGGCACACAGGATCTTTAGTTGTGGCATGCAAGATCTAGTCCCCTGAGCAGGGATCAAACCTGGGCCCCCTGCATTGGGAGTGCGGAGTCTTAACCGCTGGACCACTAGGGAAGTCCCTAAAGCTACCTCTTAAATTTCTAATTAAGTATACTTTAATTCTTTTTTTGACAAAGGTTTATCAGGAAAACTTATTTATGTTTACTGACCATTGTTAGAGACTTCAAAGGCTCACAGATAGAATCTGGAGAAATAATTGAAGGGAGAACGTAGATTTACTGAATGTAACTGAACAAGATTTGGGAGAGGAAGCAGGAGGGAGTGATGGAGTTAATCTGCACACTAACGGACATATGAAAATGTATTCGGAGGCCACTGATACAACAATGCTGGGTAACAAACTATGCCCCAAATCTCAATGGTTTACAATAAACGTTGATTTCACTCTCACATGTCTGCAAGTTCACTGGGAGGCTCTAGCTCATGCTATGAGTTTGTTCAGCTTGGCTCCATCCATCTTTCGTTCCACAACTCAGGTTTAAAGAACAGTGCCTACAAGGGTATGATCCTCTTAAGGTGCAGGGCAGGAGTGCAAGAGACCAAGCCAAACAGCAGTTGCTATGGTGCACTTTACACTCACCTACATTTCATTGGTCAAGACAATCACATGGCCAACCCCCAAGTCATTAGAGTGGAGAAGTACAATTTGTTCTCAGTGAATAATGACAGAGGTTGGGAAAGAAGGAAAATAATGATCCAACACTATAGACTACCACAAAGAGGCCACCTGAGGTTGAAATAACTAACTGCTACTTAGTGAAAGGCCATATGACTATCCCTACTAGAGAGGGTAAAAACAATCTTAATAGGAAAGATATATTAAACTTAATGGACAAAAAAATCACCACTGGGTGGTACTCTTATTCCAAGACTGCTTTTTGCAGGGTAGATCTGTATTCAAGTGGCAAAAGAGGAAATTTTGAATAGGACATATACAAGTTGAGTTTTTATAACTCAAGCTGTAAATACCTGTTCATTTCTACTTCATGATGTTAATGTATGTGTAAAGTACTCAAAACAGTGCCTGAAAAAGAATGATGCTATGAGAGTGTGCTATGAGGATGCTGGTGATGATGATGATAAAGATGATGATGATGCTGTCAAAATTGTGGGGTATTTCTTTTCTTTGTATATTTCCTTTCTCCTACTTTAACTCAACAACAGGTTCGGCAAGGTATTCCAAAATGCTTACATCCTAATGAAGACCTTTTCTAGGTTTCAGGTCTCATGACCAAGAGAGCAGAAAGTAATAACTTTTGGCAATGCTGGACATTCTTAGTAATATAATTTTGTATAAAGTGTTAAGGGTGAGTTGCAAAGAGGTCTGAGGGATTTAATGAGAAGTGTGCAAGAAAGATTTGTCTGTCTTCCACCAGCATCATTTTAACTGTCAAATATAGAACAGCTTTTACTTAAAGGGACAAAAGTTGGAGGAGAAATCTGGCTTACAATTCTGGCAAAAGATATGGCCAAAATGACCCAATCTGGGAACAGCATTCTGTGGGCAGCTACATAAACAGGTAATCTTTTTTTTTTCTTTTTTTTTTTTTAAAATGAAAGCTTATTTATTATTTATTTATTTATTTTTGGCGGTGTTGGGTCTTCGCTTCTGTGCGAGAGCTTTCTCTAGTTGCGGCAAGCGGGGGCCACTCTTCATCGCGGTGCGTGGGCCTCTCACCGTTGTGGCCTCTCTTGTTGCGGAGCACAAGCTCCAGACGTGCAGGCTCAGTAGTTGTGGCTCATGGGCCTAGTTGCTCCGCGGCATGTGGAATCCTCCCAGACCAGGGCTCGAACACGTGTCCCCTGCACTGGCAGGCAGATTCTCAACCACTGCGCCACCAGGGAAGCCCGAAACAGGTAATCTTTTTATTGACTTATTCAAGCAGGGTAAAACCTTAAAAATGCTGCAAAATCCTGTAAATAATGAAAATAAATAGCCCATGTCTCAAAATATTTAGCCAAATGTCTTTTTTCCTGAGACATCCCCACATAGCAAGAAAACAGAACACTTAAAAAACAAACAAGGGCTTCCCTGGTGGCGCAGTGGTTGTGAGTCCGCCTGCCGATGCAGGGGACACGGGTTCATGCCCCAGTCCGGGAAGATCCCACATGCCGCGGAGCGGCTGGGCCCGTGAGCCATGGCCGCTGAGCCTGCGAATCCGGAGCCTGTGCTCCGCAACGGGAGAGGCCACAGCAGTGAGAGGCCCGTGTACCGCAAAAAAACCCACAAACAAACAAAAACAAGAATTAAAGTCAAGGACCTAAAAGCATCAGGGGAAAAAAAAAATCCTGGAAGAGTAGGGCTCTGTTCCTCATGATGCTCTCTTTCCATCTGGAAAGCTACAGGAAAATTTGTTTGGAAAGAAAAAAAAAATCCTTCCTACTCCCTATCCTCATAGGTTTGGGATTAAAGCTAATATGATTTATTCTTCACAAATGTATCTAATTGGAAAAGAGACCAGAATACTGGAATGTCTGTTCTGACAGCCCTTGAAGACCACCCTGAGACAGTTAGAGAGAGTTAATGTCAGTTTCTCAAGTACACAGTAACAGAATGGGGACAAATGACCCAGACGTTTTTATTCTAAGTCCAGTGTCCAGTATTGAACTGGATTTAATATAGCTTTCCCTCCAATGGCTTATCTTTGGGAAAATCACTGTAATGTTTTCATTTTCCTTGTCAGCAAAATGGAAGGACTAGGTCAGTGGCTTTGTCAAGGATGTCCCTTCCACGCCATTATTTAGATCCACTTCTTTTGAGCCATTCCTCATAGAGAAATGTTTCTCCTCCATGTTTCGTTATTTTATGCATCAGATTCAAAGACTTACAAGGGACTTCCCTGGTGGTATGGTGGTTAAGAATCCACCTGCCAATGCAGGGGACATGGGTCCGAGCCCTGGTCCAGGAAGATCCCACATGTCGCGAAGCAGCTAAGCCCGTGCGCCACAACTACTGAGCCTGCACTCTAGAGCCTTTGCGCAGCAACTACTGAGCCTGCGTGCCACAGCTACTGAAGCCCACGCACCTAGAGCCCGTGCTCCACAACAAGAGAAGCCACCTCAATGAGAAGCCCGCGAACCGCAACAAAGAGTAGCCCGCGCTCGCCGCAACCAGAGAAAGCCCACGTGCAGCAATGAAGACCCAGTGCAGCCAAAAATGAATAAATAAATAAACAAATAAATAAATAAATTTACAAAGACTTAACAAAGGAATCAAGGAAACCTGGGGGGAGGAAAACTTTTGGGAATACCTCCTGTAACATGCTGAGCAACAGACAGATTTCTTACTGGTCTCCATTCCATTCAAGAATGATTATTGTTCTAAAAGAAAAGATTCTGCTGAAATTTCTCAGTGAAGCAGGCTTTGAAAGGCATCGTTGTAGGATGATGGAGCCATGCTCAACTGCTGAATTTAGATAAATGTGTTTAATAGACCATTGTTCAACACATGCTTTCTGGTGCATGAATCAGTACTTTGAGGTTTGAATCTCAGAGATTGTTTTTATTTGGCCATGACGCACGGCTTTTGGGATTTTAGTTCCCCAACCAGGGATTGAACCTGGACCACCAGGGAAGTCCCTGAATCTCAGAGGTCCTTACTTTCCGTTTTTGGGAAATATTCAATATTTATATTTGTCTCTCTTAACCTTTAAACCTTTTTGACCCAATCTTCTTTCACTCTCTTTCACTGTGTTCCTAATCTAAAAACAGACACCTAAAGAAATCAGTGACAATCAACCTTTCAATAAAAGGCTTGAGAAATCATCTTGTCCCATTTTCAGATGAGGCCTTTGAAAAAGAGCAATTCAATGACTTACTCAAGACTACTGTGAATAATCTCTGTTTGTAGGTTTCTACCTTCAGCTTCTCCTTGGTTTTCTCAGTGCCCCAAAACCCTCTTAGTGGCAGCTGTGGGGAAAGACAGACTCCTTAGTCCTCTCTCCTCCTTCCTTCAAGGACTGAAGAGTTTCATTATTAATCATTTATATATTAGTGCTACTCTGTCTGCCTCTTTATTAATCACCTCCATGGAATCTATTGCTATTAATCATCTGATGTGTGTCTGAGTACTACCGGTAATCATCTTTGAATGTTCATTACCCGTCAATTTAATTACTTGTTTTTCCCCAGGAGTGCAGACTGATTCAGGTCCCTGACTGTGGTGTGCATGTGTGTGTGTGCATGTGTGTATGTGTGTATGTGTTGCTTTTAGACACCAATTACCATTTCATAAAGAAAAACTATATTTCAATTAAGTATTCCTAACCTCTGGTCATCTATGAACCATATACTTCTTGTTGAATGTGAAGGCTGAAAGTCAGGTGTAATCTATGATTCTCTTTCATTTAATCTTATATCTTCTACAACAATTCTTTGAAGTCCTCTATAAACTAATTGATGTTACTTCTTCAGAAATAAGCACTGTATGTACCTGGGGTATTTATTTATGTGTGTATGTACTTACTTATTTGCATTAATTGATGCTTGAGGGAATCAGAAAAGAATGACACCAAAATATGTAATCAGTTCCTGTCCACTCCTCTAAGGGTAACTATATAACAGAAAGGTCCATACATTTCCTTTTGGATGGGTGGGAGTAGAAAGAGAGTTGCTGTGTCTTAAGAGTATTTAACTCTGCGAAGGATGCTCAAAGTGTGCCTAGAATAAAATAACACATTTTTAAAATGTTCAGTCTTCTTTGAAGAGGGCATTTCACAGGAACCTACAGTCTTATGGTTAGCAGAAAAAGAAGGGGATGAAAAGAAAGAAACTAACATTTGCTGAATGCCTACATCTATTATTTTATTTCACTTTCCCAATGATAGCTCTTATGTGTAGGTTCCATTAACTCATGGAATTTGCCCAAGGACATGCAGATGGTAAGTAACAGAATTGGAATTTAAACGATGATGTGCCTAATTCTGAAATCCATGCTCTTGCCCCTGCATCATGCCGTCTCAAGACAAGATGTATATAAGTAATATCAGAGAAGGCTCAAGTGTGAAAATTAGGTGAGGCACAGATAATGTTTTTTTCCTCAAACTCAGAAGAGGGGTTCAATACTTCTAGATGGGTTGTTCAGAGAAAGATTAATGGAGATGACATCTGAATTGAATGTGTAGAATGAAAAGGGCTAAGCAGCTCCGGTGTGTGACCTTGTATGTTCACTCCTTCCTGGAGTCATAGGAGCCTAGAAAGGTCTTTGTTCTCCACTTGAAGTCTGTTGTCAATTTTAGTATTGAGTGCTTTGGAATAAAGAGGCATAGACTTCTCTGAAGATATGCTATCTTTTTGTTAGCTAGACATTTACTGGAGGAAGTGCTGTTAAAATACATACACATGCACACACACACACATCCCCACACACAATTATTTAATGTACTTGTGTTCTAGGAAGATATTTCTCTTTTCCTCACTACTTTACTTTTACAACCACTTTATCCATTTAGTCACTATTGATGTATTGGATGCATCCCCTCTATACCCAGCACTGTCCTATCTACTTTGAGATTTGCAGAGATGCACTTTAGGAGATATAAGACATGGTCCCATTTATCAATAATCAGAATTTACTTTGAGATATAACAGCTGTAGCTTGCATTTATTTTTTAATTTATTTATTTAATTTATTTATCTTTGGCTGTGTTTGGTCTTTGTTGCTGCCCGTGGGCTTTCTCTAGTTGTGGCGAGAGGGGGCTACTCTTCGTTGCAGTACACGGGCTTCTCATTGTGGTGGATTCTCCTGTTGCGGAGCACGGGCTCTAGGCGTGTGGGCTTCAGTAGCTGTGGGGCATGGGCTTAGTTGCTCTGCGGCATGTGGGATCTTCCCGGACCAGGGCTCGAACCTGTGTCCCCTGCATTGGCAGGCGGATTCTCAACCACTGCGCCACCAGAGAAGCCCAGCTTGCATTTATTAACTTTACTATATGTCTGGAACTATTCTAAGCCCACTTCTGGATTTGTTATCTCATTTAATTGGTTCAGTTGAAAAGTTCAGGTAGAAGTTTGATTTTTCCTCACATCAGAGTACTGGGCAGATTAGTTAGTTAATAGGGCTTGTTATGAGTCGATGAATTGGAAATCATTTTCTAAATTATAAAATGCCATATGGACTTAAGGAAAGTGTTGGAAATTTCGTGTAGGGTAGGTGGGTAATTTGGGGGGTAGACTCAGGTTAGTGAAAACTTTAAAAAAACAGATAGCAGAGTGCAGAGCTTGGATTATGAGTCCCTATTTACAGACGGGGTATTTAAGTCTCTGAAAGGCCTAGTGATGTGTTCAAGTTCACATTGCAAATGAGTTAGGGAATTTTTCAAGTCTTCTGACACTGGGTCCAGTACCCTTTCCTCTAACCCTGATACCAATGGCCAAGTATACAACCAAGCAAAGAGGAAGGCTAAACAGAGTGCAGAGGGGTAGACTAGAGTCTCAGTTATGGGCCAACATCATTATATGCTGTATCCCCACTACTAATACCCAGAGAAGAAAATTAGGGGCATGGAAAACTCTAATACTCTAATTTGTAGTTTGAAAAAAAGAAAAATGAAAACAATGGTATTTTACACGTCTAGTGCACCTACCATGTGCCAGGTGTTGTACTAGATGTTTTGCATATTATTTTTTCATGTCATCCTTTTGACAACATTGTAAAAAAAGTACTTTTATCCCCATTTTATACATGGAGATAGAGTGGTGACCCAAAGTTCCACAATGGGACAACTGGGAAGCAGAGATTCAAACTCAAATATGCCTGTATCCAAAATACATTCCGTCTCCACTCTATCACTGTGCCTTCATTCAAGTAGAATAAATCTGTTATATGAATTGTTCTCCAAAGTTCATCATTTATTTTTCCCAAATTTGATCATAACTTCTTATCCAAGGGCTAAGGAATGATTCTTAACTGTTTGGGAAGGAACTATTTTCAGGGCAAGATTACAATTTCCTTCGCTTCTGCTAAGAAGCATGTTCTTTCTTCAGTAGGTAATTCCACATGACTTCTGAGCAGAGAAGAAGCTCTGGATGAAAATATTTACTGAAGGTCAGATTTTGATGTGATGATGCATAATCCTGGCACCCCCTTAGGAGGTATATCCCCTTCTTGATGTCAGTGGGGTTCTGATATATTATTGGCATTTGGCAAAGATAGTTGCTAGCAAATTGTTGTTTAAAAGTCCGGCCTAATTTGGAGGATTCCTTAGCATAAACCCAGGAGTAATTCATTCTATGATCTAGGAGAAGTCCAGTGTGCCTTGGTTTCCCTTGTATAGTTAGATATTGAAATTTCAATCCTTCATGGAGAAATTGAACACCTTTCATTGAATTATTTGTTATTGTAGTTTTATATGTTTTTATTTGGAGCAGATAATATCCAACAACCTCTGTTTAAATGAAGATTATGTTTTGTGTAGTGAAGGAAACGAATTCCCTTCCTCCCAGAATTATCCAGTTCACCTCCTCATTTTCTTCTCATCTTGTTCTTATGTCGACTATTTAATTGAGATGTTAAGGTTCCTCACAGCTCTGAGTGGAAATTTTTATTTATTTATTTATTTATACTTTTAATTAATTTATTTTTTAATTTTATTTTTTTATTTTTTTTGGCTGTGTTGGGTCTTCGTTGCTGTGCGCGGGCTTTGTCTAGTTGCGGCAAGTGGGGGCTACTCTTCGTTGCAGTGTGTAGGCTTCTCATTGTCGTCGCTTCTCTTGTTGCAGAGCACGGGCTCTAGGCCCACGGGCTTCAGTAGTTGTGGCTCGTGGGCTCTAGAGCACAGGCTCAGTAGTTGTGGCGCACAGGCTTAGCTGCTCTGCGGCATGTGGGATCTTCCCGGGCCAGGGCTCGAACCCGTGTCCCCTGAACTGGCAGGAGGATTCTTAACCACTGTGCCACCAGGGAAGCCCCTCTGAGTGGAAATTTTAAACCAGATTTCTCCACAGACTTGGGAGCTAGTAGCGTTTGTGACATGAGGCTAATCCAATTACCTAGGATGAAAATTCTGGAGAGAGAAGATTTTCTAAACTGTGATGTTATGTCCAGTGTTCTCTCTTTGTTAAAAATAAGCATTTCTAACTTATAGGCTCTTTGAGTTGGTCAAGTAATTGAGAGAGGAGAAAGGAAATGTCTTTTTGGAAGCTGAAGTGGAGTGTGTAGCATTGCATAGTTATAGTCGCCTTCTCTTTATATATTTTCACTTAACTAAAAAAATGGTCTTGCACTTACATTTATAATTACCTGAGAATTTGTTACACTTGTTTTATCGTAGACCACTTTTCATAGCATAGTCTCTTTTAAGAGACTCTGAGCAGAAAAAACAAAACAAAACAAAAAAACTTAGGATACCTCCTATCTTTACAGATGAAGTAACTGAAGTAGAGGTTTAGATACTTTGCTCAAGATCACATAGCAAGATTTAGTAACAGAGTCATAAGGAATAGAATCCTAGTTTCCCTGTCTGTATTTACTCCATTCTCCATAAGGTTACTGAGTTGCTTTTCTTTATCAGTTTCCCAATCTGATAATATGCACACTTCATTATTTCTGACATTCATTTGTTCAATTTGTTCATTCAGTGTTATTCATTCAGTTGATGGACTGAAGACTATGAGTATATCGTTGTGCCAATCTCACTCCATCATTTTTATAAATGCACATATCTATGGGGATGTATGTATATGTATATCTGATTCACTTTGTTATACAGCAGAAACCAACACACCATTGTAAAGCAATTATACTCCACTAAAGATGTTAAAAAAATTGAAAAAAAAATTGCATATATCTGTATTGATTAGGGTTATTGATTGTAAGTTTACCCTGGTTAACATAAGAAAAGAAAAACACACTGGAAGAATCTCTGAGGATATCTCAGAGCATTAGATTTGGGAATAAGCAGGAGGCAAGGAACTCTGGAGGAGAGGTAAAAATGATAATTTCACAAAAGAGATACAGATAAATTATTCAAAAAAAATCAGAGAATGGAGAGAACAGACATCAAGGCAGCTGTGGGTAAACGAGGAGATGCTTTTTGGAGGAGATGGCATTTGAGCTGATCCTTCAAAGATAGGGAGGATTTATATATTTTGAGACAGAACGGGGAAAAGCATAATTTTTGCACGAATTCAAGATCACTTTTAGGAAACTTGATATGTGAACACCTGAAACAGTTGGATGATGTTGGAACGTAAGTCAGTACGTGATGAAAGGTCAGTGTGAGGGATATCAACTTTACATCAGTTACTCCACATTCAAGCTCATTCTGACCAATTTGGGTCAAATATGGCTATTTTGCACTGTTTATTTTTTTCCATCTGTTTTTGTCTCTTCTTGCTGTCATTTCTTCTCCCATTGTATGCATTTCTTATTGTTCTTCCTCTTTCCTTTCTTTAAGCCCCATTTACCGCTTCTTCTTGCCCATTGCCTCTCCTATGATTGTTGGTCTTATTTTTAGGCTATTAACATTGGTATAAATATTACATATTTTTGAGATCCACTTCTGGAATGACAGCATGAGGAGCTGTGTAGACATACTCCCCATAGAAACTGGCGAAAACTATTGAAAAAAGAAAACATTCAAAGTCTCTGGAAATGGTCCAAATGGCATATAGCAAATGCAGAAACATATATTCAAGAAAATCTACTAAAATTTGGTAGGAACAATGAGAATCCATAGTATCAGAAGCAAGACTCACTCACTCCCTACTCCCAGCTCAGTGAAACAGAAACTGGACTTTAGATTTATGCTGTCAAGAATACAGGACTCCATCTCCTCCATCTCCCAGTTGAAGGGCTACCTTCCCAGGGGGAGAAGTATGTCAGCATTTTTCATCCTGCCCCAGCTACTTGCTGCTGAGGCTAAGTTCTGTGTGAGTGCAGCCAAGTGGTGACTTCTTTCTTCTTCTGCTGAGTCCCGACTAATGGCATGGAGGCTCTACCTTGGGCAGGTATCACTAAGAATACTGAGAAGCCAATCTTCCTTGTTCCAGCTTGTAAGGCAGTGGTTCCATGCTGAGAGAGGCAAGCCAAGAAGACCTGATGCTACTTCCATTCCTATCCACTGAGCACTCAGCTCCTAAAGTGGGAAGTGTAACTCAGAGAGAATCACAGCATTGCCCCAATCCCCAGCTTCAGAGCCCTGCCTCAGAGATTTTGCCTAGGGGAAGAAGCAGGTCTTAAAACAGGTAGTTCCTAATCTCTTCCCAAAGGAACTGACCTTATTTACAAGAGAGTGGGGAATTTCAAGCTCAAGAGCTCTCACAAAAACAGTGGAGCCAATGTTCACTGCAGCACTATTTACAACAGCCAGGACATGGAAGCAACCTAAATGTCCATCAGTAGATGAATGGATAAAGATGTGGCACATATATACAATGGAATATTACTCAGCCGTAAAAAAGGAATGAAATTGAGTTATTTGTAGTGAGGTTGATGGATCCAGAATCTCATACAGAGTGAAGTAAGTCAGAAAGAGAAAAACAAATACTGTATGCCAATGCATATACATGGAATTTTAAAAAGCGGTACTGATGAACCTAGTGGCAGGGCAGGAATAAAGACGCAGACGTAGAGAACAGACTTGAGGGCACAGGGTGGGAAGGGGAAGCTGGGATGAAGTGAGAAAGTAGCATTGACATATATACACTACCAAATGTAAAATGGCTGGCTAGGGGGAAGCAGCCGCACAGCACAAGGAGATCAGCTTGTTGCTTTGTGATGACCTAGAGGGATGGGACTGGGAGTATGGGAGGGAGGCTCAAGAGGGAGGGGATATGGGGATATATGTATACATATAGCTGATTCACTTTGTTGTACAGCAGAAACTAACACAACATTGTAAAGCATTTATACTCCAATAAAGATGGGAAAAACTAACAAAAACAACAACAACAAAAACTAGTGGAGCTTGTGATGGATGGCAGTTGGGAAGATATTGTTAGATTCACTGGAGATATAGGCTAAACTGTAGGCCAGAGAATTATAGAAATGAGCCAAATGGAAATTCTAGAGTTGAAATGTACAATAACGGAAATGAAAAAATCACTAGATTGTTAGATGGATTAGAAGACTTAAAATACATAAAATGATTAAATTCCCCAAATTGATCTACAGATTCATGCAATCTCTATCGGTATTCCAGCTGACTTCTTTGTAGAAACTGACAAGCTGATTCTAAAATTTCCATGGAATTTAAAGAGAACCAGGAGAGCCAAAACAATCTGAAAAAGCAGAGCAAAGTTAGAAGACTGACATTTTTTAATTTCAAAACTTACTGCAAAGCAACAGCAATCAATACAGTGTGGTATTGGCATAAAGATACACGTAAAGATCAATATGATAACAGAATTGAAAGTTCAGAGATAAGCCCATGTGTCTGTGATCAATTGATTTTCAACAAGGATGCCAATGGGAAAAGATTAATCTTTTCAGCAAATTGTGGTGTGAAAATCAAATAAAGAATGAATCCTAGGACTTCCCTGATGGTCTAGTGGTAAAGAATCTGCCTTCCAATGCAGGGGACATCGGTTTGATCCCTTGTCAGGGAACTAAGATCCCCCATGCCGCAGGACAACTAAGCCTGTGCACTGCAACTACTGAGCTCGCACACCTCAACTAGAGAGCCTGCGTGCCGCACATTACAGAGCCCATGTGCCACAACTAGAGAGAGAAAACCCACATGCCACAACTAGAGAGAAGCCCATGCCACAATGAAGAGCCCATGTGCCGCAACGAAAGATCCCGTGTGCTACAATGAAGATTCCCAAGTGCCACAACTAAGACCCAACATAGCCAAAAAAAAAAAAAAAAAAAAGAATCCTTATCTCACACCATATACAAAAATTAACTCAAAATGGATCAGAGACCTAAATGTTAGAGCTAAAAGTGTAAAATTCTTATAGGAAAACATACAGATAAATTCTCACGACCTCATGACCTCAGATTTGGCAATGGATTCTTAGATATGACATCAAAGCATGAGCAACAAAGGAAACAATAGATAATGTGAACTTCAAAACTTAAAATATTTGTGATTCAAAGGACACTATCAAGAAAGTGAGGACAACCCATAGAAAGGGAGAAAATATTTGCAAATTATATATCTGATAAGAGACTAGTATCCAGAATATATATTTATATAAATAAAACACATCTCAATAATAAAAATACTATTCAGTTAAAACATAGACAAAGAACTTAAATAGATATTTCTCCAAAGAAGATATATAAATGGCCAATAAGCACTTGAAAAGGTGCCTGACCTCATTAGCCATTAGGGAAATGCAAATCAAAACCACAGTGAGATATCACTTCACACTCACTGGAATGGGTATAATAAAAAAGACAGTAACCAGTGTTGGTGAGGATGTGCAGAAATTTGAACCCTCACACATTGCTGGCAGGAATGGTCACTTTGGAAGATAGTCTAGCTGTTCCCCAGATGAGGAAAAATGCAGTTGCCATATTACTCTGTAATTCCACTCCTAGGTATATACCCAAGAGCAATTAAAACATGTCCACACAAAAACTTGTTCATAAATGTTTACATCAATATTATTTATAATAGCCAAAAGGTGGAAATGAAACAAATGCTCATCAACTTATCAATGGGTAAACAAATTGTGGTATATCCATACAATAGAATTTTATTCAGCCACAGAAAGGATGAAGTACTGATACAACTACAACATGGATAAACCTTGAAAACAGTATGCTTTGTGAAAGAAGCCAGTCACAAAATACTACATATTATAAGATTTCATTTATATTAAATGTGCAGAATAGGTAAATCTATAGAGACAGAAAGTAGAATAATAGTTGCTTAGAGCTAGGGCAATGGACATGGGGTAGGGCATTGATTGCTAAAGGACCCAGGGTTTCTTTTTGCAGTGACAAAAATGTTCTAAAATTGACTGTGGTGATGGTTGAACATCTTTGTGAATATACTAAAATAAACATTGAATTGTACAGTTTAAGTGAATGGTGTGGTAAGTCTCATTAAAGCTGTTTACGGCCCCAGTGATGGTTCAGTGACATATTGTTATCAAAGCTACTCTCTGGTACATGAACTGGACCTCAATTAATGATGTCACTGGTGACGATAAGAATCACATTGATTTGTTGTATTTCAAAGTTCTAAAACCCTTTCTCTCTCCTTGTTTGTCTTTCATTCCCAGGGTATTCTGTGATGAGTCTCCCTTTTTCCACGTTAAAGGTTTTTTCTATGTCTACTTGTTTGTTGGTTTATTTGCTTGATAATACAGTATAATTATGCAGCTGGAATTAAAAAAGAAATCTGGTTTTGGGTTCCAGCTCTGCCAGACCTAATTATATGAAAAAGTGCATTTGTATAGCTAAGTTTTAGTTTTCACAAACAAACAAAAAAATGTACTTACTCATGGAAACAAGAGCTTTCCTTCTTGAAAACTTGACTTCATAAAAGAGACAAACCACTACCAATTGACCCAGTGGAGCTTTCTAAAATTTGCTCAATTATGACAGCATTTGTCATAATTTGTCATAAGGCCAGTATTTGTCCTTGCAATAATGATGGCATTGTTTGTGAAGTGAGGTAAGACATGCTGTAGCGCAGAATTTGCAGAGATAGATCCTGAATTATTTACTTCCTTCTGCATGCTTACTCTTTCTCTTTGATTCTTTGCAGTTGACTCCCTGCTATTTTTTTTTTTTTTTTGGCATCCTCTTCTTTTCAGATTTTTCAGCTTGTTAAAAAAAATATCTTCCCTGCTTGGACCACAGAACTTCTCCCTCCTCTTATCATCTCACTGTAATAACTGTAGCAATATGCTCCCTGTTTCCATGGGACTGATTCATCCCCATCTACAGTGTATGTTGGCATGACCTAAATCTGCAGGTGAGACCTAGTTAGGTTTGACTTAAAGTCGCATTTCTACAGGACAGACCATCATTCAAGTTCACAGACTGCATCTCTATCCCTATAAGTTTACCTCCCATTGATCACAAGTAGGAGTACAGATATTTCTTTGTACTCTACCTCCACCATGACCAAGAAACTAAAACAAGTTTTAACATGCGTGCTGTATTCTGAGTCTCATTTTCCCACATGAAGGACGGAGCAATTCAAAATACAGAACTCCGACCCTATCACTGTTTCCTGTGTAAAGAGAGATGGAAGGTGAGCTTAAAGATGCTATCAATCAGCATTGAGCAATCTGCAACCATATGCTGCCCTCAGCTTTCCCATATGGCTCTGGGTCTAATTTCAAACTCACTCTTCAGCACATTTAAAGGTGAAAGAGTTAGATGGGACTGAGGGACCTCCATGGAAACCACCTATCAAGAGTAGGAGAGAGATTTTAGAATAGCCAGTCCTCTAGCATGTGTTGTCCAGCTGGACTGGGACAGAGGCAGAAGCAAAGGCTTGTGGTTGGTGGAAATGAAGCAAATGCCTTTTGAGAGGCCCAAGGCAGCTGAACCCATGGGCTTCATTGTGTAGGCCTGATTGTGCAGTCCCAGAGCACCTTACTAGCAGGAAATGGAGAGAGGATTCACTTCAGTTCTTAGGCAATGAGAATTTTTCTTTCAGTTGCATTGCTTTTGAGCTTCACGTTATGCTTTGTGATAGTGTCAAATAATTTTATAGATAGCTTTCCAAACCTTATTTTTAAAAATTTATTCTGCTATCAAGTCCGTTTATTATTTCCCTCTATTTCTTCCTGCCTTCCATTAGTTGATTTTTACTACAGGGTAAAGTGCTACGTAGAATACATATATGTGCAAAGTAAGGTTCTTGTCCTGGAGGGTTTCTGGCTTTGAGAGGATTATGAGCTATGAGAAAATGTCTTTTGAAACAAGTAAGTATATGGGATTTCCCTGGTGGTGCAGTGGATAAGACTCCACACTCCCAATGCAGGGGGCCCGGGTTTGACCCCTGGTCAGGGAACTAGATCCCACATGCATGCCACATCTAAGAGTTCACATAGCGCAACTAAGGAGCCCATGTGCCGCAACTAAGGAGCCCACCTGCTGCAACTAAGACCTGGTGCAACCAAATAAATAAATAAATATTAAAAAAAAAAAACTAAGTAAGTATGCATAAGGGCCAGAACAATATTTCTAAAAAAATCCGGTGGAAAATGAAGTCACTTTGACTGCTATATATGAGTGTGAGGGGCTGGGAATAGAGGAAGCTGAAGAAGGAAACAGAGAACCATGTGGCGATCTGCTTTGAGCTGAGTCTGAAGCCTTGGAAAACAAGATTTTTTCCCCAAACACCCTGAGTCACCACCTCCTTTTCACATTCAATTCCAGTAGGCCTCATAAAGTAACATGTGCTCTTTCAGTGGGGGAAACAGGTCGTGGGAATTAAACCTCAATATACAAAGTTACAGGAGCTCCATCACCCATTTACTTTGCATCTTCTCAAGTTGTGGGAAACTCAGACTAACTCAAAGATATTAAGAAGTCAACCCAGGAAAAGCTGTCTGTGATCAGAAAGGAGCATAGGGTGCTACTTTTCCACAAGCAGTGAGAAATCTTCATCAAGTACTAACAGACTTAATTTGTTGTGGTCTTAGCCTACATTATCTCATTTTGTCTTTAAAGGAAGCATTCTACAGAGAAAGAAACTAAGGCTTACTGAAGTTAAATGACTTGGCTGATGTCACACAGCTAAGACATGATGAAGCATTAGAAGCAAAAACTCCCAATCAAATGCATAGTCCGTACATTTCAGTTATTATTCCATGCCAACTCATTGAGAGTTGTTCCTTTGCTGAGTCATTCAGGACACATTTGATGGCTATTTCCTTTGCTGAGCTCTAGAGGAGTCAAAGACGAAAAAGGCATGGTCTCTGGCGTGGATCAAAAGGACGGAGTCAAAATAGAAGCATGTTTATGTTTAGTATTCTAAACATATTTTATGCTACCCCAAGCACAATCCCTTTCCACAATGTTACATCAAACCTTTTTATTTTCTCTCTTTCTCTCTTCATCTTCCTGCTCCCTAGAGCCTCAACCATCTAAGACCAAGGCACTAGGAAAGGTTTTCCCCTATTTTTTTTCCCCTACTTTGACTCAGACCAGGAAAGGAGGCAAGTACTTATATAAGCATCAAATATAAAATAATTGATTGGAATGAGTTTCACTTTCATAATGTAAGTAATTCATCCTTTGGGTTTCTTTTCATTTTAGTTTTTTTTTCCCTCCTACTTGGTGGTCAATCCACAAGGGTCCTATTGTCCTATGCTCTTCTCCTTAGAATCTGTAGATTTTTCCCTTTCCCCTACCCATCAACACCACCAAGCCAAACAGGGAAAAACTAACAACTCATATTAATAAGTCTGTAGCTAACACAATGCCTGGACTTTGGAAGGAAGAGAAGAGTTAAGGACCAAGGGTCTGCAGGGGCCTGGGAGAGCACGTGAGGAGCAGGGTTTAGGTATAATACTTTTTGCAGAGGAAGCGATAGCTTATAAGTAGGGTTCTCTCAAAGGCTAAGGATAAAGCCGGGGTACTAGGAATGTCACGCTGAATCTTGCACCATCCTTTCCACTCTGTATGGATTGAACCGTATCTCTTGAACCTCAAGGAAAGCATTCACTGGATACTTTTCAGTGCTCCATGTGCATTTATTTACCCAGGTTGCATATTTGTTCATCCTTTCCCCATCGGATCATCTCCAGATTTCTGGATTCCTCTAGTGTGGGAAATAGGAGAAAAGGGGAGCTACTTGTGGAATCAACCAGCTTGACTGATTGATTTATGTCCTCACCCTTTTCCAAAGATTACCCTGGGTTATGCAAGCATGTGCTGTCTACACTTAACATGTTATAATGTGACCTGCCAGTGTAGCACGGTCGCATCAGCTTACCAGCTCAGAGTATTTTGTCATAGGTTGTCTTCTACAAAAAAGAGCAGATATTCCTTTTCAACTTCTCTTTCCTCTTTTTCAAGAGAAGTTGCTAAGAAGAGGAGAAATCTGACTGACCAGAAATCAAGGGAAGGGCTGATTATGTATATAACCTACTCATTCTTTTATTCAATCGGTGTTTATTAAGCACTTATTATGTACTTGGTAACGACTAGGCATTGCGACTACAGCTATGAATGTAACTGACAAAATCTGTCCTTTCATGGATCTTATTAGCCTGTATGTTGAATAAAAATAAAATCAATTGCTATTATCTTCCAAAGTTATTATCATAATCATTGATGCAAATAACATACATTGAACTCCTACTGGGTATTAAGCACTGTGATAGGCACAGGGTGTACAGAGATGGACCAGATTTGACTGCTATCATCAAGGACTTGAAAGCCTAGTGAGACATGCAGAAAATTAATCACTGTTGAGCATGACAGCTGGTTACTGTGGGAGCACTGAGAAGAGAGTGACAGTGCCTGCCTGGGGAGCCTGGGGTAGGTATCAAGAAGATTGAAAAGCCTTTACAATGGCCTACCTCACCCTAAGTGATCTAGATGGTCACTTGTGCATCTCTACACTGGCTTCCTTATTGGTTGTGACAACTTCCTGTCCCTAGGCTTTTGCACCAGCTTATCCCTCTAATTCAGGGTTTCTTAACCTTGGCACTATTGGTATTTTGGATTGGGAGCCTGTCCTGTGCATTGTGGGATGTTTAGCAACATCCCTGGATTTACTCACTGGATCCCAGTAGCAACACTTACTGCTCCCAAGTGTGACAACAAAAATGTCTTCAGACATTGCCAAATGTCCCCTAGGGGCAAAATTGCTCCCAATGTTCTCCCAGATACCTGCATGGCTAGCAACTCCTTCAGCAATCTGCTCGAAATGTCTTTCTCAAGGAGGCCCATACTGACTGTCCTATTTAAAACTTCAGTACCCTTTTCATTGAATTTTACCACTTACTCTTTTAATTTTCCACCCATAGATCTTAACATCCTCTAACATACTGTGTAACATACTTATTTATAATTTCTCTTGGCTCTCTCCTCATTAGAACATGAGCTCCATGCAAGCAGGGGTGTCTGTTTTATTCATTGATGTATCCTAGTGCCTAGAACAGTGCCTGGCAGATGTTAAGCATTTACTACATATTGGGTGAATGACTGAATGAGTGAATGGTAGTCAACATTTGTGTAGAACTGTAACATTTACAAGTACATCCACAAATACTATCTCATTTAACACTCAAACAATATTATTGATTAGGCCACAGTGTTATTTCCATTACACAGTTAAGGAAACTCGGCGAAGTTAAAGGTAAGTCACATACAAAGAAATGATGATGCCAGAAAGTAAATAGAATAATTAAATATTTAAAAATATAGCCTTCTATATATTACACCATACCTTTCCAGGGTCTGGATGGACAAGCAGAGATCCACTGAATGATTTGGAGGAGTACAGAGACAGAGCAAAGAGGAAAGACTCTCTTGTTCATAATCAACCAGCCTCTGCCTCAGGTTCATCACTCGAAAAGACAAAGAAGATTTTTCTAACCCAAGACAAGGCATGGTGTTTAATGCAATGAGGACTTCTATCCCAACCCACTTGCTGTGACTCTATTATTTTGTGTTGCTTAAACTGGGGCACATGTACCCTCAGGGAATATTAGGGAGTAGAAAAGTATAACCATAATAAAAGTATAAAGAACAAGTATTTAAAAGTATGAGAATAGTAAGAAAGCCCCAGAATAATCACTGAACATATTATGAGAATCACATTACTGGAAAGGGACAAATACTCTAAAATACTAGCTGCATATTAAGAACAAATTCAGATATATCGTTCATTGATCCATTC
Organism: Pseudorca crassidens; assembly: GCF_039906515.1. Taxonomy (NCBI): domain Eukaryota; kingdom Metazoa; phylum Chordata; class Mammalia; order Artiodactyla; family Delphinidae; genus Pseudorca; species Pseudorca crassidens. The sequence continues at coordinate 16,735,486 of NC_090302.1, read as the reverse complement.
CTTAATTACTTACTGAGTATATACCCATGCATTCAATCTATATGAAACTGGACAAAGCTTCTACCCTCATGGAGTTTACAGTCTACTGGTAGAGACAAACAATACAGAGATAGAAAATTCAAAGTAATTTTTAAAATAACACAGAAGTGCCGCAGACATTTCAGGCTGGGGAGGAGTAGGCACTACTTAGGCTGTTTACCTTGATAGCCCCTGTGGGGTGCACTCACTCACCGCTGGTAGGAGGGGTATTTGGACAAAAAATACAGGGCAATACTTCATGTGATGACCCAGCCCTAGAGACAGGGACTGGGTCGCTGGGTGCCAGGAGAATATCCTTCATGATTCTGCTTAAGAGTAGCATTTTCCGTACTATAGATCACAGGAACATGGTTCCACAGCACGCTAATGGATACAGGCCTGGTAATGGGTATCCAAGGATAAAAGAGAGTCACCGTGGGTCAAAAAGGTTAGGAAACACTGAGTACTCTATTTTTCTTTGTAGATGCAAATGCCCATTACTCTAGTACATGTCCTAAGGGGTACTTAAGAAACAAATCTCTTTATTCTCCAACCAGTTGTTTTCTTTCTTTATTTGAACAGAGCTTGTGGGTTTTTTGTTTGTTTGTTTTTGTCTTCTTATTGACAAACTGTTCCTCATTGAATATAAGGTACCATTGATTGTTAGATGTACCATTACCTTATTTGTCACCAGGAAAGAAAAAAAAAAACTCTGCCAATGATAATTGTAATATGTTGTCAATTATGAGACACGTTCTGATTTGAGAGGTGTTAACGTATGAAAAAATGTGAAACTTAGAATTGTTGAATGGAATCAGGTTTGGTTCTTAGATATGCCAAACTGTGAGGGGCTTTCTTCCCTGAGCCAGGCTATGTTTTGATTGTTCACTCTTGTTACTTTCTTATAATCATCACGAAATGGATATTATAGGATGCTAAGGTTGTGGCACTGATAACCCCCTAATCAACACAGATTTGTGTTCCCCTTCCATAGTGTAGAATAGAATTGGTGCTGTGGAGCTGAACACTTCAGTGACTCTGTGTGTGCGTGTGTGTGCGTGTGTGTGCGTGCGTGTAGTGGGGGGTAGGCCAAGATGCTTGGGATCTAGGCAATACACAGCCTCAGAATATTATTGACATGGCATGAGATAGTTTTATTTGCATTTTAGGAAGATTGCTTTGATTTGGGGATAAAGGATGGATAACAAGCGTTGAGACTTTGAAAGAAGTGTGTCTGGACCCTGGAAGACCCTTGAGCAGTGCATTGCAATACTCTAGGCCAAGGGATGTGTTCAATGGTCATACTAACAGAAATGAAGACTGACGTTTTAGAATTATTTTACAGATAAAAATCTCTAGAACTTGGTAGAATGCTTTGTTTTAAAATGCTGATTTTATTATTATGCAGGTGTTGTGAGACTGACAGATCAGGAGACAATTGCCATTGAAAAGATAGTTTGTTACTCACAGTTCCCAAGAGGAGGGGGCATGTGATACCCTGAGGAGCCACATGAGGAAGCACCAGAGTCCATCAGGAGGCAGAAGGAGCAAGGGGAAGGCGTGAGCAGGAGCCTTTATTATGGCTTCTGTGGGAAAGGCAAGAAAGAGCAGGGTGAGCAGGCTTAGGATTGGATACTTTAAGTTCAGCAGGCTCTGGGGTATACGGGCTTTCTCTAGTTGTCTGGTACCTGGTCCTGTGATGATTAAGGCAGAAGAACGTTGCCTTCTATATTACAGTAAGTAAGTCCCCTACTCAGAAATGAGTTCCATTTGATCACGTTCTAAAGTCCAATTTGTTCCTAAGTCAATAAAGTTAGCCTAGGTACCCAACTAACACAATTGGCTATATAGTACTATACTGTAATAGGTTTATAATACTTTTCACACAAATAATACAAAAAAACCAAAAAATAAAACACTTTTAATCTTACAGTATGGTACCTTGAAAAGTACAGTAGTACAGTACAACAGCTGGCATCCAGGGACTGGCATCGAGTGAACAGGCAAGAAGAGTTACTGACTGGAGGAGGGAGAGGGGGTGGGAGATGGTAGAGCTGAAGGATCGTCAGCAACAGGAGACGGAGGGCAGGCTGCAGTTTCACTCATGCCTGATGCTGATGGCACAGGTTCTGGTTCCTTGCTGGATTCAATACTATGTACCTTCTTGAAAAACAGTCCAGTGATGTCTGGGTAGTAGCTCTTTTCTTCTCGTCACAGATGACATGGTAGCACTGGATTGCATTCTGAATGGCTGCTGCTACAACCTTCGTGTACCATTCTATGTTTGGGTCCTGTGCCTTAAATACTAACAGTGCCTCCTCAAATAAAAAAAATCCCTTTGCTATTTCCTGCATTGTGAATCTCTTTGGTTCTTCAGTTACTTCTTCTTCCTCTTGTCTCTTTTCATCCTTTCTCTGGGCCTCCAATTCCATCAGTTCTTCATCAGTAAGCTCCTCGTGTTGCACAGCAAGGAGTTCAATGAAGTTGTCCTCTCGCAGATCTAGCTTGAAATAAAGATACTGTACTACTGTACTCTATACAGTACTGTAAAGTACACAAAAGCACAACCACTTGCAGAGGATGCACGCACGTGACAATGTACGCCAGACACATGAACTAATTTACGTGACTGGACGTGCAAACTCACATTTTCACCTTTGAAAGTTCACAACTTGAAGGTTCATATGTAGGGGACTTACTGTATAAAAGCCAGATAGAGGAGGTGTTTCAGAGCATGGGCTCTGGTTTGGTTAGTTTGCATATGAAAATATGCTCCAGGGCAAATCATCTGCTATCTCTAAGAACTGAGCAGCCCAGTCTATCCTCATCAGCAAGGCCACCAATGCCAGAGCATCAAGAATACAGACAATATGAAAATACAGTTAATATACATTTGATGAGAGAAATGAAGTCAAAAAGATTTCCATTTTGGATGACTATGGAAGTAAAATGCTGTTAACTTCCAAGGGAACTAAACTTTACTGAGCACCTACTCGGTGCCAGGTCCTGCTTTAAGACCTTTACATAGTCTCAATCAATCCTTAAAGCAACATTTTGACAGGGGGACTCTCTTTAGCTTAATTTTACAGCAGTGCTGTTGAAGAAGTCTGCAAGAGTTTGTGCTCCATCCCCTATGACATGCTTCCTCACAGCTTGATTTTAGATGTGTTGGATTTGAGGTGCCTAGGGGACATCTTGGTAGAACTATTTAGGATACAATACCAATAACATCCCCATTTTAACCTACGTTCAGAAACTTACACTGCATTTCTTACACCCTAGACACTCTCTGTCCTCAAAGCTTTACAAATACCGTCTTATTTAATCCCATAACAGTACTTTGAATTATTATCCTCATTACATTCATATTTTTAATCACCTTAATAGCTACCAATTTATGGAATATCCTGATGAACCATGCACTAGACTAGGCATTTTATGTAAATTAACTTAATTCAATCATGCAAGACAAATGTGATTATCTCCACTTGAGAGACCAGAAAACTAATGCTTAGTGGCTTGCATCACATGGCTTTCTATTTATGAAATTTCATAAATGTGAACTTCTGTTGTGATTGGAACTATTGTCCCATTTTACAGACCAGAAATTGAGTCTCAATAGTTTAAGTGACTTGATCAATGCTACAAGACCATAAATCACCTAGGCTGGATTTGAATTTCGGTATATTTGATTTTTCATCCCAATCTTTTGCCAATATTCCTGTAATTTTCAAAATGTGTTTCAGTGGAGCATTATTTTCAATGTTTCATAAATGTGGGCTTATCTTTTATGAATCTTGATTTCACAAAATTGGACAGTGCCGTGGGCTAAAGAGTATCCCCCGCCAAAATGTATAGGTTGGAGTCTTCACCCCATTACCCCAGAATGTGACTGTATTTTGAGATTGGGTCTTTAAAAAGGCAATTAAGGTAAAATGAGGTGATGAGGTAATGGATTAGGGTGGGTCCTCATCCAGTTTGACTGACTGATTTCCTTATAAGAAGAGAACTTAGGACACAGTCACACACAGAGGAAAGACCATGTGAAGGCACAGGGAGGAAGATGGCCATCTACAAGCCAAGGAAAGAGCCTGAGAAGAAATCAACCCTGCTGACCCTCTGAACTCAGACTTCTAGCCTCCCGAACTTTGTGAGAAAATAAATGTCGGTTGTTTAAGCCACCTAGTCTGTGTTTTTTTTTTTTTTTTATATATAGTGGCCTAGGAAATTAATACAGACAGTAAGTTTCCACTACTAAAACAAAAGTGGGAAGCCACCGTCCTAGGTAGTTAGTCACACATGCTGTATGACCAGTCTGATTACTTTCCTAAACTCTCTAATCCTGAGGTCAGATGACCTCTTGGGATAACAGCCAGCTTCCTCTTGCTGTTACTCCAGCCCCTGGTCTGCAGACATTTTCTTCTTCTTCTTCTAACTTCCCCTCCAGTGACAGAGGAGATAAATATTAGAGAAACAAAAGTCCAGAATGCTAAGGTTGCCACTCTCACTTCCTCTCCTCCCTTAACCCAGCACTGCTTTGAATACAGTCAGTGTCCTGGGGCACCGAGCAGGAAAGAGAAGAAAGCACAGTGCCTCGGAGGCTGCCTTGACCGGCCGACACAGAGCGTCATGTTTCCAGAAGGCCACTTTTGGTCACAGAAAATGCCAGGAGGATGCCTCCCACCCGCCTGGCTGCAGCTCTGATCCTAGCCATGGCCTTCCTCTTCTGCCTGAGGTCGGAGAGCTGGGACCCTTGTGTACAGGTACGTGGTTGGAGTCAGTTCGGCTTCCTGGAGCTTTACCTTGCTTCTGAAAAACTGCTCTCAGCTCAGTTTCCCATGACGGGCCCCAGTTAGTTTCATTTGCAAACAGACATCAAATTACCTTAAAAACTTAAGAAGCCACAGGGACCAAATGATTCATGGCTATAGGACATTAACAAGCAGCCCATAGGGTCATGTCCCATTTAGGAGTTAAAGTGCTCCTAGGGACTTCAGGTCAGATAGACCTGCTTAAAATCACTCTTCTTGGGTCTTCCCTGGTGGCGCAGTGGTTGGGGACGTGGGTTCGTGCCCCAGTCCGGGAGGAACCCACATGCCGCGGAGCGGCTGGGCCCGTGAGCCATGGCTGCTGAGCCTGCGTGTCCGGAGCCTGTGCTCCGCAACAGGAGAGGCCACGGCAGTGGGAGGCCCGCATACCGCAAAAAAAAAAAAAAAAAAAAAAAAAAAAAGATCACTCTTCTTTCACTTTCGGGGTGTGTGACCTTGCAGAAGTTATTAAACCTCTCTGAGACGAGTTTTCACATCGATAAAAGAATTATAGGCTTTAACAGAAAGTTGTAAGAAGCCTGCTTCCTGTCATTGCTTAACGCTGGTGGTCTGTACACTCTGCTTCAAGCTGTTGCTTTGCCCCTTTCGATCTCAGGAAGAAGATATTTTTGGTCTCTTAATAGAAACAACTTTCTAAGTGCACTTCAGACTTCTGAATCTAGTCATAGTTCTGTCCAAAAAATGAAAAGAAAAGGAGTTGGAAAAGAAAAGGAGAGACAGAGATACAGAGAAAGAGAAAGAGCGATGGAGAGAGAAGAAAAAGAGACAGGGAGAGATGAAAAATATCAGCTAAGGCAATGCTTTCTTTCTTTTTTTTGTAAATAAATTTATTTTATTTTATTTATTTATTATTTCTGGCTGCGTTGGGTCTTCATTGCTGCGCGCGGGTTTTTCTCTGGTTGCGGCCAGTGGGGGCTACTCTTTGTTGCGGTGTGCGGGCTTCTCATTGCAGTGGCTTCTCCTGTGGAGCATGGGCTCTAGGCGCGCAGGCTTCAGTGGCTGTGGCACGTGGGCTCAGTAGTTGTGGCTCGCGGGCTCTAGAGCACAGGCTCCGTAGTTGTGGCACATGGGCTTAGCTGCTCCACGGCATGTGGGATCTTCCCGGACCAGGGATCGAACCCGTGTCCCCTGCACTGAAAGGTGGTTTCTCAACCACTGCACCACCAGGGAAGCCCAATGCTTTCTTTCTTTGTGAAACATCAACCAGCTGGTTTGTAATCTCATTCATGAAGGATCTCCTTTGTTTTTCCCCTGCATGGACTTCACAATTGCTTTGGAAAGCCCACGGCAGAACCAAGCAGCCAGAAGAATGCCCTGGGATTTAGGGTGTGGCAGAAATTCAAGAAACGCATAACCAGCAGTCCTGACATTGAGGACATGGGGGAAATTGTGTACTTTAATACGTAACAAAGACAAGTTTGTTATTTCCACGTCCTCTGTTCCCCCCATTCCCTGCTCATTGTCCTCCTCCCTGTGTCTCTCCTGCTGTTCAGTTAGTGGGTATGGATCCTCCAATCATGGTCACCCCAGGATACAATTACAGCCATTCCTGGCTCCTCCCATTTCCCATGCCCCAAATGCTCTGTTTCTGAAACTTGTCCAACCCTGCCCATCACCTCAGTGCCACCCTAGGGCAGATCCTCAGTTCCCCTGGCCTTGACTTTTGGGCAGTGACTTGTCTCCTGACCCCTCAGCCCCCTTCCTTTAATCTACTCTGCTCATTTTCGTCTGCTGTTTTTTTTGTCATTGTTGTTGTTTTTTCTGAGGTTCAGATCTAACAAATTACTGTCCTTAAAAACTTTTAATAACTTTCCATTGTTATTAGGACCTTTTCCTACCATGGGGCCTTTGCACTGGCTAGTTCTTCTAGCTAGAATGCTTTTCCCCTAGATCAGTGCTGCTCAATGGGTCACATGATATTATTTAAATTTAAATGATATATTTAATAAACTAAATTTAACTAAATTTTTATTTAACCAAATTAACTTAATTTTAACTAACTGAATTTAAAACTATGTTTTAAACTATGTTCTAGTAGTTAAAAAAATAAAAAACAAACAGGTGAATTTAACTTTAATAATATTTTTATTTAAGTCAGTATATTCAAAATATTATTTCAAAATGTAATATATACTAGACTAGTAACAAGATAGTTTACATTCTTTCTTTGGTACTAAGTCCTTGAGATTTGTATATATTTTACATTTATCATATTTAAACTATCTACATTTCTCATACTCAACAACTGTGTGTGGCCAGTGGCTACCATATTGGACAGTGCAGCCCTAGATATTTTCATAGCTTAATCCCTCACTTCATTCAAATTTCTGCTTAAATGTCACCTCCTCTGGGAAGTCTTCCTTGATTGCCTCATGTAGAGCTCCCCACTCACTATATTTGACTCTAATCTCCTATACTGCTTTATTTTTTTATATCACATCATTGGGTATACATATATATACTATATATATAAAATAAATATAATGTTGTGAATATATATATATATTTATTTATTGTTCACTGTTTGTCTTTCTGTTGAAATGGAATCTGTAAGAGGGCAAGATCATTGCTGGTTTTATTTATCACTTTATCCCAGTGCCTGGCACATGTAGTTGTTCAATTTATACGTGTTAAATGATTAAAAGTATTGCCACAGGACAAAGTATGAGGCCCTCCTGATCTGGCTCTGGCTTCCCCTCTGGCTTAGGTTTCACCACTCCTGCCACACACCAGCTAATCTGAGCTAGTTTTCTACCCCTGTGTACTCACACTCTTCCCTCATTCTTCCTCTTTCCATATCCAAATCTCACTTATCCTTCCAGACCCACCTGGAAATATTCTTTCTTGGAAGCCTTCTACAATCTACAATCCCTGGATCCAGGATTGATCTCTACCTTTTCTGAACCAAAGGGAATACTTGCCAAGCCTGGTTTAAGAACCTTTTCAGGAATGAGTTGTGCTCCTATCATAGCTCTTACTCTAGACTGTGAGCTCATTGAAGTCTGGAGCCTTATCACATTGGCCTCTGTGCTGCCCACAGCACTTAGCAGAAAATGCCTTCAACTGGGATTTGAATAAACTTCCATGTAATCGGCTGTCAATTCATTTGTTCAAACAAATATTTTCCGGGCATCATTCTGAGTGCTGGACACAGAGAGCTAGAGTCTCAAAGCTTACGATCTAGTGAGGGAAACAAACAGTACGTATGGAACAATCACACAGAAGGCATAATGTTAGATAGTGATGACTCCTGTGAAGGAGGATAAAAGAGGGTAAGGGAGGATGTCTGGCACCATCCTCTATTAGACGGTATGGGCTGTGAGGATTCTGTGAGGAATACCATTTCAGGAGACAAGCGAATAAAGCAAAGAGCTGCACTATGGCCTGTGAGACGTTACACATGTTACTTCATCTCACTGAATTTTTCTTCTTAAAAAGGTTTATTTGAAGATTAAGTTCAAACATGTAACATATAAGAAACAAGCCTGCATATAGTGGGGAATTATAATAGCCAATAATAAAACATGCTAACATTTATTGATCATTTACACTGTCATAGGCTTTGAGATAATCTCTTTAATACCGTATCTCATTAATCCTTTTAAAAGATTCTACTGGTTTTAAACTGAAAACCAAAATTAGCTGGCTTAAGCAAGGAATTTTGTTGAAGAGTCAGAGAATTAGGAAATTAAATGGGAGTTTAGAGAACGAGGCTTACAAAGAATTCGGGAAAGTCTGATAAACTCAGCAGAGGAACCAAGACAGCATCCAGCGCTTGACCTTACTCACTACGTTCCACCACTGGAGTCTACGCACTTCAAAGATTTGTCCCCATTTTCAAAGATTTGTCCCCATTTCTATCTCATCTGCTCAAAGGTCCTTGATCCAAGGGAAAGAATACAATTGGCAAAACTTGGGCTATGATTAAGGAAGGTCTGGACACCTGACTCGCAGTCTCCCTAAGCTTGTATACAACAAGAGGTGTATTTAGAAAAACAACAATGGGACTTCCCTGGTGGCATAGTGCTTAAGAATCTGCCTGCCAATGCAGGGGACACGGGTTAGATCCCTGGCTCGGGAAGATCCCACATGCCGTGGAGAAACTAAGCCCGTGAGCCACAACTACTGAGCCTGCGTGTCACAACTACTGAAGCCTGCACACCTAGAGCCTCTTCTTTGCAATGAGAAGTTACTGCAGTGAGAAGCCCGCGCATCACAACGGAGACCCAACACAGCCCTAAATAAATAAATAAATAAATAAATAAAACAACAAAATCCCTTGTTGCAAATCACAGGGAAGGGTGAAACCCAGAGCTTTTGGACTCTAGAGCTTCAGCTCTTCACCACTTGACTCCACTGCTTCTCACTAAACGCTGCCATTGTGATAGTAGAGGTTAAACACTGGGTAGGTGCTTTTCCCTTCCTAATCTAGAGTAAGACATTTTATAAGAATGAAGTGAGTGGATAAATGAATGGATGGGTGGATGGATGAACAGATGATCGGGTGGATGCACGACTGGATGGATGGATGGATGAAAGACGGCTGACTGGCCCCTGTGCTTGACCCAGTGGCATCCCAGACTCTGGCCTAGGAGAGGAGAGTTGCTGGGAGGTCTGCTAAGATGCATGCAGCAAGACACTGCATCTAATGTCTGACCATTTCAGGTGGTTCCTAACATTAGTTACCAATGCATGGAGCTGAATCTCTACAGAATCCCTGACAACATCCCCACATCGACCAAGATATTGGACCTGAGCTTTAACCACCTGAATCATTTAAACAGCCATAGCTTCTCCAACTTCCCAGAACTGCAGATGTTGGATTTATCCAGGTAATATATGAGTTTTACCATTGTACACGGAGAAATGTTCGTTGTTTTATCATTTCATTCTTAAGTCAGAAAGCCTGATTAGTGAAGTCTCATTTTCATTCACCTATTTATTCATTCAACAGACATCTTACCTGCTATATAACTTTGGGCAAGCCACCTCCCTTCTCCAGGTCTCAGCTTTCTTATTTGTGAAATGAGCAGTTGGATGAGACAGTCTCTAAGGACAATTCTATCTTTGATTTTCCTTTAAGTTAGGGGAGTAGATTGACTCAAACTCTTTCATCAGCAGATATTTATTGACTACTTGCTATATGTTGTTCACTCTGCTAGGAAACAAGAGTGTGTTGATATATAACATACAACCCTAGCTATTAAGGAGGGCATATCCACTTGAAAGACTTGATATGTTTAAATCCTGAGCATGGTGCTCAGCATAGTAGACATTCAACACATGCTACATGATTCTGATTTTGGCTTTTGAACCTGAGATAATAAGGATAGTAATATATAAGAGGAGGTGATAAGTTATTTGCAAACTAGAGGCAAGACATTGTGTTGTACAGAAAAGGGGCCTTCTATGCAGTGAATAATCAATATAGAGTTCATGAACTGAGTGGGATTCAAATAATGTTTAGAATATTGGAAGTGGGGTAGAGGATAAGGAATTAGAAAGATACAAGTAATCCAAAGAGAAAGATAACAAGATCAAAGGAAAACATCTGCTGTGAGACAGAACAGTGACTAATGTTTTATTTTTCTGATATAAGGAAGTATATCATTCATTAGAACAGGTGAAGTTATTATCATCATTTTGGGGGTAATTGAATCCTAAAATCATTTTCATCATCAGGGACCTTATTTAGAAATGTAATAGATAATGGACTATAATCTCTATAAGGGTTTGTGAAAAATGGAGAAACATTTTATGTATGACATTTTATTATAGAAACTTTTAATAAAGGATAAGAGGATAGTAGATATTTCTGCAGAAGAGTGATCATCTTATGTTTTATACTCTAACTTGGATATTGATAGACTACAACAAAGGGGGGGATCAAGCATTTTGAAGGCAGTGACATAGAGCCTTATGGAGGTCAGAAGACTTGAGCTGGGTCCTCCTCCAACATATACTGCCATGTGGCCTGAGGCATGTCACTTTGTGTGACTTGAGTCTCAGTTTTCAAATCTGTGAAACATAAATGGTGAACCTTACCCCATAGGGTTAACTGTGATACTAAATGTTAACACGCTATATATATTAAAAACCCTGTAAAGTAGACTTTATAAGCATAAAATACTATTATAGCATTCAACTAGTTTATAAATTTCAGTTTTCTGAATAAGAATTTTGTCAAGAAATATACTGAATTGAGGTAGACAGACCAACGTTTTTTTTTAAACAAAAGTTTCTCATCAATGTCCCTTATAATTCACTTTCGACGCAACACATACCCAAGGAACTACCCTCAGAGGCTTTAAATATGTGCTTGCAGAGAGGCTAGCTCCCCCTCCTGGTTAGCCAGGAGGAGATTCTGGATTAGGGCAAGGACAGATTACAGTGCAATAGATACTCTGACTTCTCATGTTGCTTCTTCATATACAGTAACTCCACTTATCTTTTAAGGATGCTTTGTGATAGACCAGGCAGCCTTTTTTTCCTATGGAAATCTATTGATACATTTTTTTCTTTTTGTAGATGAGGAAATTGAGGCTTGGAGAGTTTAAGGGATTCATATACATGCACATGCCTTGTTGACAGCAGATCAGAGATTCATGTTCACATCTCCTGCTTCCAAGTTAAATATTCTCTTCATCTTAATACTCTGATTAATATTAAGCGATGAGCCCTATATGGAGAACTTTTCATGAACATTAAGGATATCTGTGACACTTCGGTGTAATTTTTTATACCTTTGAAATTGACATTCACTAGTCATTTATCATGCCTAACAACTAACATCTATCTGCCTCATCTGTACCAATCAGATATATAATCACAATTATGTGTGTCAGGAAATGGCTAAAGCTGATCCGAGGTTCAGTCTTCACGTGCCCCAGTCATTGATCTTTAACTGATTTCCCTCTGTTGGATGGGCTGCCTCTGCTTAGCATGAGTGCCTAGTGTGATAAAAAGAGACTGTCACGGGGGCCAGTACAATAGCACCAAATGTGTGGGGCTTCTTCTTTGCTTCATCTGCTTTGCTTGATATTTCTGCCTATGCATCATAATATGTCATGTCATATCTGTGTGAAGACCTAGATGACTGTGTTGATATTTCATTTTGTTTTTTTTTTTAATTCAGCCGAAATATTATGTAATCTGTGTCTCTTTTCCTTGTAGATGTGAAATTCAGATGATTGAAGATGATGCATATCAGGGCCTAAACCACCTCTCCACCTTGATATTGACAGGAAACCCTATACAGAGTTTAGCCCTGGGAGCCTTTTCCGGGCTATCAAGTTTACAGAAGCTGGTAGCTGTGGAGACAAACCTGGCATCTCTAGAGGACTTCCCCATTGGGCATCTCAAAACCTTGAGGGAGCTTAATGTGGCTCACAATCTTATCCATTCCTTCAAGTTTCCTGAATATTTTTCTAACCTGCCCAACCTGGAGCACTTGGATCTTTCTAATAACAAAATCCAAAATATTTATCACGAAGACTTGAAGGTTCTACATCAAATGCCCCTACTCAACCTCTCTTTAGATTTGTCCCTGAACCCTTTAGACTTTATTGAACCAGGCACCTTTAAAGAAATTAAGCTCAATGAACTGACTTTGCGAAGTAATTTTAATAGTACACATGTAATGAAAATTTGTATTCAAGGTCTGGCTGGTTTAAAAATCAATCGGTTGGTTTTGGGAGAATTTAAAAATGAAAGGATCTTGGAAAGTTTTGACAGATCTGTCCTGGAGGGACTGTGCAATTTGACCTTCGAACAGTTTCGGATAGCATACTTCCGTGAATTCCCAAAGGATGATACAGGCTTATTTAATTGTTTGGTAAATGTTTCTGTGATTTCTCTGTTGAGTCTGGATTTAGACAGTCTAGAAGCCCTTCCTAAAGATTGCAGATGGCAACACTTAGAATTGACTAACTGTAATTTTAAACAATTTCCCACACTGAAGCTCAATTCTCTCAAAAAGTTTGTTTTCATAGACAACAAACATATGAGCACTTTTACTAAATTTGAGCTACCAAACCTTCAGTTTCTAGATCTCAAAAGAAATCACTTGAGTTTCAAGGGTTGCTGTTCTCACACTAATTTTGGGACAAGCAAACTGAAGCATTTAGATCTGAGCTTCAATGATGTCATTACTATGAGTTCAAACTTCTTGGGCTTAGAGCAACTAGAACATCTGGATTTTCAGCATTCCAATCTGAAACAGGCCAACGATTTTTCAGTATTCCTATCACTCAGAAATCTCCGTTACCTTGACATTTCTTATACCAACACCCAAGTTGTCTTCCATGGCATCTTTGTTGGCTTGGTCAGCCTCCAAACCTTGAAAATGGCAGGCAATTCTTTTCAGAACAACTTGCTTCCTGATATCTTCACAGAACTGACTAACTTAACCATCCTGGACCTCTCTAAGTGTCAACTGGAACGGGTATCCCAGATGGCATTTCACTCCCTCCCTAAACTTCAGGTGCTAAATATGAGTCACAACAAACTCTTGTCATTGGATACACTTCCTTATAAACCACTCCACTCCCTCCAGATTCTGGACTGCAGTTTCAACCGTATCATGGAGTCCAAGGAGCAAGAACTACAGCATTTGCCAAGGAGCCTTGCTTTGTTAAATCTTACTCAGAATGACTTTGCTTGTGTGTGTGAACACCAGAGTTTCCTGCAGTGGGTGAAGGACCAGAGGCAGCTCTTGGTGGGAGCTGAGCAAATGATGTGTACACAACCTTTAGATATGCAGGACATGCCCGTGCTTAGTTTCAGGAATGCCACTTGTCAGATGAACAAGATGATCATTAGTGTGTCGGTTCTCACCATCCTCTTGGTATCTGTGGCAGGAGCCCTCGTCTATAAGTTCTATTTCCACCTAATGCTTCTTGCTGGCTGCAAAAAGTATGGCAGAGGTGAAAGCACCTATGATGCTTTTGTAATCTACTCAAGCCAGGACGAAGACTGGGTGAGGAATGAATTGGTAAAGAACTTGGAGGAGGGGGTGCCCCCCTTTCAGCTCTGCCTTCACTACAGAGACTTTATTCCTGGGGTAGCCATTGCCGCCAACATCATCCAGGAAGGTTTCCACAAAAGCCGGAAGGTTATTGTCGTGGTGTCCCAGCACTTCATCCAGAGCCGATGGTGTATCTTTGAGTATGAGATTGCCCAGACCTGGCAGTTTCTTAGCAGCCGTGCTGGCATCATCTTCATAGTCCTGCAGAAGTTGGAGAAGTCCCTGCTGCGGCAGCAGGTAGAGCTGTATCGCCTTCTCAACAGGAATACCTACCTGGAGTGGGAGGACAGTGTCCTGGGGCGGCACATCTTCTGGAGACGACTCAGAAAAGCCTTGCTGGACGGTAAACCATGGAGGCCAGAAGGAACAGCAGATGCAGACAGCAGACAGCAGGAAGCAACAGCCTCCACTTGAGGAGGAAAATCTCCTGATGTGCTCCTTGCCCAGCTGGACACAGTGATTGTTCAGTTAACAAGTATTAAATGCTGCAACGTACCAAGCATTGTGCTAAAGGCTGGTGATTTAGTGGTGCACAAGATATTCAGGACTGTTAATCTCATGGAGTTTACAATGCAGAGGGCATAAACACTGTACTGAAATACAGAACTTCCAGGTGGATGTTTCAACCAACTCAGCTAAGGAGTCCAGGACAGGGAAAGTCAACTCAACTCTTACCCCGTCAAATTGAATTAGAACTAAGAGATTGGGCCTCAGTGAGATTAGAAAAGGACAGACTTCTTCTCCTTCATCTTTTGAGTAGAAACCATCTCATGTTATATGTGCTAGCCATGTTAAAACAAAGCAGTTTTGGTAGTTTCAACTGATCTAGGTCTTGGCTCACTTTTCCCTTTTCTTTTGAATATAATTTAAATTCTATTTGTGACTCAAAAGGCTCCAGATTCAGATCCACACCCCCTACTTTAAGTCTATTCACAAGCATCCGGGTTATCCCTTAGCATGTTCTATCTATTAACTACTAGTCCCTGATATTTTTTGTCTTTATAAATCCAGTTCTCATTTTTCATGTCTTCTCTATAAACCCATATCATAAATAAGGCTGTTAGAGACATGCTGGAAAGATCCATACTTAACCACTAACTTTTGAGCAAATATGTAAAACATACTCTGTCACTTTGTCACTTGATGCCATTCTGAAGTTATTACCTACCAAGTTATGACTGTCATGAAGGAAGCATTAAAATAATTTGGTTGAAAGTGGCACTTATTGTAATAGAGGGAGACAAGTCCAGCTTCCTGGTCTCATCATGAGCAATTCAGGCTAGAGGCAGGGCAGGAGGTGGGGTGACCTCAGGAGGTCAGCTCTTCTTGATGACCCCAGAAACATGTGGGCTGATAGAGCTGGGGTGACTGCATGATGGGAGTTGCAGCAAAGGATTCTTCTGCAGCAAATGAGTATTGTTTGATGGTCCACTGAATCTTTCAGGGGATTTTGAAATGGTTCGAGGTGGGGAGCACACATTGCTGTTTCCTGTTGGATGTCACTCCATGATTACGTTTAGGAAAGAGTAGATATTATCATTGAGAAAGTAACGTCCTTGAGGTTACTGTGGGTCATGCTAAGGGAAATTCTTTGAAAAGCACATGCAGCCAGCTTTCCCAGAACGGTGCAGTCAAAGAAAGGGCAATGAGGACACTTGGAAAATACTGTTGTCAAAAACTGGAAATATGGCCACATTTAGGAGTGTGTTTGTGACTGAGTGTTCCAGAGTGCATTTTGGCTGGAGCATGGTTGGAGTTGCTGAACATGCCTGGGTGTGTTTATAGGTCTTATGTGCTAATGAAAGTGGATGTATGTATTTGTGCACACGCCTCTATGTGTTCCTGTTGCTTTTTGTGTGATCATGTCTGCATGGAAGAAAGTGTGATTATATTGCAAGGGGAATATTTGCATTTGACATAGATGTCTCCAGATGTTTGAGTTAGGTCCTCACTCTAGTGCTGGTATGTGATTCCTTATAGACAAATGTCTGTGCTATATTCTGAGTATGCTTGAAGGCATGCATTTTTGTGTGTGTCTAGGCTATATGTGAGTGTGTTTCTTTTCATATTTAAATATGCATTCTTCATCTGTGTGTTAGTTCAAGCAAATACACAAGACTCCAAGGAGGAAAATCAAAATAGGACTGGAATATTTCCTGGATCCAAGGCTGTCACTGGTCTTCTTCCTATCAGTCCCCTCTCCCAGCTGGGAATTCTGAAAATTGCAGGTGAGGTGGACAAGAAAGGAAAGAAATGATATGACAGAAACATAAGGGGAAGAAAAAGGAAAGTTAGGCCTAGGACAGGTTCTTTGCAGCCATTTAAATTCTCTGGGTTAAACAGAGATGAAGGGTGGAATAGAAAAAAGAAAAGAAAAATTAATAATAATGCCTTAAATTTGTGTACTACCCTACAACTTAGAACATATTCACACAATTATAACCACATTTGAATCTCTTATGATCTGGGGGGGGGTAGCAGATTAAGAAGTCATTTCACCATTTTACTGGTGTAAAATCTGAAGTTCCAGGAAGTAAATTTATTAGGCCACAGAGTAAAGTGGCAGGGCCTGAACCTGGCTTCCAGCTTACACTGGGCAGCTCACTTTCCATTGTACCCCACTGCTTCATGCTTCAGGTTCACAAGACAGGAAGTGAAACTCCTGAACCTCTCTGTGTGGTTAACAGTAGTCAAGGGTTTTTCACTGAAACCATGAATCATTAGGTAAATACATATGCATATATACATTATATATACTGAGTGATTTATTTATGACACCTTTCTTTCCATAAAGGGCACAAGGGAGATTCAAAAAAACAATACATGGACAAGTTTAGTTAATTAGAACTAGAAAATCTTGACAAGGAAAAAAGGACCCTTAGAGTAAGCTTTAGCAGTGGTTTCCCGTCCTAACTCCAGGGAGACCCTCCTGGTGTTTTGGACAGTATGGCTTTTGGAGAAAGCCAAAACTCACATTCACCACTTACCCTCTGGACATTGGCTTCACCTCCCTGAGAATCTAGTTAACTCAAATATAAAAGGAGGGTAGATTATTACTTTGTAAAACTGTTTTAAGTATTAAAAATAGTACATGTTCAATATAAGGAACACTTTTAAAGGGGAGTAATCCTCTGGGACTTTATGAAGCGATGTTCTCAGCCACCTCCTCCACTTCGTTCCTTAACTCCAAGTATTACAAAAGACTTTGCAGAATGGGAGAAGAGGACTTCTCTAATAATAATTATTTTTAATGGCCATTTTTAGGCCCTATTCTACTGCTTTGTGTATGGTATCTAATTTTAAGTCCCATACTCTGCCTATTAGATGGACACTGGTAATACCAGCATTATTAACCATTAGGAAATGAAGGCTCTATAAGTAACTTATCTCAAGTCCCACAGGTAGAAAATGGCAGAGCTTGGATTTTAACGCAATAGACCTCTCAGTCATTCTTCTTAGGACACCTATGAGTTCATGTAGTACCTTCCAGGAACTTGCTGGTAATTTCCAGAAAAGTGAGAGTCCAGAAGGAGGCTGGGGTTCTGACAACAGCATGGGTGGAGGCCAAGTCAGAAAGAAACTCCCTAATTAGAATTAGTCCTCCTATGGTTCCACTGGTTGGCCAGGGCTCAACAGAATCCAGATATGAAGGTTAAACCAAAGGATGTGTGTTGGGCTGAAAGATGAGCTGTGTGAGAGACATGAGGCAGTACTTGAAATCAACCATTTCCTCCAACAATGACGAACTAAGCCTTTCCCACTTTAATTATCTTTTCTGATGTAGTAATTTCTTTTCAATGAGGCTCCCAGGACTCCATGCAAATAGGTCTATTCAAATGGCCTTCCAGATAGGCTCAACTGTTTCTGTATTTATAGCAATTACCCACCAACCTGTACTCAGAGATACCTTTCTGCCACATGACTTGGAATAAGGCTGTTCCTTTCAATGCCTTCATTAAATGGCAGGGATGTGTCATTGGAAATCAACACAATAAGGAGACTTAACTGATGTAGTTTGAGTACATCAACTTTAGCAATGCACCTTGACACAGAATTTAAGTTGGACTGTCAGGAGGAGCAACAAAGCGTGCCTCTTGGACTGACTTTCCCACTGGCACCATTATTCTCACTTCTTTCAGGCTGTGTAATGAGAGGAGGACCCAAATAATTGAGAATTTGGACTTAGAATTTCAGCCTAGTACCTAGAATGCCAATTATCTATTTTGCTAAGTGAAGAATACAGATGCTTTGAAAATCAGGAGTGCTAGAAAATCTGGCTTTCATTTTTTTCCAATGGAATATTCTAGTCATTGTTGCTAAATATAAGGGGGACAGAGTTTTTATTTATTTATTTATTTGCCTGCGCCGAGGCTTAGCTGCAGCATGCAGGATCTTCGATCTTTGTTGTGGCACGAGGGATCTTTTCATTGCGGCATGTGAACTCTTAGTTGTGGCATGTGGGATCTAGTTCCCTGACCAGGGATTGAACCCGGGCCCCCTGCATTGCGAGCGCGGAGTCTTAGCTACTGGACCACCAGGGAAGTCTCTAGGGAGGACAAGTTTTAAAAAATCCTATATGGACTTCTTTACGTGGCTACTATTCTAGCAGATGCATACAGTGGACTTGGATTTGAAGGTCCTGCCACACCTTCACAAGATAATTTTGGATAAGTTTCTTAATCTCTCTAATTTCAGTTTGTTTTCTTGAATAGGAAGGGTAAGTTTCTCCTATATTACAGGGCTACTACAAAGATAAAATAGAGAGTGGAAGGGAGATGGAGCACAGCTCCAAATTTACCTGCCTGAAGGGGCTGCCTTATGAGCAAGAAATATCCCAAGCCTGGCATGAAGGTGACATAGAAAACTGGAACCTGAAAGTCTCTAAGGCAGGAGGCTCACACCCATAGTCAAACTCAGTGATTCCACTCTCACGGAGGGAGAATGGGAAGAGATGGCAGGGTCCTAGCTCTGAAAAACACAGCGAATTATCAGACACCATTGCTAGAATTTTAAAAGGGGCAAAATGCAAATGATGCAACCAGCAAGGGCTTAATCTCCAAAATATACAAACAGCTCATACAACTCAACAACAAAAAACCAAACAACCCAATTGAAAAATGGGCAGAAGACCTTAATAGACATTTCTCCAAAGAAGACATATAGATGGCCAGTAGACACATGGAAAGATGCTTAACATCACTAATTATTAGAGAAATGCAAATCAAAACTACAATGAGGTAGCACCTCACACCAGTCAGAATGGCCATAGTTGGTGCAGCCACTATGGAAAACAGTGTGGAGGTTCCTCAGAAGACTAAAAATATAACTACCATATGATCCAGCAATCCCACTCCTGGGCACATACCTGGACAAAATTATAATTCCGAAAGATATATGCACCCCAATGTTCACAGCAGCACAATTCACAATAGCCAAAACATGAAAACAACCTAAATGTCCATTGACAGATGAATGCATAAAGATGTGGTACATATATACAATGGAATATTACTCAGCCATAAAAAGGAACAAAATAATGCCATTTGCATCAACATGGATGCAACTAGAGATTATCATACTAAGTGAAGTAAAGTCAGAAAGAAAAACAAATACCATATGATATCACTTATATGTGGAATCTAAAATATGGCACAAATGAGCCTATCTATGAAATAGAAATAGACTCACAGACATAGAGATCAGACTTGTGGTTGCCAAGGAAGAGGGGAGGGAGAAGGATGGACTGGGATTTTGGGGTTGGTAGATGCAAACTATTACATTCAGAATGGATAAACAACAAGGTCCTACTATATGGCACAGGGAACTATATCCAATCTCCTGGGATAAACCTTAATGGAAAAGAACATTTAAAAAAGAATGTATATATGTCTAAAAATAAAGGGCAAAAGCCAGACTCTGTCCATTTATAATGGAGCAGAATTCTGACGCAGGGGACACTGAACTTCCTGTGAGAGTAGAAACCAAGACCTGGTTCAGGGTCTTCATTTACTTGTTGTGTGATTGTGGGCAAGTCATTCAAGTGCCTTGAGGCTCAGATTTCAATACATAAAATGGGGGTGATACTATCTTCTTTGCAGACCTCACTGAGCTATAATGACAATACTGATAATAATAACCAATAGTTATCTTCAATTGAGCAATCATTTTGTGCAAGGGCCTTATATATACTATCTCATTTACTTTGTCACATCAATGAATTAGGAAGATACTAATTATTTCCAATTTATAGATGAGGAGACTGACACTTGGAGTCATTCTGTAATGTGCCCAAGGTCACCTGTTAATGAATGACAGCTCTGAGGTTAGGATGTAAGTCTACTTCACTCCATAACAAAGACAAGTAAGCACTGTACTATGTCAAGAGCACTCTCTTCCCACAAAAATGCATAAAGCCTTCCATCTCATCGTCATAATTTTGATTGGTATTGACCAAAGAGAATTATTACTATTGTTACTTATCAAGATTACTATTACAGCCATAAGAACCTGTGAAAAAGTAAATTAGGGCTTCCCTGGTGGCGCAGTGGTTGAGAGTCCGCCTGCCAATGCAGGGGATGTGGGTTCGTGCCCCGGTCCGGGAGGATACCACATGCCGCGGAGCGGCTGGGCCCGTGAGCCACGGCCGCTGAGCCTGCGCTCCGCGACGGGAGAGGCCGCGGCCGGCAGTGAGAGGCCCGCGTACCGCAAAAAAAAAAAAAAAGTAAAAAAAGTAAATTAAAGATACACATGATGCCTCTCGGACTGCAGGACATCTGGATGCTCAGAGCCTAAGGCCGATGCCACCAGGACCGCAGAGGGAGAAGGGTTTTATCTTTTAATAAAGCTGTTGGACTAATCTGAAAAAAAAATACACATGATGAAAGATTCTTAACAATGGACAAATCAGGTCCACTAGATCATGCCTTTCCTGTAAACAACATGTTTATGTTGCTGTATCATTTTTCCAGTCAGTCTGACTTCCTGATGGAAATCACAGACCTATGACTGAACACAGAGGTTATGGGGAAATTCCAAAAGCTAAGGACTTTCCAGACGGCTGGAATAAGGTCACACGCTCTGGGTTCCGTTATGGAACTCACAGAGTTTTCAACTCATAGTGAAGCCTGTGGAATAAATGGCTGATCAAAAGGAATCAAATATATTGAGTGGCATGTGAGCTTATCTGATTGCTGCCACTACCAGTTTCCTCACTTGGACAAAAAGGAAATGGGTGCCCAGAGAGGATAAGTAACTTGTCTAAGGTCACACAGCTTCTATGCATTAATCACAAAAATAACTAATATTTGCTAAGCTTTTGGTACATGCCTGGGACTGTTCCAATCTGTATATTAATTCATTTAATTGTTAAAATTAAATGGGCACATACTAATAGCTTTGCCATTTTTCAGATGAAGAAACTGAGGTCCAAAGGTGAATTGTCCACTTGGAAGGAAGAAAATTAGGATGTGAACCCAAGTTGGCCTGATTCTCAGGGCTGCATTCTTTC
Source organism: Pseudorca crassidens (assembly GCF_039906515.1). Taxonomy (NCBI): domain Eukaryota; kingdom Metazoa; phylum Chordata; class Mammalia; order Artiodactyla; family Delphinidae; genus Pseudorca; species Pseudorca crassidens. The sequence continues at coordinate 16,714,107 of NC_090302.1, read as the reverse complement.
CACCAAGTAACAGCTATTCACCAGGGGTATTCAGAGGACTGACTGGAGAAAAATTCAGACAAGGTCAGTACCTCCCATGCATCTAGAAATTGAAAGTTTATAAGGCAGTGTCTGCTACTCTCTTTGATTTTACAGAAATAGAGATGCTACCTCCCTGTGACAGTGCTAAGTGACAATTCTGAGTGTAAATGTGCTTTTGGCACAAATTGTCCTGTCCTAATAGTCTTGATTATAATTATAAAATAATGGGTTTCTGAAAGGCTGCAAGCAGTTCTGGGAATGGCAATAAGGGTTTAGACACGACATGTTGCTTATGCGAGAAGTGTTTTGTTGAAAATGAAACCCACGTTTAGGAGAAAGGATGGTGATGTATGCTCTTAAGAAACTATCTCACTATGTAATTAAATCAAAACCAGTCAGTCGCCAATCTGAGCTCTTGTCTCACACTAACAACACCCCATCTCCCGTGAGCCAAGCAAGACAGGACTGACCTGAAATAACCCAGCCTGGCTTTTATCCACTGCTCCCTAGGACGTCATGCCTCCATCTTTCCAGGGCCCCGCTGTGAGATGTGGTCACATGGCTCACCTTCTTTCTGGGACTCAGTCTTATCTTCTTCTTTAGATTCTTCCCATCTCCACAAAAGAGGAATGAATACTGTTCCTGTTTAAGGAAATCCCTGGGAGGCATTATTTGGAAAGAGAAAGTTGAAAATAAGGGAGGATTATAAGAAAAAGTTTCAGAGGCTCTGAACTTCTCACAAAATCTCCAGACAAGCTGTCTTTGACTTTATTTCTTAGATGGGTAACAGAAGTCTCTCTCCAAAGGTTAGATAAGCCTTCTCTGTTCCAAGATACTAAAGTTAGATTAAGCTACTTAATCCAACATGTTTTCTAAGGTCTCTAGGTCTCTCTCTCTTTCTCATCTGTTCTCTCTTCTTCTAGCCTCTTCCCTCACCCTTCATTTGCACTCAGTCTGTTTTCACCAAGGACTTCTGGCAGCTTACAATTGAGATGCTTTCAGTAGAACTATTAAAAGTGGGAATAATATATCAAGATGATAAAGCTTACCAACTCTGACTTTTAAAAAAGTGCTTGGCTTAAGAATCACTTGAGGTCTTTAACTATATATTTCTATCTATTTTTCTAGCCTTGTTTATCATCCTTATTGCTGGAAATTCTGATTTAGTATCAGAGGTTGAGCCTAAAGAATCTGTATTTTAAAATATTCCCCAAGTGATTTTAATGCACTGACAGATCTGAGAATCACAGTTACAATAGAAAATGGAGGACAATACCCTACGTTTAATATGATTGCTGGTTTCGTCCTTGAGATTTATTGCTAAGATTCATAACAACCAAGGCAAGACCAACAGAATGAAACATGTGATCCTTCTTGTTAAACATCCCTTACTGGTCAGAAAATGTGTCTTTCTTTCACACGGTTACATTTGCTTCTTCTCAATCCCACCAGATCAGACTCACTGGGAGATTAGCCGGGCCTGTTTGATTTTGAGTTTACAGTATCCATTTAGACATTGTGACCTAGGCAAGTTTTTAGTTCTCCTAGTTCCTCTTAGCGTGTTGCCAATTTCCTTTCTTCATGCTCCAGGATAGTTGAGACCTAGCATAAACGTATACCAGAAAAACGTCACGGTCTGCCCTGAACTCTCTGAGGCATCTGCTGCCTATTTTATTTTTCTGATGTTCCATTGCAAAATAAATCAAAATAAAACTTGTCAGCTCCACTTTTGCAAACTGACTGTTCAGCTTGCCATTGACTCTCAAGATTCCAAAAATGGTTTTCTCTGGGAAACACCAGGATCTCCTGGGCAAGAACCTGCTGGGCCATTATCAGTCTTCCCAGGATCCTCTTTTTGGTACTGTTGAGGGCAGGTGTAGCAGTGGGCATTGAAGGTTGATATTCAATAGATTTGACCTTTAAACTTGAGACCCTGAATCTCTGGAAGAGTCTACTGCTCTCCAGAGGGAAATACTTGCTGTAAAAACTTCTACCTTGCAAGGAGCAGTTTTGAAATTATGGCAGGAGATAAATCTCTGACTGTTCAGCTCACTGCCGGGTCCTGCTGAGTCCTTTCTACACATCACCTTTGACTGGATTGGCTGTGGTCTGTGTCTCGTCCAGGTCTGAGAACCGAGCACCTCAAGGAGCAGGGAATATTGTTGTTGGTTACTGGAATACTAGCTGCTGAGCTCAGGTAAGTGAGCAGAGGCAGCAGATGCATAGTTCAAAACTCCTCTCTGGACTCGAGTTTCCTGCCTGTAAAATGGGATACTTGGGCTGGATCAGCATTTTCCAAAGAGTGGTATGTTGCTAAAAAAGATGGTTTTATGTGGATAACTGATGAGTATATTACCTTCAATGATTATGTATATATTTTCATGGTTATTTTCTATTTGTAATAAGTTTGTGAGTAGTAAGGAATATGATCCATTAAAATATATATGTAAGTTTATAATGTGGGCCTTTTTAGGAAAAATAAAACAGAGAACAAAATGAATAATACAAGAGATATGCAGATGTGGGGAGAAGTTAAAAGTGCCATGAAAAAATTGTCTATTGGAAAGCAATGAACCAAACAGCCGTTGAGGGTCAGGCCAGCTCTCTGACATCCTAGCATGTTCACCTCTCCAGGACTATTTCCTTATCTATAAAATGCAGGAGTTGGAGTAAATGTCCTTTCCAGCAATTCCATTCTATGACTAGAGGTGTAACTCTATCAGGCAGATGGTCCAGCACCCTTAACATGTGGTTTTAGCATTTTAAAACTCCTGATACTATACGAAATTGGGAAACACTAATCAAGCAGTTTTATTCATGCATTTATAATTTTTTCCACTCTCCCTCACTTATGGAAAAGATTCAGCTATTAATCTAGGTGAGAACTAGGGAAAGACTATGGAGGCAGGGGTTAAGACAATGGGATGGTGAATTGCCTCCACCACTATCTGCTTAACAAACACTCGCTGATCTCTTTGTCCCTTGGCCTCTGTTTCTTTGTCTGGGGAGTGATGGTTTATGGAGTCACTTCTATGACAGATATGAGAAGCAAATGAAACAGAAGATTCAAGACATTTTAGGGAAGTGCTATTACATGGGAGGGGTTAGTATCATTCTGGATGGAAAACTCCTTGAAAGAAGGGTTCCTCTTCTGTCCAATTGTATAATCCCCAAAATACCTCCCAGCTTGCCTACACATTTAAAAATCTTTTAAATTAATCCCTGTCACCTTTATAAGATTCTTCTAAATTTTAGCAATGTGTATACTTGACTATTTTGAATTATCTTAAGGAGAAAACTACAGTTTGTCTAAATCCAAGCCATTTCTTATACTATAATGCTTGCAATTGTCCTTTCCTTTCCCATACTTGACATTTAAAGTGATATCTCACAGGCTCCTGAACAGTTAGCTACGGAGGCACTGCTTGACCCCTCGTGCCTCTCACCATCTGCAAATTCTTGCCAGTTAAGAGTAAACACTCTGCATAAATTTCACAATTGGCGGTTGGTAATTGCAGAGACCTCTGGTTCCTCATTCCTTCCTGCTCTCTTTCTTAAAATGTCATGTGTGATTATCCCTTCTATCACTGTGGGGCTGCTATTATCCCTCAACCATATGCCACTGCAAACAGCCACCAAAGATGTACTCAGCGGCCAGGCTGCCAGACCTCCCAGGCACTTCCCTTCTCAAGCAGTGAGGTCAAGCAGTTCCCTTCCTGAGCCGTGGCATCTGCCTTTAAATAATTCTTTTTCCTTTGCCTGACGCAGACACCTGTCTTTGCTCTTCACTCTTTTCTGGCTCTTGAAACAGTTTTGAAGAAAGCTCATCCAATTATCTGGGGTTCAATTCTGGTGTCATTCTAGCCTGTCTAAATGTCACCGCAATCTTCCTTCCTTTGCACCTTCTTATTGGGTGCTAAGCTGATTCTTACCTGGGAAATCCTGTCTCCCTCTCTGCCCTGAACTGACAATATTCCACCTTCCTTACTTTTTGATGTTTTTCTCCCTTTGCTCTTTTCCTTCCCTTCTTTCTGTGATCTTCATTAACCGCTTCTGCATGTCACAGTGCTGACTGCATTACCCCAAAGAATGTGCCTTTTCTTCTTCTAAAAGAAGGAGAGGAATGCCAGCTTGGGAATCAGACAGATCTCTGCTCTGATGCTACGTCTTACAGTATCTGCCTTGTCTGACCCAGCGGTAAAATGAGGACACTAATACGTGCCTCTCAGATTTGTTGGCAGTTTAATTAAAGTAAAGCTCTCGCTCTCCTTTTTCTTCTTGAAAGTTTTCTTTTTTACTCATCATTCCATCTAACATTCATGGGGAAGCTACACTGCTGTTAGCACAGTGCGAGACACACAAGGGTGCAGGAATAAATAACAAAGACATGCTCTCAACACTGAGAAGTTCAGATTCAATTTGGTGGGGGTGATGTGTCAACAGATAATTCACACACACACACACACACACACACACACACACACACACACACTGTTATGCCAACATGGGAGCCAGGTTGTTCTGCCTAGAAGCAGTTGAGGAAGGCTTTACAGAAGAGGTGCTATTTGAGCGGGAAATTTTAAAAGAATAGCTCTGCAGGTGGAGCACGGTGGAAGATGATGAGGGAGAGGAATTCTTAGACAAAAGAATAGCATGAATGCAAAGCTGAAATCTGGGAAACAGCAGGTAGAAGAACACAGCTATAGCACAAAGAGGTGGGAAGTATATAGTAGAAATAGTTAATTGTGTAGATGCCGAGAGTTAACTGGCATCAGGAGACTCTGGCAAGGTCATTTAATCAGTCTCAGTTGGCTCATCCTTCAGTTAAGGATAATGTATTAAATGAGTTAATACAAGCAAAGAGCAAGGTTCTTGGCAATCACTCAAAAATACTAACTTTTGGTATGTGCTTATGCTAAGAGGCAGGGAGGATACAATCAGATTGAAAGCCCTGGTAATTTAGCATTAACTCCGCTGGATTGTGGTTCCTGGAATTTAGGAGGCCCAAGTTCTCATCCTGATGTTGCTGTACACTTGCTGTGTGACACTGGTGAAGCTATAATTTAGACTTGAGGTAATGTGACTTGTTATTTGGTTTGCTTTAAATACTTTCCGGGAATTGCCATGACCCCACCCTCCCTTTCAGGAAACAAAATAGCATATTGGAATGTTACAACATCAGGGCTGGAGAATCACCATTGTAAAGGGACTGTGTCACTGGCTATAAAATTGTTGTCAGTTGTATAACGGAGTTACATAATTTCCCCTTCCCCTATTTTTATGACAAAGGGTCAAAGATTCATGACATGGCAGTTTTGCTTCTCTGGAGTAGACACTCCAGCTGAAAAGAATCCATCACCTAGAAATTAGCAGCGTACGGAGCCAGAAACCAGAGAACATCCATTGAATGCAGTTTTATACCAGATGGTGAAAAGGTACAAAGAGAAGAGACAGCTGCCTCCTGTCCTCAAGGAGATGCCAGTTGGGTGGTAGAGACAGAACGTGAAACACCAGAAAAAGAAATCTTCCAAAGAACTCTGTATGAGTACAGCAGTCTCAGGCCTAGGCTCCCCTGTCTCTCTCTGCTGGCCTCCTGTTCTGCCTAATGTCGCAGGAACAGTGAGAGGCGAGGCCTAGATTCGAGTCAGATCTGCTTGATCCCACTGAACGAAGCTGACTGTGTGTGAAGGAGAGACCACTGGAGTAGTGCGGTAGTAGCAGTCATAAAATGATAGGAACACTACCCCTACTGATGATAATACAAAAGGGCAGAGATGGAGGAAAAAGGGTGGGGAAACACGCGAGGGATTAACTGGAGTGGTTCCACTTCAATCTGTTTTATATTCAGGGCTCTGGTTAAGAGTTTTAGCCTTATTTCCTCCCCCTTCTTCCTTCCTTCCTTCTTCCTTCCTTCCTTCCTCCCTCCCTCCCTCCTTCCCTTCCTCTTTCTCTTTCTTTCTTTCTTTCTTTCTCTCTTCTAAAGCTTTTGCTCAACTCTCTATCCAGTGCAGAAATTCCTTCCACTACCATAAAACAATAAGAATAAAAACCACACTAATTTTTAAAAAGTTATTAACTCCACTTACACTAACAAAGCAGTCTTTGAGCAGTTACCATGTGCCAGGCCCTATGCTGGGCATTTTATGTGAATCACCCCATTCAATGTTCCCAAAAACCCCTGAGGTAGGTGTCCTCATCATCCCCATTGAGCAGGGGGAAACTGAGGCTTAGGGAGGTTGAACGGATTCTTCCAAATCATGCAGCTAGTGAACTGCAGTTAGTAAGGCTGTAACCCATGTGTGCCTGATCACCAATACTGGGTGGGCTCTCAAATCCCGTCCTCAAATATCTATTATTCATAATGGTTCAGATTATGCTCAAAACGCCAGTGATGGGGCTAATTATTCCCCCAAGTGCCTCATTTCATTGTTTGACATGTCTGTTGACAGATATATAAATACAAACATTTAAATTGAGCCCCAATCCACCTCCCTATACATGAGAGTTGGTCTATCATTTTCACCTGTGATATGGAAGCGCTGAGAGCTGCTGCTTTACAGGCACTGGTGTGTAAGATAAAGTGTTGTCCAGAAAGGCAGTTGGAGCCAGAGCCTGCCCTTTGCTCAGCAGGAGCTCCTGGCTGGCCTGGAGCAGAAAGCCTTTGCCCTGGGGCAGAGACAGCATTCCGGGAGAAGCCTCCTGCAGACACTTTCCCTTTTTCTGGCTTCCCTCTTTGACTTTCTCCAAGACACTGACTGAGGTCTCTGGGAGGTAGGAGATGCTAAATGATCACACACAGAGGTTCCCTCCTCTGCCACCTCCATGAGGAATATCATTTGTCCGTGTTGTTCACCAGTTTCTCTCCAGTACACTGGGGTACTTAATGTAATGTGTTCACATGAAACAGGGTGATGCATGTAAGACACTCAGCAGTGCCCAGCACATGGTTCCTGCACAGTTGCCCATGTGGTCAGCTTCAGTAACTAGCTGCTGAGCAAACGTTGAATGGGGCATCGGGAAGCAGTCGTATGTAGTTCTTACAGGCATGGAAACTGGAGGAGGCAACTGAGAATCCCTATCTGGCAGCCTTCTTGTCCCCCATAGACTGGAGAGCAGAATAGATATAATTCCAGAATTCTGTGCCTACTCATTTAAAGTCCTTGACTGAGCTCACATTACTGGCCAGGCCCTGAAGGGGAGTGGTGTAAAAACCCAAACAAGGCATGACCTCCACACTCAGCAGGGTCAAGGTCTAGCAGAGCAGACAGGGAAGCATAGCGTGACGGCACATTCCTAAAAGTGTACACGGTGCTGTGGGTCATCAGGCAGCCAGCTGATAACTAGGGCTTACCTTTGTAGATAACTTCCTCTATGCCTGGCATTCTTCAAAAGCTTGATGTGAATTTACTCATTTACTTCTCACTCAAATCCCATTATACAAATAGGAAACTAAACCACAGAGCAGCTAACAACTCTGCCCTAGATTATTACAAACCCAGAGGTCACAGAAATGTGATTTGAACTAGTCTGCGTCTAGAGTGTAGTTCTTACCATGCCCCTATCTACCACTCGGAGATAGAACAGAATAGAATACAATTTAGAAAACATTTTCTGAATGTCTGCCATGGCTCTGTTCCAGCTAGGGATGAGAACAATGAACAAAAGCACTATTCTTAATCTGTTCGAGTTGCTGATTTAGTGGAGAGAGAGATAGATGTGAACTTGTGGGTTACACTGTAGTGTGACATACATGAGGCAAAGATTAGTGATTAATAACGGGGGGTTTAATGACAGACATACCTAAATCTACCAAGTGGAAGCTGTGTGACCTGGCCAGGTTATTGAACTCCTCTCTTCTTAAGTTTCATCGCCTTGCCTGGTAAAATGACAATAATGCAGATACTTGCCTCAGAGAATTACAATGGCATAAAATAAATTGAGATGATGACTAGAAAGTAATTGGTACACTGTCACATAGTAAGTCCTCAGTAAGTGATACCTATTATTATAATTATTTTCAATGATAAAAATATGGGTGAGACAAAGAAGAGAGAAACCTGGAAAGGAGGCAGGAGACAAGATCTGAAGGACCTGAAATTGCTTAAGGTATTGGGAAATGGCGAAACTCTACTAAGAAGACATAAGATCAAAAATAATCTTTAGTTCTGTCACTCAGGGGATGGTATGGCAGATGGATTGAAAGGAAAAAGATGGGAACCAAAAGACCAGTCAGTAGAACATGAAGGCCATAACCTCAACTGCTTTTTTTTTTTTTTTTCGGTACTCGGGCCTCTCACTGTTGTGGCCTCTCCCGTTGCGGCGCACAGGCTCCGGATGCACAGGCTCAGCGGCCATGGCTCACGGGCCCAGCCGCTCCGCGGCATGTGGGATCTTCCAGGACCAGGGCACGAACCTGTGTCCCCTGCATCGGCAGGCGGACTCTCAACCGCTACGCCACCAGGGAAGCCCCCACCTCAACTGCTTTGATGAATGTCAGAGAGATTCCTGATCTTGTTACAGAAGAAACTGAAAGTTCAGGAGCCCTCGAATCCTTGGCCCCTTTGAATCCCATCTCATAAAGCACGGGGTTGGGGGACCTTCAGGGCCAGAAACACAGTCTGTTCTTTTGGGGAGAAGGTAGCAGCAGTGATGTCTCCTGTGGTCTGACCAAACAACATGGGCCCTACTCATTCATCTCCATAGCGGAGCGTGAGATATATATAGAGCCGCGGTGACAAGAGGCAGACGGTACTTTAATTTGAGCAAAGGCACCAAGTGGAAGAGACAGGAGGCCCTTCTGAATGCAGATGTAACATGACCGACTTTATTTTTTTATTATTATTTTTGTATCCCATCGCAAAGACTCAGTCTTGTCACGTCTCCCGTTGCATTTGGCCAAACACCAGAGGAAAAAGAGACACAATTTAGGCCAGGGGTTATGAAAGGAAAGAAACTTTTCTGAAAAAAAGAAAAAATATATATACAGGCCTCTTAGTCCCTTGGAGGGTTGGAAAGAGAAAGGGTAGGATTACCGGTAATCCCCACGCTATCATTTACTTTTTATGAGCTCACACGTCACTCTCTCTTAAATCCCCGAAACTCGCTGCAGAATACATTAGCCAGAGGACAGTGGGGAGGCCTGCTTAGAGTATAATAAGTACTGGTTCAGGCTCGTGTGTGTGTGTGTGTGTGTGTGTGTGTGTGTGTGTGTGCGCGTGTGTGTGTGTGTGTGTGTGTGTGTGTGTTTCTGTTTTTTTCTTTTTTCCCTTCCTCCTTTTTTATCTACGTGTTCCTCCTCTGCAAATGGCTGCTTTGTCACCTTCTCCTTTGTTTGTCTGGATTTTAATCACATGCCTCAAGGCTCCTGAGATTTAGAGATAGGCCAGCCTGGGTCTGATTTTACCACTTCATGCATGTGTGACCTTGAGACAGTCATGGCGCCTTCCTCATGCTCAATTTGTTTCCATGTAAGGTGAGGATAAAGGATGCGTACCTTCTCAGGTTCAGGTGGGATGGATTGAGATAACAGAGGTAGAATGAGGCCATGTGACAGAGGTCCTATAAACACTCGATCCCCACTAGTGACTGCATGGCCCCACTGCTCTCATGGCCTGAAAATCCTCCCACAATCCTGTGCCATGGGCTTCTCCGTGTTTGCAAAGCCCATGCAAGGGAGACTTCTTGCCTCCAGGATTCTCCCCTTCGATGCATCCACTACACCACCCCATGACTGATAGATCTAAAGCTCATTTCTGATCTTGCCCCTTCCTACAATAAGGAGCCTCACCATTTCCCAACACCCAATTTCCATCTCCTCAAAGCCTTTCTATCTTTCAAGGTCCAGCTAAAACCCCATTTCTTCTCGGAAGCCTTCTCTGATCAGAGAGTCTACCTGTATTTGTAGATATGCTGAACTCCAGTAGAATTTCTGGCCTGTTAGGCTCCTTTGGATATTTCCCAAGTACTCCCAAGATGCCAGGCTCTGTGCTGACTTACACTCTACAAAGACTCTGACCCTGAAAGATAAAGCTAAGGTGATGGATAGAAGTGACAGGGGAACAGAGAGACATGGATTCAGCACATGTGAGCGTTCTCATGGGAACCAAACCAACCAATATTGGAATGAGCTTCCCCACAAGCAGTGACTTCCCAAACAGTGCTCAGCCTTAATTGTCATTGGCCCCAAATACTGGTGCAGGGGCTAGTGCAAGAGAAACATCCAGAGGTGAGGCTGAGGCTGCAGTTAGATATGAAATAACTTTAGCTTTAGTTACAGACGCAGAGCTGAGATGTAGTTCAGTGGTCACCAACCCTGGCTTATCACCAAAATCTCCTTGGGAGAGGGTGCTTTGGGAAAGAGAGAAATTCATAGACCCCCAACACCTAATGAGACTTTTCTGAGTTAGGGACAGGAACTGTATATTTTTTAAAGCCACCTGGGTGATTCTAATAAACCATCAGATTAGAGAAGCACTGATAGAATCCATCCATCCACCTCACAACACAGGAAGGAAACTGTTAACGTCATAGTACATTTTCAGTCTTCTCTTCCTCTAAGAGGAGCTGAAGCATCTCCTATATGTTGGGGTCAAATATTCCCACATTTAAAGGATTAAATTTAGCTATTACACTAGAATGATCAGAAAAAAAAAAAAAAGCATCATTTCCTCCAACTCTTACTGTGTCTATTTTTGCTTGCACATACATTGTACCAATTTTCCAGGCCCAGTTTCTGGTTCAGTAACATCCTGGAAGCCAGCATTTAGTGAGTGATCTCTGCATCCCAAGCACTGTGCAAATTTCTTGACCTGCGTTGCTTCACAGACTCCTATTGACTTCCTCCAAGAAGCACTGTCATTATCCTCATTTTACAGATGAAATTGCAACAGAGAAGTTAATTAACTGGCCTAAGATCCCCTGGCTAATAAGGGGCCAAGCCAGAATTAAACCCTGAGGCATTTATTCCAGAAGGTACTCTCATAAATATCACGACTACGCTTCAGAATTTTAATATATGTCTGAATATCATTTGTCCGATTCCAATTTTAAACGTGTAACTTCACAGTTCATACTTAACCACTTCCCAATGCCTTGCTTTTCCCTAAGACAGTCAAAATCTTCTTCCAAATAAATCTGTTTTACTGTTTCAAGAAAACCACCTTGTTTCTACAAGTATATTTGTGTGTGTGTGTGTGTTTTGGGGAAAGGCACATTCATTAAAAAAAAAAAAAACACATTATGTTTGTCCTTCCCTATTATATAACTGAGATCATACCTCTTCCCACCCAGGTGGGGACTATTCATTGGTGTGCTGATGAATGTTTAACAATGAGCTCTATGGGGACAGGGGTGGGGAATAGAAAGCCTTGATACTGTTCGTTGATTTCTGTGGTGTAAATATTTCCACCATGGCTAATTTCAAGGTACCAATATGAAGTCACTAAGCATGCAATTGAGAAGGGATGCTTACAATCAGCTTTCGGTAGCCAAATGATCAGAAATGGTAGCATTTTTTTCCTCTAACCTTTAAAATACTTATTTATTCTTGCTCACACACAAATCACATCATTTTTCCCAGGTCCAATTTCTGGCTAAGTGAAATCACAGAAACCAATATTTATGGAGTGATCTCTCTGTTCCAGGGAGTATGCAAATCACTTGATATAGTTTAACGTTACCATTGGTTGTATTCTAACATCAAAGAGTATGTGAACTAGATTATGATGCTCTTCTCTGCTGACCAGTGTATAACCCACCAATCCTGAGAGAGGCAGGTTGAAATGTGGGGAAAGGAGTGTCTCTGGACACAGGTGCACCACAATTCTAGAATTCGAGTCCTAGCTCTAGTACTACTAGAGGTATGATCTCAGTCAAGACACATAACCTCTACTGGATCTGGAATATATGGCTAAACGTCTGACAGCATAGGGCTGTTAGGAGAATTAAATGATAGACCATAAGTAAAATACTGGGCACATTACAAATGATCAATAAATGTTAGCTACCGACTCCTGCTCCTTTCATGAATCATTTATATTTTCTCAGTCCACATTTCCCCCTTTATTATGCTCAATTTATCTCCACTGTTCTTCACTCGAAGCCCACATGCTTTGTTTCCTCTTGGTATTACATGTCCCCTACTCTGAGTTGTGATTTCTCTGTATCTGTGCAATTCTATTTTCATCCTTCAAGACTTCCTTTCTAAGCCTCTTAGCTTTTCCCCTTTGTGTTACTCCTTTTTTTTTCTCGGGCTGTAACTTCCTCAAGTCATGTATTTCTCCTTCTACTGGGATGTGCGCTCCGTGGGACTTTTAGTCTCCACTCTTTGCTTTTTCTCTATTAATTTCTCACAAAACCCCTCCCTATTTCTCTTCGGCGGATTTCACACAAAGCCTTCTTTACTGATGTGCGTTCTGTTTGGTTCTCTATGCAAGAGCAGTCTTCGCTGTGTTCTTTATTTCTTGCATCTTGTACATCTCTTGTTCCTGCCTACATTTCCTTCAACCCTCAAGGGCTTCCACTGCCTCAACTTGAAATCCATTGTCCTTATTTTTCCCATTTCTTCCCCAAAGACCATCGAATTCTCGTTCCATCAGCCCATTATTTGTCTTTCCCTGCCATTTTTCCTGAAACTCCTCTAGCTGGGTAGTTTTCCTTTTCATAATGCAATGGACTCAGGGGCAGTTTGCATTGATATATCTGTTTGTGCCATAAAGGTAACACTCGTTTTGGGGGCTGAGTAGCTGGGTTCTCGTCACAAACTTGTTGGGGGGAAATGCTTGTTTCTACACTGAAAACTCTTTAATAAATCTCTGCACAGCATGACAGTTTACGTCATGAAAAGAACATAAACATGGACCAATCTAGTTGTAGATTCAACTTGTCACAGCTGTGTGATTCTAAGAAAAGGCATTCACCTCCCTAGGGCCCGCTCTCCCCATCAATAAAATGGGGGAGCAGCACAGTGTAGGGTCTAAGAATGAGGCTTTGGAGATTGACACATCAATGCCCAATTACCGGTTCATCTTACAAGCTATGCAATCTTAGGTCACCCACTTCCTCATGTTGGCAAGCACTTCTTCATCTATGAAACAGGTAAATCTCAGAATTGAAGGGAGGATTCAATAAGATCATGTGCATTAAATACTTAACCCATTGTCTTTGCCATCATAGGTACTCAGTCCTGGGATGTATTGTTACTGGAATATTTCTACCTTTCTGAGAAGTGACAGCCCCTCATGCATGTCTGATTTTGTTTTTACTGTTCCTTCCACCTAGAATGTTCTTTCACTTCACCCTGAAAAGTGTCTTCCATGACTTTTTTTCTCTTGCATCTTTTGCAAAGCCTTCTCCAACCACCGCATTGCTCTGGATAGAACCAGTCATTCTCCACTGTCTACTCTAAGAGGAGTTTGTCCATGCCCTTTGTAGGTCTAATCACCTTATTTTGCAGCTGTCAGTTTACTTACAGGTATACCTTTTACACATTTTTCTAGATCTTGAATTTCTAGAAAGCTATAATACACTATGTCTTTTTTTCTTGGTTTTTCAGCACCAGACACAATGCCTAACAAATCGTAGGTGCTCAATACATATTTATAAATAACTAGGAGGATGGATGTGGACAAATGGTATGCATTCACTCTAAGTTTGTGATGTATGAATGAATGAAGACAAAGACCCAATATCTAGCATCGGCCATAACGCAAGGGCGTATGCACAGGACATCCAGGCTTCAACTCCAGTGTGTAACACCAGGTCAGACTCAGACCAGCAGGTTGAATGCCTTGTTACTGAGGCCCTGAGCTGACTGGATCTTTTCATATTTCTATAGGCCAGACACAGGGCTTGTTCCCAGGTGTGCAGTAGGTTGGAACATGGAAATAGGGTTAACTGGTCTCAGCCTAGAAGATAAGAGCAATTCAGAAAAGGAAGACAAGCAAGTCAGCAGAGTAATCTGGTTTATTTGGCTCTCTCAAGTAGTAATTCACAGGCAATTTGGAGTTTTGACACCCTATCATCTTTCATTTCATTTCCCTATACTTGTACTTATTTTCTCATACTTATACTTATAAAAATAACCCAGGGGAAATAACTAAACTATAATGGTATTTAGTGAAACGAAAGTGAACTAAAATTACAGTGCCACCCATCCCCCATTCTATGCCGGCACTTTTATGAATAAGACCAACTTCTTCCTGACTGTGATGTATCAGACATTCACTACGTCAGTTGTTGTGTTGCTGGGAGCATGATTTAATCTATGGAACACAACAGTTCAGCTATTCATTTAATAAGCATTTACATAATACCAGGTATGATGTCGGCATCATGTGACCTATTAAGGATAATAATAATAAAAAAAAGTGATGGCTTGGAAGACAGCCCTGAAAGAGAAGTCAAGAACTTAGAATGTAAGTGTGTGACTCCAGCCCTTGTGAGCTCTGTAATCCAAGACAAGTCACAGGGACTCCTGAGTCTCAGTGTTTGCATCTCAGAAATAGGCATGATAAGAATTGCCTCCTATCTAATTGCCTCTCATAGAGTTACTGAAAAGATCAAGTGAAGGAGTAGTATTTTAAAGAGCTTTGAAAAGTGAAAAATGTTAAGAAGTTACAAAGAATGGCATTAAGGGTTTTTGTTTTTTCTGTTTTTTTTTTTAATTGGTGTAAACCAAATGTGAGACTCAGAAATGGAAGCTGATCATGTGAACTCTGAAGAGCCTCCCAGTTCTGACTCTGGAACAAATTACCTGTGTGACTAGTCAGCTCACCTCCCCTGTCTACCTCAATCTCCTTACCTTACAACATGAGGTGGCCAGACCAGATGAGATCTAAAGGCTCTTCTAGCTCTGACAATGTTCTGTGATTCTGTGAAAATGACTGAACTTGGTGGTAAGTCATGTTTATAACCCTACCCACCTGGGCAGGAAAGATGGCAGGACAAGACTGCATTCTTTAGGCCTAGGAACACCATGGGTAGACGGAAGACTCGGGAAGGCAGAGATGTCCTAAATTGAACATCAGAAGAGGCCAGTATGACCTCTGGGGCCCTAGGCATATCACAGGTTCCTTCCTTCATTTAAAAAAAAAAAAGTATATTTTATGGCTGTATTGTTACAAAGATGAACATAATCGAAGATAAGTTATATATATATATATTTTCTTTTAAGTAAAAAGTTTTAAGTAAACCTTTTAGTAGCCCCATAAAATTGTCATGGACCCTAAGCACTAGTTCTACTGTGTCTAATGGATAAGTCAGCCCTGCTAGGCTCTCCTAAAAGCTGTGGCACATTTTACTCAAAGAACATGGAGCCTGACAGTCGACTGACGCTTGCCTCCCTTCTAGAGCAGTGTTTCTCAACTGTGGCACTATGGGCATTTGTACCATGTAATTCTTTGCTGTGGGGGGCTGGCCCATTGGAGCACGTTTAAGAGCATCCCTGGCCTCTATCCACTAGATGCTAGTAGTATATTTGCCCTGGTTGTGACAACTAAAAATGTCCCCAGCCATTGCCAAGTGTCCCCTTGGAGGCAAAATCTTCCCTGGTTGAGAAACACTATTCTAGAATAGTCTTTCTAGATGACTTTCTACCTTCTGCTGAGAGCTCATTGTCTTCTCGGGCAATGTCTTTCCATATCACTCTTGGTGAAAGATAAGGTTCTGACATGGACCTGTAAGGCGCTCTCTGATTTGCCCCTAGAAATTCTCTAACTTCGCTTCCACTGTTCTTCCCGTCACCCACATGGCTTCAGCTTCAGTGTCCTCTGTGCTGTGTCTTGGACCTGCCAGACACACTGCCTTCGAGATGGTTCTTCCCTCTGCATGGAACATGCTCCCCCAGATGGTCCCCTTGGTTAACTCTCTTATCCTCTTCACTTCCTTATTGAAATATCACCTTCTCAATGACACTTACCTTAAAGTATTTTAAAAGCCACCCTTTTAAAAGTTACAGCCTTGTTCCCTGGTATTCCTATCCTCCACTTCTCTGCCTCTGTACCTCTCTGTCTCTGTCTCTCTATAAGTACATATTTTTTTTCCCCATAACTTATACCTTCTAACATACTATGTAATTTACATTACTTAATTATTTACTATATTCATGATTTATTTCCCTTCTCCCCCAGCTAAAATACAAACTCCATGAGGACAGGAATCTTTGTTCTGTCTGTGTTGCTCATCCCAAAGCTGCTACATATTATGTGTTTGATAAATATGCATTGGCTCAAATTGGAAAAGAAATATGAATAGAAGTAGTGCCCTCTGGCTTTGAACAGGCCCAGTAGGAACTTCTTCTTTTGACCCCAAATCCTCATCTCTGTGCCCCCTATGCTGCGTGACCATTCCTTCTACAGTGCACTTTTGTGTCTCTTCCTGAAGTGCTCCCATTCTCCCTGACCACGTTTCTAGATTCTGTCTGTGCCCCTCTGTTCCCCTTTGTCCCTGAGCTGCCTGGAGCAGCAGAGGGGAAACATGCATGCCTGGGTTTTGAAACAGCAGATTCTTCACTTGTTATAGTCATTCTATTCATGAAAAGGAATGATTCAAAAGATACTTGGAAAAAGCAAGACCTTGGCATCCCTGCCAGCACAGACAATGACCACGAGAACAGAGGAGCCCCTTCAATCTTCGCGTTGGGAATTATTTACCACTGGAGCTGCTGAATAGAAGGGCCAAGCTGTGTGGTTATTACGTCCTCCTCTCAAAGCCGGCTGGGGAGAGGCGGCCAAGGAGCCACTGCAACCAGGGCTGCCATGTGGGGACACCAGGAGCCCACGTCTTTCCAGAGAGACAGCCTCGCTGACCCAGTTTCAGCACAACATCGCCTGACACAGCACTGCAATCCGCAACTTTAATAACTTGGTGACATACAAAGCAGTTTTGATGTAAAGTGGAGCTGACAGAGCAGCAGAGGGAAGGCTCTGCTTCTGGCTGAGCTGCGTGGGGAATCCACTCAAGGTGACTGCAACCTTCGCAGCCCAGCCAGCAGTCCGAGCCTGCTCTTGCAAACAAGGAATGCAAGTTTCTTTAGCAGGATGGCAGACATAGGGGTAGCAGAGAGTGAGTGGAACCAACATAGAAGGATGGGTTGATACAGCCTGTCTCTTCTGCTTTGATACATGTCCCTGATCTTCAACATCCCTGCTGCCCCTGCCTTCATCCTGGCCTCCATCACCTGGGCTATTGGAACAGTTGCATAATATTCTTCACTTGATCTTAGCCAAAAGGCCAAGAAGCGATAACAGTTGCATAATATTCTTAAAGCTTGTCCCCTCCAACCATCTTGTTCACAACTGACAGAATGATCTTCAAAAAGCATATCAATGGTCATGTCACTTTCCACATCAAACCCCTCCATGGCTCCCCATTCTTGTAGGAAAATTAACGTCAAACATTAATGCCAAACACAGTGCTCTGTGCTCGGTCTGTGAGCTACATTTTTAGCGTCTTCCGCTCAGTCCTGCATATTTCGCATCATTTTTTGCCACCACCACCTCCATCACCTTAAACTCCAGTTTTCACTTTGCATCTTATTAACCATACACCATAATTCTCATTCCCTAATGTCCTGATATATAAATGGTCATTCGTGTCCACTTGGATGCTTCCTGTGATGGAGGACTCATTACCTTACGTGACAGCCTTTTCTAATACTGAACAGCTGTAAAGCTTCATCTTTCCTTATGAAACACAAACTCTGTTTCATAACTTTCATTTGTTGCCTCCCGCTCCATGTCTGCTCTCTGGATCCCACAGAATAGGCTCTGTCCCAGGACTCCCTTCTGAGAATGGAACTCAGTGAATCATATCTTTTCAGTTTCTTATCTGTGCTAAAGTTCCAGGGTCCTTTACCCACTTTTCATAGGCTAAGGTTTCTGCCATCCCAACACCCTCCATCTTGCCTTTCTGCACCTTCCTCATATATTCAAGATTCCCCTTAGAATCAACAGGGGGAAATAGTACAGTGTGCATCTAAAGATAACAGTCACAATTAGCAACCATAATAATAACAGTTGAAACTGTTCTTGGCATATGGAAATGGATGTTTTGACCTAGGTTGTGCAATTTTAATTATTTATTCTAATATTCATTCATTCACCATATATATTTCTATTGAGCAATGAGGGTACACAAAGTAAAACACAGTCCCTGCCCTCCAGTGCTTCACGGTCTGGACAGCAGGGGTGGGATGAGGGTGGTAACCATGTAAGCAGAGATCACAACTGAATATAATTAGAGCTATGATAGGGACTATGCCAGCATTGAAAAGAGGCCCCTAGCCCAGTATGGGGGTCACTGAAATGAGGCAAAGGGGTAGAGAAAAGCAATGTACAGAAACTGCTGTTTGCACTGAGGTTGGGAGGATAATAGATGTTAGCTGGATGAAAGGAGTGGGCAAGGACATTACACGTGGTGTGAACAGCAAGAGGAGAGGCACAGAGATAAGACAGCATGAAGTATTCAGTGATCTCAAAGGCTCTTAAGATTCCTTACCAGGGCTGTGTATATTAAGAGGTTGATTCCTGAGTTCAGACTACAGTTCAAATGTAGTTCCAGAACAGAGAGATTACTGGGGCTTGAAATTGTCAGGACAATCTCTCTGGAGGTAGAGGGTCCTGAGGTGGGTCCGGAAGGAAAAACACTTTATGGATAGCAGAGAAGAGGGGAGATGGACATCCATATGCAAATATGTCCACGCACATACATCTGCTTCATATGCATTTAAAGCTTCAATTGACTTTCACTTGCTTTCCGACTTTGGTTCCCATGGTAACCCTGGCCACTTATTTTTCTTTTAACCTCCTTTTCATTGTTTCAGGATGAGGTGAGCTGCGTGAGGGGTTAATCAGTCAGGGGAAGACAGGAGATTTTGAAGCAATTATTTGGATTTTTTTTTTTTTAAGAAAACTGCCAACTCTGCAATTTAATGCAAACTGTCTCTGGTATATCTGCCCTGAAGGATGCTGTGGGGAGAAACAGGAGCCAGAATCCATTTCGTCTCCTCCTCCCTGACTTCTATTATTACTACACACTTACTGCTAATACAGCATCTAAACTTGCAATCCCGGTAACTATGGCAATAAAATGGGTGAGATTCCCTTCCATTATGACTTGAATCGTTAGGACTTTGCAAAGAGCATGTGCGTCTGCACAGGGGAGGGGGAAGACGCACTCTAGGGAAAACAGTTATTTCAACTTCCTGTGGGGAGTTGGAGACCATCGTCTACCAGTCCACATACACATGGAGAATTATCACCCTACCTGTGTCACAGGATGCAGACACCGTACCTGGGAGTTACAGTGTACATCTAAAGCTTGCAAACCACCCCTTGCGTACAGCCTGTAGAGCCAGGAGGCCAGGGCTGCACTGAACTTAAAAGACATGGCAGAGAAGAGGCAAGGGAGGAGGATCTAATCCAGAGCCCAGCAAACTTTCCCTATAAAGGGTCAAACAGACAATATTTTAGGCTTTGAGAGCCATATCATCTTGGTTGCAACTATTCAGCTCAGCCTTTGCAGCTCAAAAACAGCCACAGACAAAATGTAAATGAATGGACAGGGTGTATTCCAATACAATTTTATTTATGGACACTGAAATCTGAATTTTGAATACTTTTCATGTGTCATGAAATAGTATTCTTCTTTTTTTTTTTTTTTTTTTTTTTTTCCAATCTGTTAAAAATATAAAAAACATTCTTAGTTCCTGGGCTCCTCAAAAATAGGTGGTGAGCTGGATTTGTCCCATAGGCCATAGTTTGCAATTCCTCATTTAATCTATGCCACAAACAATGCATTCCACACTAGTGCCTTTCATTATTCTCACCTGTTTTAGTTTATTATTGTTACTATATGTAGTATTAAGTACTACAAATACTATTTGCTATGATTTTTATTGTGTCAAGTAGTATGTTAAGTACTGTAAATATACCATCTTACAAGGCTTAGAGATTGAGTTGCTCAAGGTCATGTAGCTTATAAGAATAGCTGACATTCAAATACAGGGTCTGTCTGATGCTTAGAGACACGGTATAGCTTTCTTTCTGTTGACAGGTCAGCCTCCCAGCCTGGGAGAATTTCTGCATCCAACAGGTTCTGTCACACCCAACTCTCAGAGAGCTGGGCCATGAAGCCTAACAGAAGCACATCGGTGGGAACAGGGCCCAGGACTTTCAAGAGCCACCCCACTGCGATGATCCAATATCCACCAGAGTTCACTGGGAATGGCCTTGTGCACCCCAGCTCCTCTGCCTCCCGATCACCGGATGGTCTTAATCTCCGATTTGCCCTTTTCCTTGACGATGTATTGTGATATTTACCCTTGCCGTTTCCTGGCTTTGGCTGTGCCCCAGGAACAGCCCTTAGAGTTCTGGGCACCCTTCATCCACTTTTCCAGCCTCTGCTTCCTCCCTGCCTTTGCTGGCCTGGCTTGGTACTGATTGCTTAGCCTCATGGCTCACAGACTTCCTTCCTTGACCAGCTATTCTCAACTCACAATGCCATCCCCTCCATGCCCTTCAAGGAGAGGTTCTGGGAATTTGGGATGCTTGGAAGGGAGAGAAGAATGCTCAGCGCTCCTAGCAGAGGATCATTGTCTTCTAATCTCCAAGGAGGCAGGAGATTTTAATTATTCGGGACACTCCTGGAGGGAAAAACTAGAAACAGTGAGCGGAATTTATAAAGGGGCAGATCTCATTCTAGGTCACTCAATACATTTTGTGCCACAAGCAGCTGTGATGTGATGGAGGGACTGGACCAGGGGCGTAGGCTTCTGGATTCAGGTCTTTAATTGCTTCAATTGTGACAGGCAGGCCCAACGGTCTTATCCTCCCTTCTGCTGGAACAAAGTGACTCTGTGACTTTGGGAAATGTAAAGTTTGGCAACAGCTGGCCTTGCTTCTCTTGGCAAATTGTGCAACCTTGGGAAAACCAGGTCCCCTTTTCTGGACCTTATTTTCCCACCTGTGCCATGTGAGTAGTAATCCTCTCCAGCTCCAGAGACCACCAATTCAGCATTTTCTGCTCTGCTCCCAAGGAACTGGCACATCTGTTTTTTGGATCCATTACTTTGCAAACTTTTAAGGGATTTTCTCCCCTTTCGGTCCCTAGAAAATTGCTGCAGTTCTTTCTTTGGAAAGAACATTAGCCAAGCCCTGTGCTAAGCAAATGCATTCAGCTTCTCCCTATCTGATTTCTCTTTTTCTCATTTGTCAGCAAAGGAGAAATCTCCCAGCTATTAATCAAACTCCTGGCTGTGGATAGCTTTAATTGCAGAAACCATTGCTAGATGAGGGATGCTCAACTTTTCCAAAGAAAGCTGGCTGCCTAGTGCAGGAGAGAAACAATTAATTACCTGCTCCCCTGTCCCCAACAGAGATGCAGATGAACTAACAATATTGCTGCTGGCACCGAATCCTCCCTTCCCAATGTGGAGGAAAGCTAGTGATAACTCAGACAGCATTGGTAAAAGTTGAATGCCGAAACAGAAGATTAGTTATAAGGCTCTGGTGGGACCCAGGTTTGTCTCTCTGGCATCTTTACTTTAAGATGCATACTGACAAGCTCGACCTTATTGAGGAGAGTGATTGGGGATGTTGCCATGCCTGAAAATCATATTCTCTGAGGAAGAATCAGAGAATTCAGAGATGTTGAATTCAGAGAAAAACATTAAGGTGGAGGGAAGGAACGGGTACAATAAAAATAAAAGTTAGGATAAAAGGGAAAAGACTTATTTTGTGTATTCCAATGGACAGACTAGAATTGTGGGTGGAATTACAGTTTCATAGAAGAAAAACTTCTTGGGACTTGGAACTGTGTGCCTATGGAAAGGGATTCCCCCAAATGTAGTCAGTCTCTTGTCTCTGGAGGTTCTCAAGAACGTCTGAGGATGTTGTAAGGCAATCTTTGTATTGGATGGGAGGTTAATTAAAATCATCTTGGATAGGTAGCTGCCCCTCTTTAGGGTCTTGCTTTACTAATATCTTTGGCTTACTTCAAAGTTTTCAGTTTTAGAGACAACATAGGAATAGGTGGGGTGGGGAGAGCAGTGAGAGCTAATGTTGGAATACTTATTTTTTCTTAAATCTTCAATTGCCACAGGGATATGATAGATATGACACTCTCTTTGGAACTTGGAACTAGGAACTAGTTTTTTTTTTTTTTTTTTTTTTTTTCCTGCATCCCCAATACTTAGCAGATGCTCCGCACAGAGACAGTATTTGAGACATGTTTGAAAAGCTTTTGATTGAGTCAAATTTAAACTTACACTTCTGGTATGAGTTCTGGGAGGCAATATTACACAGTTTTGAAGAGAATAAACCTGAATTACACTGACCTGAGTCTATAGCTTGGTTTCTTATTTCCTAGGTGAGTGAACCCAGGAAGGTGGTAAAAACTCTCAGAGCCTCAGTTTCCTCATCTATAGAATAGAGATACATTCACATACTTCATGGCACTGCCATGAAGACTTAATGGGCTTATAAAGGCAAAATGCTTACAACAGCTTGACAAAAAGTAGCAGATATTTATTCAGCGCTTAAAACATACCAAGCACTCTTCTATGAATTTTTCACATACTATTTACTTTAAGATTCATAATACCTCTGTTGTTGAATACAATACTAAGGAACAGAGAGGTTAAATGATGTGCCCAGGGTCACACAGTGAGGAGACAGTAGCACAAGGATTCTGAGCCAACATTCCTGATCCCTATTAGCCTCTGCTTCATAAGCATTGACCATCATTTTTGTGTTATTGTCACTCCCACCTTTCTCCCAGTAAAGGCTAGTTTCCAGTTTTCCCTTTCCTTTCTATCTCTGCTACATGTATGTGTACATACTACTATATTTGCACAATGAATTTCCAGAGCACTGAGACTTTGATTTCTTATTACTTCTTCCAGAGGGTCCCGCATGGCCTTTGCACCTGATAGATGCTGTTTACATGTTAGGTATCTTCATTGAGGCTTCGATCTCTTTAGAGTACTGGACTGGAATCCTACTTCAGCCAACTTGTTCCTTTCTCTTCTTTTATTTCATTTGTTTATTTATTTATCTATTTCATTATTTGTTTGCAGTCAGAATAACATGTTGGAAAACACAGGGGCTGTGTCTGAATCCAAGCCGCTGACATTACAGGCCTTGTTAACCTAACCTTTCTGAGCTTTGGTCCCTGGTCTGTGATGGAAGCAAAGTAAAACCTAAGTCTGAAGACTGGTCAGTGATAAGTGGGAATGTGACTAACAGGGCAGCCTTCTTTGCGGGTGGAAAATTTTCACATTTACTTGCTAATCTGCAAAACTACCAAAGAGGAAATATGTGGTTTAAGCTAAAAAGCCACTGCAATTCTCGTCTGTGACTTCCCCTCTTAGTCCCCCTGGATTGGGTTTGCCTTAATTCCTAGTCAGCCCAAAGCTTCTGTCTTTCACTTAAGTCTCTGTAGCTAGAATGTAGTGAGTCAGGTATGGGAGTGGGTGCGAGCTGCTCTTAATGCCTTCATGGTTTTCTTTTCAGTTGCTTAAACTACTTTTTAAATTACCTGTTTTTCAGGGTTTTGGGGGTTTTTTTAAAAAAATTATTTTTTCAAACCTTGCTGTTCTTTCTTCTCTTGTGTCTATCAGGCTTTCTCAACAGCTTCAAATGGAAAACTTTGAAGTGAGCTTTTAAAGAACTGAAAACTCAGCCCGATGCCCCGAAGTCCCGTGGGCAGCCTTGCCACTGTAACCACTCTGGGTGGAACTCATTAGTGCAGGCTGTTCTCACCAGCGCCACGCAGGTCGGCCACGCCAGGGCTGCCCGGCTTTGAGCCCTCCTGGCGCCCTGGCAGGGATGCGCAGGCATGCGCGAGGCTGCGGGGACCCGCGAGCTCGCAGGGTCGAGGCGGCCCGCGGGGGTCAAAGCGGCCCGCGGGGCCCCGGCTGGCGCGGAGCCTATTGTGCAGCCGGCGCCAATGAGCAAATTACATCTGAACCGCCTTTCAAGTCGACGGCCGCTTTCAAAATGGGGCTTTGAAAGGCTGCGCTCCCCTGGCTCTACAGTGGAGAGAACGGAACTCGGCTTTGCAGGGAGGCCGTGCCGGCTCACACGTGCCCGCCTCTGCGGCGCTCGCCTGCGTTTATAGCGAGAATAAAAGGAAGACTTTGGTGGGTGTTCGTGTGCACGGTTTCCATCCCTTTATTTACAGAGGAAACGTTCCGACTCCTGGAGTTCTCACTGACCATTGCGGGATGAATGGGCTGTGTCTGAAGTGAGAGCACTGAAAGTTCTCCTTTAGGATACATGATTTTTTTCCTCTCTGTCTCTCTCTCAAAACTCAGTGATGTCGTTTTACTTAGGGTACTGGGGATCGGGAAGGGGGAAAAACACGCAGATACATGTAGAGATAGGATGGTTCAGAAAGGGAGGGTCACTGCCACGCAACCCCCTTTTCCTTGCTTTTGCCTCAGGCCTCGTGGCCCCTAGTTGAATGAGCAGTCTTTCCACACTATAGCAGAGGGGGTAGGGAATTCAGTGGTGAGAATGCAGGCTCTGCAACCCTCGAGATGGGTCTGAATTTTCTGCAGTCGCTTAACTTTGAGAAGATGCCTGACACACAGCAGCCATACAGCCTTTTCCCTCAGCACCAGAAAGTGGTACTTTGCCCTTGCACCTTGTGTTTCTGCTCACTCCTGTTTATGCAGGTTCTTTCCAGCACAAAGGTTGAGATTTTAACACTGCACAAGGTCTCCAGTGCTTTCCTTTGCACCAGCACTTACTGTGGCACCCTTCCTTAGCATAACTGCCTTAATATTCTTATGGGTACTTTTATAAACCCAATTTGTTCCAAGTCATCCCTGTCTATATGGGACCCAATTCTTGGTTTTAGGAGCATGGCTCCACTCCTAGGACAAACAAAGCCATTCAGGAGATCATACGGGGTTAAAAAGGAAATGTAAGTACTCTGCTCCAGGACACTCCTTGGTTTGGAAGAACAATTTCTTACTCAGGGTTTCATAGGAAGTTTATCAGTGAATCAGTATAAGCCTGGAAGAGCATACTGAAATAAACTTTCTCAGAAAAGGAATAAAGATTCAAGGAAACAGTCCTCAAGGGCAGTCTCATTATCCCCTTCTTACAAGAAAGTGGAATTTAAGGATCTCTATGAATTCCCAAGGCAACACAGAAAGTGGTGAAGCCGGAACACAACAAATGTAGGCCTTCTGACTCTTTCTTTCCGCACCTGGTGAACTGTCATCCTCCTCACTCCCATCCCTCTTCCTCTCTCTTCCTGGCTGGAACTCTATCTCCTAATTCCTTACCTCAAACTTTTTGTGCCCTGAAGCCTTATCAGGCTGTGACAGGCGGTCCTGGGCAGACAGCCCACTCAGTATCCTGTGAATAGTAGTTTCCGTTCTCACCCACAAGCTATGCTGTGTACCAAAGTCGTCTTCCCTTTCGCAGGGAGAAACTGTTCATTATAGATGCTCCTGGGCTCTGTGTTCCAAAAAGACCCAGCACACGTCTTTGTGTCTCGCCCAGCCCAGCACAGAAAGGCTACACTGTGTTTGAAAGCCGTACAAGCAGAACATTAATTGATGCATAAAAGCCTGTGTCTTTGATCTTCCCGGGACCTGTGGTTCTCCCATGATCTGAGTCCTGTTCCTGACGACGCAGGTTGGAGTGAAGCCTGCAATGAGACTTGTGCCCAAAGGCGCCAAGCAGGATGTCACAGCCGCTTCCCTCTCCCTTCTTTCCACCACCACTGAAAGCTCTGCCTGTGTATATTGAGCTGTCACTTACACTTGAAGCAGCCCCAGCCCTGGTCTCTGTGGTCATCTCCCTGTTTGGTAATACAGGCCTGTGTTCTCAGCTTTCAAAGATTTCTGTGAGAATTTCTATGCTTCCCTTCCAGAACTGCTCCCTCCCACCCTCTGTATAATTATCCCCATGGGTCCCAAATCTCAGCCTCAGCTATATGATTCACTGACTTAACAGCTGGATTTCAGTGTTTTGCGGGAAGCCTCATTCATTCATTCATTCACTCATCTATTCATTCATTTAATTTCTCCTTCACTCACTTATCTGTGCATTTCTTCCAGCATTCACTCACTTTCTTGTCCCATTTTCAGTCTTTATTTGACGGAGCCAAAGGAGACTTCATGTGTAATATGTTGACCAGAATCACTGCAGAAATATAAGGACTCCTGCATGCACGTTCCTGTTTGAATTAGTGAAAATATCTGGAGGGGGCTGATGCAATCACCTAAAATCTGTGTAACACTGCATTTCCCAGAGAGGTGTTCATCCAGGGTTGTTTCAAGGTCTAAGGCTATCTTTAAGGAGCAAGTCAGCTTAGTGTAATATACAAAGAAAGTTTTTGGAGAGAAAGAAAAACCTGAGTTCAAATGTCAGCAGTGCTACTTAGCAGTGATCTGACTCTGGGCAAGATACTTAACTGCTCTGAGCCTCACTGTTCTCCTTTATAAGAAAGAGGTGCTGATATCTGTCTTGCAGAAGCATCATGGGAAAAGAGAAAATCCTTCTATGTACTTAGAACAGGTCCTGGCACACCACTGTTATGGTTGGTATTATTATTACAGCTCATTTGTGAAGGTGGGTTTGGACCCAGCTGGATACCATTGCTGATGAGTCCCTGTGTCCTCTAGGGAATCACAGATACTGTTGCTCTCATAAGAGAAAACGTGAAAAATGGGCCTTCCTTGAGGAAACCTTCAGCATGAAACGAAACTGCTGGTACTTTAGATTCCTTTCCATCACTTCCAGTGGGGGAGCTGGAAGCCCATGTGTGTGGGACGGCAGTGGTGACATCTGGAAGAGTGAGCAGAACAGGTGAAGAGTATGCATGGTGGCAGCGACACATGATCAGCTCAGTAACATCTGAGCTTCCCTGCCTTCATCTTGGGATGCGTGCCCTGTTTAAAACATGCGCTCATTCATCTATCTTCCTGTAACATATTTATGTTTGATATGCTCAGCTCTGGACAAATTCCTGGAGAGGCTTCCCCTTACTGCCACTGCATTCCTAACATAGTCTCCAATGGTATTGCTATTACCATTTTTTCCCTTTGCAGCATGTTTGCACTATTCAGAACACATCTAGTTGAAGTGGGGGGTCAGGTTCATGGAGTCTGCCTACTCAGTCTCCTCAGTCCTGGCTTTTATCCTATGTAGCCTTGCAAGGGATTCTGGAGAACGTCCTTTAGTTTAGGAACTAAAGTATTGAGACGACACAAGGCTGTTGAAAATGTGAAACCCTGTTTCATTAGAAGGGTGAAATAGTAACCATTTGTACCAACATACTTAAGAGCCAGGATTGGCAGGTTTGTCAACCACACTGCCAGGTCAGTTTTGATGGAAGGAGTGGGATAGAGTTCAGGGGTGTGGGATGGTGGTGTAGGGAAACACGGGGGAGGATGCTTTCACACCTCTTATATCACAGTACTGTCAGACCAACCTGTGATGTTGGGAAAGTCACATCACTACCAGCAGTGTACCCATTCTGTGGACCAGAGCCTGAAGTTCAGAGAAGTCACCCAGCTGAGAAGTGGCCGTGCTGACATTTGAAGTCAGGTCTACTTACTTGCTTTCCCACGGGTACTGCTGTGCTTCCCCAGCCTCTTCCCTCTACCTCCACGAGCACTGCATCAGCTGTCCCTCTTGAGCAAGCATGGGGAGGATGCATGATCCCAAGAATGTTCTCCCTGCCCATCGAAATGGCCACTTCTCCTTCACTTCCTGCTCGTTATCCCCTTATCTTCATCTGTGGCTGGCAGATTAGTGTGTGTTTCGGGAAGATAAATGTCCCCTCAATTCTTATGACAGAGATGCCTCATCCTGGGAGAAAAGCCTACACTAGCCCTTCTAGATCCAACCAGACAGGAGGACCGGAGGCTGGGCCCTTCCTCTTCCCTCAGCTTTCAAGAAGGAGGCTAAAATAAGCAGAGCCAACAGTGGCTGAGGGAAGAGCTTCCAGAGCCAGGGAGGAGACCCTTCTTAGCCATCTACAACTCAAAGGCAGGAGAGTGGGGGAGGGAAGGGAGTCTATCATATGAGGCCACTTTCCTTCTCTCTCCTTTGAAACTTGCCTTTCAAGTGAGAAAAGAGGCTGTACCAGGATGAAAGGACAATTATGGCTTCCCTGTAGTCAACAAGAAGGTCAGCCAGCCCCTCCAATTTATGTGAGCATGCACTGTGCAATATGAGGCTTCTCATTTGAGCTTGGAAGTACATGGAAACCCCCAAATAAAAGGAGCCACTGATGAGGAAATCACTCCTTGTTATTTGAGCAGCACTTTGTAGAGAAAAAAAACAAAACAAAACAAAACAGCTTTCCTGTGCATAATCTCATTTTATCCTTACAATAATCCCCTCAGGGAAGATAGAGATAAGCACCCCATTTCACAGAGGGGCAAACTGAGGTTCAATATGGTTATGGGACTTGCCTAAAATCACACAATTATGAAATGGCAGAGCCCAAATTTAAGCCCAGACCTTCTGACTGAAATGTGGGAATATTACTATACCCATCAATGCTTAATTTTGTGAGAGTATTTATCTCCATAGTGATGCCATCTAAGTTTGCCAAGGATGGAGTTATGAGGTCAAGTTGCTTACAAGTTATTTCAATGAAATTGTAATAGGACATTTCTTGTAGCATTTTAGAAGGAATAAAAAAGTCCCTTGTCAAATCAACAACATTACCTCCAACACTTTGTCTTAGTTTAAGAAAGAAAAATACAGAAAAATGGTAAATGCATTTTGCAAAAGACCATGGTCACATTTAGAGTAAAACTTAATATTTGGGGAGAAACTATGAGACAGTCAGATTTTCTAGGGCATTTGTTTCTTATATGACAGTCTCCTAATTGAGATGATTTCAGTAGATTGATGAGTGGGTTGGGACAGAGCAAGGATACATGAGAAGAGCAAAAGGGTTAAAGATGATGAGGAATGGTATGCACCAAGCTCAAACACCATTTTCCTCACCACTTGTTAGGTGTATATTTTGTTAGTGTGGTGCTGCTTGAGTTCTGTAGGAATACAAGGCCCAGTTTCCCTGCTGTTCAGTCCCACATACATGCATCAGTACCAGATTAGTCTCAAAGTGTGGCCCTGGACACATCACTGATGGCCCTGCTTGGACACTTTCATTGCCACGCCTCTCCCCTCCATCGCCTGCTGCATGAAGTCAAAGCCTCTTAGCCAAGTATTTAAGGCATTTAATATCGTGGCCCTAATTAACCTTTCTAACTTTACCTACTAGAACTGCCATTCTTCTTCAGGAGAAACGACTTATTTCCCCTGTCCTTCCCTGCTTTTGCCTCTTTGTTCACCCAGTCCTCCCTATGCCCAGATCACCAAATCCTAGTGTACTACTGCTTTGCCTCCTCTCTCCACACACCTGGGGCTCCTGGAAGCTCACCTGCAGCCTCAGTCCCAATGTATTTGATACATCACAAAGTAAGGAGATGCAAAACAGAGATTAGGGCATTCCGCATCCAACCAGGTCATATGCTTGCCTTATGACCTAGCTTTTGGGCTCCTGCATTTTGCTAAGAGGGAGATTTACACCGTAGGTCCCAGATATCATCCCTGGGTCCCTGTCTGAATTACCTGCACAGCTTGACATAACCAGAGGACTGATTTTTGCTTGGTATCTCATAGTCCTGCCTTCTCTTTTCATGGGACCAGATTTCTTTTTTGGAACACTGGACTGCTGACTGGTTGGTAATAATTGCCTATGAGGTCTCCTAAAACTGACTTCTCTTTGAAGACCCTCATAGCTAAGCAGAGCACTATGTCTCCATACATTGCCTCTCTCTAAGGCTGATCATTTGTGCTTTCCTACCACCTGCTGGCTGCTGACTAACTCTCTGGATTCAGTGTTCCAACCTGCTGGATTAGATTTTTGCCTGATGCTATCATTAGCCCAAATGTCATCTCTTCCAAGAAGCCTTCTCCCATCCTTCAGTTTCAGCTGATTCTCCCTCCAAGGTATTTGCTTGGCAGGACTACCATCTTGAAATACGATTATATGCAGTGGTGAGCTGAGCAATGCTTGTGAAGGAGATAAAGAGTTCTACATATATGATGTTTGTCAATGTCCATGGTAGAAATATTCCCACTATGGCTGATTTCAAGCTACTACCCTAGTTGAAACAGATGTGTACAATGGGTTCTTGCCCACTGGTATTAATGAGCTTGCCCCAGCACACTCTGATTATATGGGTCTTAGTCTCATCTCTTGTTCTCTCCTACTCTGTTACAGCCACTGGACTTCTCTGACTCTTGAATATAACATGATCTTCCACACCTCTGGGCATTTGCAAATACTATCTCTCTACCTGTCACATTCCCCTTGTCCAATGCCCCAAGCCCTTACCTTGTATCTGCCTAAATAATATTCATTGTTACAGCCCTGCTTAAGTATCATTTCTGCCTCTAGTTAAATAGCACTTCCACCAGGAAATTGTCCATGCTCCTCCCAGAATGAATTAGATAATCCTGTTGTCTCAACACCTCTTTGAAGAGTTGAACATTTTCTTATATTTGTTTTAGGGCTGTCTATCACCTAGACCTAAGGGTCTAAGAGGCAGGTACTGTGCTTGTTTAGCTCCTCAGTGTGCCCCTAGCCCCTACCTCTGGGACTGACACATGGTAAGCTCTCAGTGTGTGCCTGTTGACTAAACAATCATCTTTTTCTGGATGCTAAACTTTTATTAATTTATTTCCTCTAAAGAACTGGCATGTTTTTCCTTTATAAGTGTTAGATATCAAGCAAACTACTGTGTTTTCCGTTTTGCTTCAGCAGACAGGATGCTCAAGCTGGATTTATTGCTTCAGTTTAATAACCTTTATCTGCTAGATACCACATATTTACTTCCAGTATTTTTTACATCGGTTTGGTCCTTCTGTTTTGCTTGTATTTGTGTGCTTTTCAATTTCATTGTAGTGATTTTTGAAAGCTGTCTCAAATTGGCTGGGTTACAAACTAGGATATAGACCAACATATAATTCCTCACTATAGTCCGTTTGTTCTATCATTAAGCAAACACCTTCACTCTGCTCTAAAGTGAGACCTCACACCAAGCCTTGCAATGGAAGGGAGAAGAGTGAAAGGGTTGGGATTTGGGCTTCAGAATCATAAGGACCCATGTTAGAATGCCAGTTTGTCACCAGTTTGCAATGTGACACCAGGCAACTAAATTGGCCTCTCTGATTTAATGTTTCTTTATCTGTTTCTGGAGGTGATAATGTATTCCTCAGAGGGTAGTTATGGAGATTAAGTTAAATAATGTGCCAAAAGTGCTTAGTGCAGTTCCTAGCACTTGGTGAGTGTTCCGTAAATGACAGATATAATTACAATAACGCTATTGAAGAAGACATGAGTCATTGAAGAATAGCAGGGGTTTGGCAAAAGCCAGCTTATTTGCTGCAACCCCTTCTATCTTCTCTCATCCTTCCAGTGCAGACTCTCTGCCCAACCTGTCTCCAAACACAAAAAATACCAACGTTCAGTCTCTGATTTGTTAAGAGTGCATCGCTAGTTCCCCCAGGGATAGTGCCTGGTTGAAATCCCCCTAGTTCCACTTGCTGGGAGAGAAACTTTAATTCTGCACACACGGAAGAAAAGGTAATTTGGCACACTTCATCAATTTACTGCCACCTCAACTACTCAATTTGTGCACCGAAGGAGAGGTAAAGACATGGAGAGCAAGCTATAGCACGTTTGAGATTGTATGGGGCCCAAATGTATACTTATCCCTTGCCAATTTCAGCAGCAACCACTGCCCTTCTATTTGTCCCATCGCTGCCTAGCGTGTGTGGTTCTCACTTATTTACCTGGAGCACTGTGTCAGCCTCTTGGGGTCCTAGGAGATGACACAAAGTGGACACATTTTGTGGCTTCCCAACCGACTATTTTGGGTGAATTCTACAAAGCGGCTGTAGTGACCTCAGATCTTCTCATCAGTTTGGTGTGTGTTTATTCTCAGCATTATTTATCAAACACATACTAAGGACGTGCTCTGTATGGGATGTGTCACAGGCAACATCTCACTCATTAGTAGTGTGTATCTTCTATCCCAAATGCATTGATTCTCGTACAATCCCTTAAAATGCCTTGGGTCCCCATGCGAACTTGCCTTTGCTTGTAAACTTCCCCTAGCCTGAAATGCCTTCCAGCCTTCTCCAAGACCAAAACCAAGGCTTATCATTTTAGTTCAGGTTGAGCTGACAATTAGAAACTACCATTTGTTTATTCTTCCAGTCATTCTTTTTTTTTTTTGCGGTACATGGGCCTCTCACTGTTGTGGCCTCTCCCGTTGCTGAGCACAGGCTCCGGACGCGCAGGCTCAGCGGCCATGGCCCACGGGCCCAGCCGCTCTGCAGCGTATGGGATCTTCCCGGACCAGGGCACGAACCCGTGTCCCCTGCATCGGCAGGCGGACTCTCAACCACTGCGCCAACAGGGAAGCCCTCATTCTTTCTTTTAGTGGATGTTTATTAAACATTTACTATGTGCCAGGCACAGCATTTGATGCTGGATGTACACAAGTCCACTAAACAATGTAGTCCCTGGCCTCGGGAGCTTATGTTCTACTAGGTGAGGTAGACATTAATTCATAAAATTAAAATAAAATATTAAACTATTTACTATTTATGGAGCATACGCTATGCATTTGACCCTATTACAAATTTCTTGTGTTACATAATCCTCAAAAGAATTTGAAAATTAAATATGATCATTCTCTTTTTACACAAACAAATTGAATTTTATAGAAGCTCTGTAATTTTCCCAATGTTTATCAGGTGTAATAGCAAAACTGGAATTAGAGACCAGGTCTATATGCTTTTTTTGTTTTGTTTTTTAATAAATCTATTTATTTATTTTTGCCTGCGTTGGATCTTCATTGCTGCGTGAGGGTTTTCTCTGGTTGCGTTGAACTGGGGCTACTCTTTGTTACGGTGCGTGGACTTCTCATTGCTGTGGCTTCTCTTGTTAAGGAGCACAGGCTCTAGGCACACGGGCTTCAGTACTTGCGGCACGCGGGCTCAATAGTTGTGGCGCATGGGCTTAGTTGCTCCATGGCATGAGGGATCTTCCTGGACCAGGGCTCGAACCCGTGTCCCCTGCATTGGCCTGTGGACTCTTAACCACTGCGCCACCAGGGAAGTCCCCTTTATTGCATTTTAAATGGTTTGCATTTTAGCATATTCTCATATATATGTATTTTGTGTGTGTGTGTGTGTGTGTGTGTGTAGAGAGAGAGATTTTAGATCAGATTACGGTTACCACCTATCATGCTCCAGACACTTACTGTAGTGTGCTGACTTGTCAATCAAAGGATTTGTTTCCCCAGTGACCAGTGACTCTTAGAGGGCAAAAATGAAGTCTTGGTCACCTGTGTTTCCCTAGAGCCTAAAATGGGATCTGGCAACTGGTAAGTGTTAAATAAATGTTTATAAAATTCCTTTCTTTTAAAAAAAATATATATAAATCTGCTTTTATTTCTTTTGTCTTAGGAGACAGATCCAAAAAAAATATTGCTACAATTTATGTCAGAGAGTGTTCTAGGACATATGTTATATTTTAGGAGTTTTAGGGTTTTATGGTTTCAGGTCTTACATTTAGGTCTTTTTTTAAAAAAAATAAATTTATTTATTTAATTTATTTTTGGCTGTGTGAAGTCTTCATTGCTGTGTGCAGGCTTTCTCTAGTTGTGGTGAACAGGGACTACTCTTTGTTGTGGTGCACAGGCTTCTCATTGTGGTGGCTTCTTTTGCTGTGGAGCATGGGCTCTAGGCACGCAGGTTTCAACAGTTGCGGCATGCAGGCTCAGTAGTTGTGGCGCACAAGCTTAGTTGCTCTGCGGCACGTGGGATCTTCCTGGATAAGGGCTCGAACCCGTGTCCCCTGCATTGTCAGGAGGATTCTTAACCACTGTGCCACCACAGAAGTCTTTAATCCATTTAAAGTCTTTAATCCATTTTGAGTTTACTTTTGTGGACAGGGTGAGGAAATGTTCTAATCTCACTGGTTTACATGTAGTTTTCCAGTTTTCCCAGCACCGCTTATTGAAGAGACTGTCTCTTCTCCATTATATATTCTTGCCTCCTTTGTCATAGATTAATTGACCATAGGTGCATGGGTTTATTTCTGGGCTCTCTATTCTGTTCCATTGATCTATGTGTCAATTTTTGTGCCAGTACCATACTGTTTTGATTACTGTAGCTTGTAGTATACTCTGAAGTCTGGGATGGTGACACCTTCAGTTTTGTTCTTTTTTCTCAAGATTACTTTGGCAATTGGAGTCTTCTGTGTTTCCATATGAATTTTAGGATTATTTGTTCTAGTTCTGTGAAAAATGCCATGGGTATTTTGATAGGCCAAAAAATAAAAATAAATAAAAGCAAAATTAAACAAATGGGGCCTAATTAAACTTAACAGATTTTGCAAAGCAAAGGTAAGCATCGACAAAAATGAAAAGACAACCTACAGAATGGGAGAAAATATTTGCAAATTGATAGGACCAGCAAGGGGTGAGTATCCAAAATATATAAACAGCTCATACAACTCAATATCAAAAAAACAAACAACCTAATGAAAAAATGGGCAGAAGGCCTTAATAGACATTTTTCCAAAGAAGACATACAGATGACGAACAGACACATTAAAAGGTGCTCAACATTGCTAATTATCAGAAAAGTGCAAATCAAAACCACAATGAGATGTCACCTCACACCTATCAGAATGGCTATCACCAAAAAGTCAGCAAATCACAGATGTTGGCACAGATGTGGAGAAAAGAGAACTCTCCTACACTCTTGATAGGAAAGTAAATTGGTGCAGCCATCATGGAAAATAGTATGGAAGTTCCTCAAAAAACTAAAAATAAAACTACCATATGATCCAGCAAATCCACTCCTGGCTATATATCCAGAAAAAAACACAAATACTAATTTGAAAAGATACATGCACCCCAATGTTTACAGCAGCACTGTTTACAATAGCCAAGATATGGAAGCAACCTAAATGTCCATCAACAGAAGAACAGATAGAAGATGTGGGGTGTGTGTGTATATATTTATATATTTATATATATACAATGGAACTTTACCTTAAAAAGGTAAAGGAAAAAAAGGAATGAAATTCTGCCATTTTCAGCAAGGTGAATGGACCTAGAGAATATCATGCTTAGTGAAATAGGTCAGAGAGAGAAAGACAAATACTGTATGATATCACTTATATGTGGAATCTAAGAAATAAAACAAATGAATATAGCAAAACAGAAACAGACTCACAGACATAGAAAACAAACTAGTGATTACCAGTGGGGAGAGGGAAGGGGCAAGATAGATAGGGGTACAGAATTAAGAGATATAAACTACTATGTATAAAATAGATAAGCAACAAGGATATATTGTATTGCACAGGGTTTTATAGCAATTATCCTGTAATAACTTTTAATCGAGTATAATCTGTAAAAACACTGAATCACTATGCTGTACACCTGAAAATAATATAGTACCATAAATCAACTGTATTTCAATTTTAAAAATTTAAAAATGAAATCATGAAAAAAATATATAAATCTGCAGAATGAAATACTGGACTAGACAAAAATCTTCTGAAGTGGGTCTCTAGAGCTTGGGAATCTGTATATTAAAGATGCACCCCAAGGGGCTTCTCATCCTTAGGCAGAAGTTTGTATCTCTGACCATCTTGCTCCTTAGTGTAGGATGTCAGTGGCTGTGGTCTGGGAGGTCAGAGTCAGCACTGGGGACCAGGGGAAGTTATGGTCAGTTTGGATCCTGGGTAGAGACTATTTTCTCTGTGTCTTCTGAATTTGGAATGGGTTAGGGCTTCCAGGTGTTTGTAGCCAAAGCTCAAGGCAAAGCTCAGGGGTGTATCTTGTTCCCGAAGAAGGCAAGCAGCAGGTGTGAAAGGTGAAGACTTCAGGGAAGGTCTTACACACCAAGTCTTCCCTTCAGGCACAATGCAGGAGTTAGTGCTGTGGGGAGCAACTTCCTTCTAGGAACCAGGCTGTCAGCTTCCAGGCCTTTTTTTCTTGTGACATCTGCTCTAGCAGCCAGGAGCTGGGTCACAAGCTTCCTTCCTCTCTTGCTTCTATGCAGCGAGGTCCGGAGGCAATGAGGAGGAACGAGGGTGGGGGAATGTTGTTTATGTAGAGTTTAAGTGCTGTCTTCAGGGCTTGGGAAAATGTAATTCTGTCTGAGCAGTTTGCTGGCAGTTTTGCAACTCATCCCCCTGAATTAGGGACCGAATGAAGTCATTAGGCCCTAATCAGAAGCAGCTAATCAGGAGCCAGTGGGAGATATACCAATTAACCGCGGCTGGAACCCAACGAGCTGAAGTACCCAAGGCTGGATGAATAAAAGTAATGCAATTAAGTATCAGTGCCATGCGATGCTGCACAACTTCAAGAATGGGTTATGGGCCGCTCAGCCTTTCCTGCCATAGGAGGAGTAGAGAATCCATGCCAAGACATGGATGAGTTGGGAAGACACTCTGGAGCTTGCCTTGAGCTTTTCGGAGGTTGAGGCGTGTGTAAACAAAAAGTGGGAGAATATAAAAAAGAAGATGGAGGTGGATTTTTATGGATGTGATAACATGGTAATAATATGGGAAAAACAATAAATATAGCAATATGCTTTGATAATTATATGTGATAATTCCTCGTCCATAGCATTTAAATAACTTATACCCAGGTTCTTTGCTGATGTATCGTTCTCTCCATCTAAATTGTGAAGACTGAGGTTGTTTCAGATGTGTCTCTTGTCCCGCACCCAGAATAGAACCTGGCACATGGTAGCTGCTAAATAAACAACTATAGACTCATTTAGTTAACTCAGGGCAGAGCAAGGGTTTGAACTGAGGTTTTTCAATTCCAAATTTTCCATGCCTTTTCCTGTACCACTCAGGCAGAAGGATTCAGTGCCTTTATTTAATCAAAGTAAGAGTTGTTACCTGCTAGTATG
Organism: Pseudorca crassidens; assembly: GCF_039906515.1. Classification (NCBI taxonomy): domain Eukaryota; kingdom Metazoa; phylum Chordata; class Mammalia; order Artiodactyla; family Delphinidae; genus Pseudorca; species Pseudorca crassidens. The sequence continues at coordinate 16,677,088 of NC_090302.1, read as the reverse complement.
CAGTAGTTCACCCCCATTTAAAGTGGGAGAAGTGTTGGTGTACGTTTAGAATTTGAGGGTGTCTATGCATTCTGGTAAGTGTGTGTGTACATTTTAGAATGGTTGAATATCTTCATGTGTGTTTGTGGAGAGAAGGGAGATTCAGTGTGTTGGTATGTGTTTGTATGTATGTTTTATTGGGGTGTATACCATGTATGTTGGAAAGTTAAGGCAACTGTAAAATTTATCATCCGTATGGAACATATTTGAGAACGAAATGTGTGTGTGTGTTTGATAATTACAGCTGTAAAACAGGAGAGACCCACGACTAACACAGGCAATCCAGGATATTTTGACACGTGTGTGTGTGTGTGTGTGTGTGTATGTGTGTGTGTGTGTGTGTGTGTGTGGTGTATGAAAGTTATGTCTCTGAATGGACATTTGTGTGTATTTAATTTGGTGTGTGTTAGTGGTGTCAAGAATTCCTAAGAATAACAGAACAGTAGAAGTTGTTAAATTATTCAGGTCTTTCTCAGGTGGTAGATGTATAACAGAAGCATTAATAAAATTGATAGGTAAGAGCAGGTCAGCCACAAAGAGATGAGTTTTTTTTTTTTTTTTTTTTTTAACCAGATCAATGAACTCAGAAAAGAGGCCATACATATCTTGTGGTGACAAAAAACCCACATGGTTAAAAAAAAATGAGCACAGTCAGTGAGGAGAAGAAATGTGAACTACATTGTGCTAGAAAGTGTCTTTCATGTACAACATCCGCTTTGCTGTGTCCTCTTTATGCCTCCTGCCTTGTTCCCCATGAGTAACTCCAGCTTATGATGGCCAAGATAGCTGAGACCTTTTATCCTCTTACCTCAACAGTTTGGAAAAATAGCTCAGCGTGACCTCCGTCATGTAAGAGACAGAAAAAGGCTGCTGGAGAGAGTTGGCTGCTTCATTTCAGGTGATTCAGGAAAGAAATCCCAGGGATGCTCTTGGCATTCTTACTCCTTTTCAGAGTGCTGCCCCTGAGTCCCTGGTTTACACATGCACCCCCTGGGGCTGGGAAATTCACTTGCTTAGTTCTCACTGGCTTTGCTGGGTGTAGCAGAGCGGTTGGAATAGTGTTCTTCCTCCTACTCTACCACATTGATGCAGTACTTTCTCAGCATCTCCATGCCCCTAATCATCCCTTTTTCATGCACTCTCTACATGTTCATAGCAGTGGAGTATCTGTGATTGCTTCTAAATGTTATGATACTACCAGTAGTACTAGCTATATTGTAGGCCATTGAAAGGTGGCGTTTAATTGTCTCCCTTTGAATCTGGACTGGCTGTGGTGACTTATTTGAATAGGAGAATATGTCAGAAGTGACTCTCTGTAACTTCTCATAAGGGCCTTGTGTCTTCTGCTCAGATCCCTTTCCTTTCTGGGAAACAAGTTGCAACTCTGAGAAGTCCACACCCCTGGAGAGACCACACTGGTCTATCTAGCCTTTGTAGGCACTCTGGTCAACACCCTGAGCTAAGCATCTGGCTGACAACTAGCATCTTTTTTCCTACACAAATGCCATCCCAGCTCAGGTGCCAGACAAGTGAGAGAAGAGGCCACCCTATACATGGACATATTATACCAGTCAGTGTCACACAGACAATCCTCCCAGGTGAGCTCTTTCTAAAAAACTGATGCTCAAAGTAAAATGGTTGACAGTACTAAGTTTTGGAGTAGTTTCTTGCACAACAATGGATAGCTGGAATAGCAGTGCTAGAAATAGCTATGATATGTTGAGGCATTGCTGTTTCTCAGAGACTGTTCTTAGGAATTTATATACACTATTTCATTGTATCTTCACAATAATCTAAGGACTTTGGAGCTTTTATTATCCCCATTATACATATGAGGAAGTTGAAGTGAGGAAACTGGCTTAGATCACACAGCTACTAATTAGCAGAGATGTACCAGACTGGAACTTTTTCTTAACCACCTCCCTCCTTTATAGCCCTGTGACTATATTAAGGTCAACGTGTAGGGACACATTTTTTGTTTTGCTTGGAATAAACTTCTCAATCACTCCACTTCAACTGACAAGTTCCTTCTAATCCTTATGGTGTAGCTTTATAACCATATCTGTTTCATACCCAAATCCATGTAGATTTCTGACAGCAGGTACACAGGCACTACTGGTACCAGTGGAATGAAAACAAACAAGTTACTAAACCTCCCTGCAACTCATTTTTCTCCTCTGTAAAATTGGTTAAACTGACTTCCTTACAGGTGTGTTGTGAACATTAAATGGGGCGAGAGATGCTGAAATGTGTCCTATATGGAGGACCAGGATGCACACACTAACTGTTATTAAAGCTGAACTACAGGCAGAAAGGGATGCACACTATAGTCAGTCACATTTCACTGTGTGTGTGTGTGTCTCTGGTTATACAGAGTTGCCTAAGGCACTACTTGTGTCCTCAAGGAATTCATAGTTCAGTGGAATGGAAGACAAGCAAAAGAACAAACATGTTAATGAGATTCATGGCAGGATAAAGGGAGGCACAGAGTGTTTGAACCTCAGAAACAGGTCCTTAATTCCTTTGGGATGACATGTCCTGAAGGATTTCTTGGACGTGAAATGAGCCCTGCAGGATGAGAAGGAAAACCAGATATTCCAGATAAGAATGAGCTTGAGCAAAGATGGGAAGGAATCCAAGAGTAGGATGCATGGGAAGATCTCTAAGTAACCTGGTTACTTAGAGATCTTCCCATCACAGGATTCAGGTGAAGGTGGCCTGGGGTAGAGGGGCATGGGAGGGAGTTAGAGAGAACCTTGAATTCCAAGCTGAAGACTTTATGCTAAGGTCAGTGAGAAGCTGTCAAAGGGTTGAGAACAGTGAATCAGGTGAACTGACCTACATTTTTAAACAATTATTTGGGGGACTGTTTGGAAGGGGCAGGACAGGAGGCAGAAGACTGACCTAGAGGATTTTGTAATATTCTAAAAAAAAGGTGATGATAGTGTGATCTACGGGCATGGCAGGGGGCATCAGAGAGATGCCAAAGCCAAAGGCAAGAAGGAATTTTGGTGGCTGATTGGCCAAGAAAAAAAAAAAAGATGGGGAAGGCCTCTGAGTTTGTACCCTGAATTCTGACTTGGGTGATGTAGTTCATGGGGGGACCCCACAATCAAATAAAACTAAGAGAATGAAGAAGGACGTTCAGTCTCTTCCCACCCCCCTGGGGAGGGGCTATACGGTGGGGAGAACAAGGTGTCCCATGGCGTCCACTGTGGGAGTCACAGGCCCATAGAAGCATCAGTCCAAGTATTACAGTAGATCCAGGTCTGTAATTAAAACTGAACTCTAATTGTGCCAGACCCACTCTGGCATAATAAGTGTGGTTTTTAACATAATGAACTGCTGGAGTGAAGTTGTCAGAAAAGAAGGGGGTGGAGGAGGTAATCTGTGAGACTTCAAATAAGAGAAGATTGAAGGCATTTTATGTGGCTGGAAATGAGTCATTTGTCAGCAATGCCAACGCGCTGTCAGCTCCACAGGGAGAGATGACTGGGCACCCTGGGGGGAAGGCTGGTGAAGGTGTCAACCTCCAGTCACCAGAGGCTATGTGTGGGGTAAGAGGTGTCAGTCACATCACATCCCTGTCCTGACCTGGGTCAGAAGGAAACCAAGGTCATGTCAGAGCATTTAGCGTCGTAACCAAGGAACCTTGTAACCTGCCTCTGTCAGGAGGGAACTGATGTTCTCAGCATTATCAAAGACAGTTCAGAGCTTTACTTTCCCAGGAGATTTGCACTTTAAAAGAACAGTGAGAGGGCAACACTTTTAGGAAAAAGAAAGTGAGAGGTAAGAGCGAATTGGTGGCACAGAGAAGGGACTTCTGAGCGAGGTCAGTGAAAGTACCGCGGAGGTGAACACCCTTCTCTCTATTCAATTGTCAAGGTTTGGGGCTGGGAGGAAGAGGGGGGCCTCTGAGTCCAAACAGCTTGGAAGCCATTCCAGTGAGTGATATCTTCTCTAGACGCAGGAATCCTGCTTTTTAAGCCATTGTATTACCCGTTAGCTCCCTCCACACATAAGCCATTTATCTATCACTTGGGCATCTGAGAGGCAGGCTCTTCCAAGGTGGTCCTCCTGCTTCCATTGCGCTGATCTAATCCATTTTCCTCCCTGCAACCATTGTGGTCACTTTAACGTAAATCTTCTTCCTGCTCACAGTGTCCTCCCAAGCTGCCCACTCTGGTCTCTACCAACCTGTTTGATTTCAGTCTCAATCCAAACACCTCCTCCCTTGTTTTCTGAACTTGTCCTTTTCAGTTCCTTGAACACCCTGAAGTTTTGCCTCTTTCCAGATCTTTGCACAGACTCATCTCTCTTCTGGTTAATGCCTCTCTATCCTTTAGCTTAGTTTAAATAACACTTCTTCAGAGATGTACTAAAGGACTCTCAAATTAAGTTGTCCTTCCCGCCCTCGACACATACAGGTTGTTCTGTTCCATAACATCTTATTTTCTTTTGTAATATTTGTGGTTATTTCGTTGTTGTGATTGTTTATATTCTGAAGTATCATTTTGACTCTGAACTCCAGACGAGCAAGGATAATGCTTGTCTTTTTTGCCACTGCATCAACATGCCTGGAACAGTGCCTGATATAAATGTTCCACAAATACTGGTAGGATGACTAAATGAACAACTGAATAAATAAACAGCCCTTCAATAATTCTGGTGAGCAGAAAAGTTTGGGACTCCATGCACCAGATGATGTCACAGAAGTACCAAGTGGCTTGTGTAGGCAAAGAGACAAGCAAAGAATCAAGAAAACTTACTGATAACTTTCCTGCCACTTTACACTCCCGCTTCTTCACACTTTCTGTAGCAGGATAGCTTTGAGGGAGTGAAATTACAGAACAGTTCCCATCAGACCAGTGGTTCTAAAAATCTCCGGAAAAGCTTATTAAAACTCAGATTACTGGGAGCCTCGATGTTTCTGGTTCAGTGGTCTGGGGTGGGATTTGAGCATCCTTATGTCTAAAAAGTTCCCAGGTGATATCGATACTGCTGGTCCAGGAGCTCATTAGACCATAAACTGTAAAGGGCAAAGACTCTGATTGTCACATTTACTATTGTTACATACAGATGCTGTCATATAAGCATATATATATTTTTACATATACTCTCAAATAATATTTGTTTGAATAAATGAAAGAACCTAGGTGGCCACCTGTTCCCACTGTGCGCTTCTATCCCCAGGGCCAAGTCCTCTCCTCCTATTCATCTCTATTCCATTTCAGATGATCAACACTATCCCAACCTCCCACTCCAGCCATCCACTTGACCCTCTCTAGGGAACTTTTATGTTCCACCAACCTCCAGAGAAACATGATCTGTTCTTATGTCTTTAGTTTCTATTAAGGCCCTGATGATACCCGATAAGCCTCTTCAAGTCCTTATTAATGAATAAAAACAGATCAACATGTTACTTCTCTAGAGAGAAATTATATTCTAATATCTGATTGAATATTTGCATCCAGACAACACTGATTAATAGTGGTGGTCAATATGTACAATCATAGCTTGGTGGCTGAAATAAGCCTTCACACACAGTATTAAAAATGTTTTATCTAGCAAGCCTTTTTAACGTAGCATTTAAAAGATTGGGGGGTAGGTAATGATAAGACAGCTTAACAGCAGAAATTACTTCTCTGAACTTTAGAAACATCCACAGGTATGGTATTAAGTGGTGTGTTAAATATAATAGCATCTTATCTATCTGCAAGGATCTTTATTGAGAAAATATTTTGATATGGTAGGTAGATTTGCCACTTATATCTAAAACAATAAATGCACACATACATACATAGGTATGGATAAAGGCAATGATGCATATGTGTAGTTGTTTTTTGCTTCATAAAATTAAAAAATTTCAGCTTTTCTTACCTCAATCCATAGACTTCATATGAACTAAGTTTTGTTCTATTAAATAGATAACATGCGTTATCTATTCTTATACATGTTATATTGTGTCACTTGCCTCAGACTCATTAAATAAGTATTTAGTAACATTTCTTAAGAATGATTGTTGGGCTTCCCTGGTGGCGCAGTGGTTGAGAATCCGCCTGCCAATGCAGGGGACATGGGTTCGAGCCCTGGTCCGGGAGGATCCCACATGCCGCAGAGCAACTAAGCCCATGCGCCACAACTACTGAGCCTGCGCTCTAGAGCCCGCGAGCCACAACTACTGAAGCCCATGTGCCACAACTACTGAAGCCCGCGCGCCTAGAGCCTGTGCTCCGCAACAAGAGAAGCCACCGCAATGAGGAGCCTGCGCCCCGCAACAAAGAGTAGCCCCTGCTCACCACGACTAGAGAAAGCCCAAGTGCAGCAGCGAAGACCCAATGCAGCCAAAAATTAAATAAATGAATAAATAAATAAGTTTAAAAAAAAAAAAGAATGATTGTTGCTCGATCAAGCTGGAAACTACTGGGACTTAACGTGATTTTTTTTTTTTTTTTTTTTAATGGCAAAGCATCACAAGCCCTGAACAGTTCACCAGGTTGATTTAATTTAGTCACTTCCATGCTTTCCTGTAGATCTACCCTAAATCCCTAGCTGAACAGTGGTAGAAATTGATGAAATGTTCTACCCTATGTCACATATACACACAAAGTTCAATTTCAGCACTGATAATCTCATCTACACGTTTGGTTATACTTAGGGAAAATCAAATATTTTCTTTCCTCTTGAGCCAGATAGGTACTTCTGGCTGTGAGAAATGAAGAGGAAAACGAATGCACTGAACACATGCTATCTGCAAGGTTCTCTTTGTATACCAGTAATGATCCTCACACCAACACTGGGAGATAGATATCATTTTTCCTTTCAGGCAGACTAAGCAAAAAGCAGGGAAAAAAAAAGGAAAAGGGAAGGACTGAAATCATATGCTTGAGGTCACATATGTAGCAAATGGCAAAGAATAAAATCAGAAACAGGTTTGCTTCTAACTGAAAACCATACATATGTTTGAGCAGGGTCATTGCCTGCAGTAGAACTTCTTATGGAGGCTGCACATCAACTTTGAAAATAACAACCAAGAAACATGAGTCATTGGAAATAGTCTTTCATTTGTTTAATTCCAAAGAGACTGTGCAGTGTCTTTTTCTCTATTAATTTCAAGATAAGGATTTGATAGCACTTTTCTGAAACTTCTCTGAGATGTCTTCCATTCCTATCTCCTTTTCGTTTTATCTAACTTTGAGAAGCAAATTCAGCCCTTCTAAACCATGAATCCTTCTCTGATTCCACCACTGTAAGTAACTTTGTTCATTCTATTATCCTAGACTCCTAGTGCATTTCATCTAGCATTTAATATTTTGAAACTTGACTTACACCTATTTATTGCCCAGGGATATTACGGTTGATCAGAGAGATGTAGGAGGCTGAAATTTAGGATCAAATCAATGACATTAATTTCTTTTTCAATCTCTGATTTCCAGAGAGAGATGGAAAATTATTTAATTGGTATTTTCAAACCAATTCTCTATGAAGCTCCTTCCTCCTCTGCTAAATGAATGGGAATAATACTACTTTTTATGCCTCTTTCACCAAGCTAATGTATCGAACGAGATAGTATAAGGGAGAGTGCTTTTTAAAAAATCCAAATCCTGTAGTTAGTAAAACTGTTAGGGCAACAAGAAAAATCCGTGAATCCATGAACTACCTGAAAAACTTCTCTTTAAGTTAAAACTCTTAGGAGACTGCCTGTGTATTATAATATATGCTTTTCTTGTTATGCTTATCCATAAATTCCTAGTAAAGTCTAATTTATTTGTACATCTTAATATTTTGGAATCAGTAAAGATTTTAACAAATACCAGACTATTTTAATAGGTTTTCTAGGCAATAAAGATGGAAAACAAAGTTACCAATGGAGGCAGAAAAAAGATGGTTTAAACTATTCAAGAAATCAGACATTATTCAAGAGCTCATAAAATCTATTTAGCTGTATCCAACTGCTTGCCAAGAATACACAAATCATTCTAATTTATATTCGGTTTTTGATATTGCAGTAAATTTGCATGTACTAAAACAGCATTTAAAAATGAGCATAGTCTAAGCCCCTCTTTTCCCAACATAGAGAATTTGAAAACGTCAGCAGAGTAGTAGGACTTAGTCTTCCCATCTGTAAAATTAGGAAGTTGAACCAGATCACGAATAGGAAGAACATGGCAAGTTGGTCCAATACTGTTCAACTCCTTGCCCACGGCAGACGTCACTAGTGGAATAGAGCACTTTCCCACTGAGCTAGGAAGGAGCCTCAGAATCATTCTTTCCTTACTGTTCCCAGCAGCTGCTATCAATCAATTGGAACTTGGCTGTTGGAGCATTAGATGATTTCTGAGATTTCATTGTTTAACTCTGACACTTTCAGAGTATATATATGCAATGAGTTTGTCTAACTCCTAAAATTCATTTTGTTAAAAAACAATGTGTTCCTATTCTCCGGAAGGTGTTGACAAATTTCAGTTGGTATTTCTCATTCAGTTGTCTGTCTTCTCTGTTCCCCATTCTGTGAATGGTACTGGTATCTCTCAGTAGGAGATGCCAAGTAAATGAAACTGCCCAGCAGGAAACCCTGTTTGGCAATTCTAACAAGGCTTGAAGAATTGGTTTCCTCATTAGAAACAATGAAGGTTTCCTATCTGGTGAATATGCAAGCTCTGGGCACTGATCTGATGGGGTTTCTCTACCTGAACAGAATATCGAAGCATAAGGATAATAAATGAAAAGCAAATACTTGGTAATGATGGGATCTATCATTTGCCTTGACTATAGGAGATAAAAATTCCGTTTTCTTGTCATGCATGCATTACCTGAGTTAACACACTTTAGTTCTAGGAGTGGAAAGACTTTACCTTCTGAATGGAGATTACTTCATGAAGCTCCTACTATGTGCCTTCATGTTCATCATTTTATTTAAATCACAGTAATACCAGTTAACATGTATTGAACCTTTCCCATGTGTCAGGGGCTGTTTTAAGCACTTTACTTGAATTAGCTCATTTAATCTCCACAAGAGCTCTATACAGTAAGTACTGCTAGTATCTTTAACAAATGAGGAAATGGAGGCAACACAGGTCAAGTAACTCGCCCAAAGTCATACAGTTATAAGTGGCATAGACTGCAAATGAATCCATGTAGTCTGGCTTCAGAGTCTGAGCTTATGACCACCATGTTTCATGACCTCATGATGTTCCAAACGCTTGGTCGTTATGTTTATTTTTTCTTATGAATAAAGACAACTTCAGAGCCTACTGCCTCCTACCCAGAAAGTGGCATAGCTGCACCAGCAGTTTTCACCTGTTGTCTCATTCTGTCCTTGCTAAAACCCTATGATGTAGATGGTAGTATTTCCCCCATTCATTTTTTATTTTTTGGTCACGCTGCGCGGCATGTGGGATCTTAGTTCCCTGACCAGGAGGGATCTAACCCGTACCCCCTGCTTTGGAAGTGTGAAGTCTTAACCACTGGACCACTAGGGAAGTCCCCTTCCCCCATTTAGCAGATGAAGAAACAGAGGTTTCTTCATCTGCTAAACAGAGGGGATTGTAACTTGCTTAAGATCACACAGCCAGTACATGGTAGAGCCAGGCTGTGAACAAGGCAGTCTAACTCAAGGGTGAACATGATTCCAGTTCTCAAGGAGCTAACACTTAGATCTAAAAGAAGTGACAATACAGAGGTGAAAAAAAAGTCTTCCAGGTCTGGTGGACCAGAGACATCATGGGGCAGTGAGAACAGAGGGTAAGGGGCTCAAAGAAGGATGAGAATTGTCGGGGCAGTTTCAAGAATGAGGTGGAACAGTTAGCTCTTTAAGAATAAGCGGAGGGTAGGTTAAGGGGTCTTCAAAAAGGCAACTGTCATCATCAGCTTGGGGGGGGGTTGTTTGCATGTATGTGAGTCATAGTTAAGGATGGGTAGTAAGGAAATGAGCACCTAGTAGTCAATCCCCTAGAGGCAGTAATAATTGATTAATAAAGGAAAGGAAAATTGGTTGAAGATGTTTGTTCAATATCTACTTAATTACTACTTCAGATGCAATGAAAATGTTTCTGAGCCTTACTTTAGAGCTCAGACAGAAAGATTCTAGAATTTAGTTTTCCCTAACTCCTATTCATTTTCTCTTCTCTCTACCTCTCTGCCTCACTTCACCACCTCACAGTATTCTTGGAACTACTTTTTAGCCCTTAACAGAATTCTGTTCTTTAAGCAGGGCTTTTAGAAATGGTGACTCTTAGTTTATTTTCATTCCAATTTAGGCTTTGACATCTTAGCAGTAAATTGCTTTTAAATTCATTCCTGCCAATCCCCCTGCTCTCATTTTGCCATGTTATGCTTTTCCTCTGCTTTCTGCTATATATATATATATATATATATATATATATATATATATATATATCCACAAATAAAACATATACATATACAGGTTACACACACACATTCATTGCTTGCTCACAGTTTTGGGGTTTGGGAGTTGCTGGGTTTTGTTTCCCAATCATAAACCATGTTTCTATTCTACTGCCGTCCTCTAGAGAAGACCAATAAAATTTGACTCATGAAGAGAGAGAGAGAGAGGAAAAAAAATCCAGGAGGTGAAAGTAATATGAGGAGAAAATGAAAGAGATTTAGTGCAGCTATCAACCGACTGTTGTGCTGTCTTTAAGAGTCTGTTGAAACAACATAATAAAAGGTAATAAAGGTTGGATTTATAGCCTACCTGGTAGAAATGGCTGCCTGTTTGTATCTTGCCCACTCAGAGCCCACTGAGGGTCTTTGTCTTGGAAGTGGGATATTTTCCTCTGGAGCCGTCTCTCTACCTTGGACTTAAAATGCATCAGGTAACCCTGAGAGCATCCAAATCAGATTGTCAGGTGAGTTAAACATCCTTCTAGCTCCTTCCTTTCCCCCCTTTATTTTCCTGGGATTTAACAACCCAGCTTTCTTTCTTTTTTTTTTGCATTTATTTATTTATTTAATTAATTTTTTTTTAACATCTTTATTGGAGTATAATTGCTTTGCAATGTTGTGTTAATTTCTGCTGTTTAACAAAGTGTATCAGCTATATGTATACATATATCCCCTCCCTCCTGCATCTCCCTCCCACCCTCCGTATCCCACCCCTCTAGGTGGTCACACAGCACCGAGCTGATCTCCCTGAGTGATGCCCAGCTTTGTTTCTTTCAAAAGCTGTTACTTGGTTCAGTTTGCCTAGGAAAGCCCTCAGTGATTCACTGAAATAGGCAAAGAGAACTTTGAACCCTGAAAATGGTCATGTCAGCTTCTGGGGGATCAAGGGTTTATCGTTTCTCCCTTCAAGTTCAAATAAACGTCCATACACTTCTAAATCAGCACTAATCGGTCTCTCAAAAGGAAGGCAGTGCACATTCCCCAGGCATTTTGGGAAAATCAAGAATCAGGAGGACAAGAGAAAGGGTGATGTCTTCCCACTAAAGGGTGAGGACCACAGTCAAGGAGGCAGTTGGGACAGGGGTTAATCTCTTGAATCTATAGTATTTTCTGATACTTGGCAGTTGATCAGAAGATTGAAGCTTGTTCATTCCTTCATTCATGGAACATTTACTCAGCATCTACTTTGTGCCAGGCCTTGTGCCAGTGACAGGGCTACACAAGTGAATCTCCATCCTAAAGATTCTAGTCCCCCGAGACACAAGATTATACTGAATAATGCAGCATCGAAGTCCATAATGTTGGTATATGTATTCAGGGCTCAGGAGGTACAAAGGGGAGGTAGGACCAAGCCAGCCCTAACTGTCTTAGAAAGCTTCACAGCAGAGCTGGCCCTTGATCCTTGATTCAAGTATTTACTTGAATAGATAAGTGAATTAATAAATTGAAAGAATAGGGAGGAAAGAGGAGTCAGAAGTTACAAGTTCAAGGTCTAACTACCACTCTATGTGAGATCTTGGGCAAGCCTTCTTCCCACCCTGAACCTTAGTTTCTCCACTGAGATATTTGTCTAGAGTCTTAAAGTTGTACTTCTCCTCTGACATTCCAAATTACATCAAGCAGAGTAAAGGGATATAAACAATTTTCCAGATCTGGGTTTTTGGTAGTAGGTCCAAGATCTCTCTCCTGTCTCTCTAGAAAAAAACAGATAAACAAAAAACAACTCTTCATACTGTGTGTTTTCTTACTACTTGTTGGTCTAGCTGGGTAGCTCTCTGAGGCTCTTTGCAAGACAGAAGTTATAGAAACCACTCTCCATTCTCCACCCCTGAAAGGTGGTTGAAACCAGGAGGGAAGCCAGGAAATTCTCAGGGGAAAGATGGAAATGGAGCCACTGTAGGAAGACACGGGGAGGGACACCAGTAGCAAAGCACTGAGCGCCTGGAAGAGAGACCTCATTACTAAAGTATGAGTCATGGTAACAGTCTGAATAAATCCCCATAAAGTCAGGGCTAATGATGTCTGCTGGAACCCACCTCATGCCCTCAACAGGAAGCCAAGGCTGTACTAATTGTCAAAGCCAATCAGAGGGGCTGGAGAGCATGAAACAAAGAATTAGTTCTGGGAGGTGAGCCCCCAGCCTCTCTGGGGATCCTGGCTCTGCCTCCTGGCTGGCTAGAGCTCCTCAGTGGGAGGGCTGGCCAACACAGGGACAGCCAGATAGAGGGGCAATGCTCTTGCAGGGGGGTCCACAGCCTGGGTTCTGGGGCCAGTGAGTGAGCCCTGAGCCCTGATGTCACTGTTGGAATCCTGGGATGCTTCTCTGAGGGACCTCTCCATTTCTTCCCCTCTCTTTGCCCCAATTTTTTCTCTCTTCTCAATCTTTTCCAAAACATTTTCCCTTCCTGTTTTCTCTTTCCCTTTCTCTTTTCTCCCTTTTTCTTTACCTTCGTCCTCCTCACCTCTCACCTCCTTCCCACTCCTCTCCCTTTTCTCGCTTCTATTCTCATTTCTTTCACTTTTTGTGTTTCTCCATTTCCTATGTCCTGACCTCTTTCTCTTTCTCTTCCTCTTCTTCCTATTCCTCCTGTTTGTTCCTTTTCTTTTCTTTTTTTTTTTTTTTTTCTTTTTGCTTCTCCTTTCTCCTTTTCCTTTCATTATCCAAGCTTAGCAGGAAGTAACCTGGGGTTGGCTGGACCAGATGACTGAGCCCCCTGCCTCACTGTCACCTTCAACATACCTTCATGATTTGATCTACACATCAACCTTCTGATGAAAATATTTGTGGAAAAATTAACGCTCAGTAAAGCTAAATGATGGGCCAAGATCACACAGATACTAAGTAGAAGATCTGGGGTTGCATCCCAAATAGGTCTGATGTCAAAATTTAGAATGGATGTGTGGGTGACAAGAAAACCAGTCTTGGCTTATTGACAGTGTTACAGGGTCACATGTACCCCCAAGATGAAGGAGAAAGCTTGTAGCCACAAGCTTGTCAGCCCCCTCTTCCCCTCCCTGGGGTCTGATTTATTTAACAAACATTCGGTGACTACATGCAGGCATTTTCCTTGGGGCTAAGGATACAGCACCAAGAGACTCTCCATGTGGAACTCACATTCTCGTGGGGTTAATAGTCAATAAATAAGTAATGAAGTACATGTATGACATAATGGGTCTGATACTGGTGTCAGCAGCTACAGGAATCTCTTGGGTAGGTGATGGGATTGCTGAAAGTAGACATTGGCAATTGTTACAATTTGGGTGCTCATAAAATCTTCATGTAAGTCTCTTCCTCTATAATTTAGGTTTCAACAGAACTTTTGTCTTACTCCCTAAGTATGAGGTATACAATTAGCCCAGAAAACTTCCTAAGATTCTCATGCCAAATGCTTTTGAGCTAATTTTGGTTACTCAGAGGCTCGAAGGGTTACTGCCACAAGGCAATGGGCTGTAGTTGCCATCCACTTTGCCTTATCATAGAGAATTTCAGCCTGCCTGAGCCTCCAAAATTGAGCTTTTTTTTTTTCTTTTCTTCCATTTAGCCCCATCCTCTCTCTGTAGCTGGACTGTGTCAAAAGCTCAGTTGCCTGTGCAATGTGCGGTAGCCAACTGGGGCCCTTGCCATCTGGCAAACAATGCCAGCTTTTGGTTGTAAGACTTTCCCAGTACCTAGAACTCCTGGTCACTGTTGCGGAGGATAATTATCCATGTCTCCTTGTTGGAAACAGAAAACGACCCAGAGATGGTCAAGGAAGTACATGATGGCGCCTCTGTGATTCTAGTCATACTTTATTCCAAATCCAGAATGTCTCCATGTGCAAATCTCCCCCCTCCTTCCAAGCCCATTCCAAATGGCATCTTCTCCGTGGAGACGTCTCTAAGAACATAAAGATCTACCCATCTTCTTAAGTCACATAGCAAAATCTGCCAGTCATACAACTTAAACCTAGAGTATGTCATAGTGATATCTCCCATCCCACAGCTTCTTCTACAGGGTGACTTTGCCATTTCCCCATTACAAACTGAAGTCTAATTTCTAAATTAATCCACGCTCGCCTTATAGACACCAATAGAAGTGACATTGCATGACTTCCAGTGCTAAGTCTGTAGAACACAGCTGCCACTAGAAGCCCAAGCCACATGGAGAGGCTATGTGTAGGTGTCTCTGATAGACAGTCCCAGCTGAGCACAACCTCAACTCCTTCTAGCTTGTCTAGTGACAAGCTATACCTTCTGTACCCTGTCCTAATTCCTGGTCCACAGAATCCATGAGCAGAATAAAATGGTTTTATGCCACTACTATTGGGTAGTCTGTTCTGCAGCAATAGGCAACTGGTAAAGTTTTTAAATCAGCAAGATCGGGCAATATTGCCAGTCTTAGAGTGTACTTGAAAAATTAGATGAAATAATATATGAGAGGTACCTGACAATGCCTGACATTTAGGAGACATTTAATAAATATAATTTTCCCCACCTTCTTCTCACTATAGCAGTTTCAACTGTCCACATATCTTACTAGAATTTTTGCACCTCTGTGGCAGGGTTTGAATCATATTCAAATTGTAAGTCCTGCATTATCTACTATGTGCTTTAAAAATGTTTGCTAAATAAACGTAAATAAATACAAAGAGCCCTGGATTGGAAGCTGTGCGATCTTGGTTAAGTCTCAGTCTCTCTCTCTCTCTGTCTCTGTCTCTCTCTCTGGGGGTTATTTTCCTTATGTGTAGATGAGAAGGCTTAAATTCAAAGGAGGGGATACTGTGGCCAGATGAGGAACAGCCTGCAACTTCTCTCAAATTCTTAAAGAACTGTTGTGGCATGGAACAGATTTCTCTGTTTGACTCTAAAGTGGTACACTCAGGGCCCTGGATGAAATACATAGGCACAAGACAATGAAGATCTAGCTAGAGTCAGCAGTGCCCAAAGGTTAAAGAAGATGTCTTGTGAGCTTAGTAAATGCCTTGCCCCTAGAGGTGTTACTGTGGGAAACTGAACGTTTTCTTGCAGCTCTGCTGTAAAGGACATGCAAGCATGCAGCTTCCATTCCCCATATTCTTAATTCTTCCACTGGATGACTTCTTCCAGCTCCACAGGTGTTCAAATTTGCAAAGATCTTTGACTTTGTGATCTTTTGGTAACTCCTAGGTCCATGGGTCTGGAATGGTGCAGATGGGGATGCGGCAAATAAAGCCGCCTGGAGTGCAGGTCACCTGCGGACAGCCTAGCTTGTTTATTTCAGTGATGTGTGAGAAGGGAGTAGGCGTGGGGCAGTGCGGGGAGGAATATTGATCGGGGACTGAATTTAAGTGCACTTCCAGAGATGATTACAGGGTCATGATTAATGGTCTGTAGAAGCTCACCAGGGGAGCACTATGTGTAGAGGACAGGAAGAACCTCCGGAAAGTGTGGGCAGAGAAACTCTGATCTAGCAGGGTCAGCAGGGTGGGAGCTCAGAAGGCAGAAGTTAGGTTTGTTATTCTTCATAGGAGCATCTACATTTATCCGGTGAAAATGGGTTAAGAGACAACCTCCACAGGTTTTAGGATTAACACAGATAAAATTTAATTCTCACTTATATAAAGTCCATGTCTCTCTTCAGGGCAGTAGCTATCCAGGCAGCTTTAGTCTTGTGACTATTTTATCAACATGAGGCTTCAATAGGGAGAGAAGGGAGCATGAGACTTGGAGAGGGGTGTGGGGTGATGAAGGATCTTGCACCAGCAATTAAAATGCTTTATGTCCCCAAGTGACATATGTATTTCTGCTCACAGCTCACTGGCCAGAAGTAGTCAAATGGCCCTTCTGAATTATAAAGAGCTAAGAAGGATGGTCCTTCAGTGTATCCAGAAGGAGACGAGGATCAGATATGTGTTAGTACTAATAGTTTCTAATATTGGAGGAAAGAGAGTGAGAAAGGAGAAGAAACACACAAAATATTTGATGGGCTACGACAAAAGAAAACTAAGCAATCTCACTTAGTTTCAGTTTCCTCATCTATCCAAGAAAGAGGATCTCACCTACAACACTAAGGGTATCAGGAAGATTAAATAAGAAAATGCAGTAACTTTAACCCTTTGTCAATGGCAAGACTTTTCAAAAAAACTGAATAGGGTTTTAATAATTGGCAGTTGTATTACTGTGAAACCATAAAATGCCAGATTTATGGGGTATAAAAACTCTCTGGTATAGCTTTCTCTCTACAGTACAAGAATTTCCATTAGAGTAGAAGATCCTAAACATGACTAACTATCAGAATCAGCTGGGAAGTTACACTCATGCACAGTCTGAGTCAGAAGGCTGTGAGCAGGTATTTGCCCCCGTCCAGATTTTGGGGCCTGAAGCTTTTACATGAGCCTCAAAGGATGCACCAGATAAGAAACTGGCAGGATGGCTGGACATTTTCAGAATGCATAGGTCAACTGCAAGAATTGGATGCTACTTTTGGGAAACGGCAAGCTAAAAAGAGTCATGGTTTTCCTGGATGTGGCATTGCTTTCATGTTGGTATTTGTGACCTATCTGTTTTTGCCACCTCTGCTGTGTTCCAGTCATTTCTATGCCCTCTCACCATCTATATCTGCAGCATTCAGAGCTGTATCAGAAACATTCATGCTGTCTTTCATTGATACTTTAATTCACTTACTAATTTACCCATCCATTTAGTCATCTGTTTATCTTTTTCTTTCTTTCCATGAAGTCTTAGAAAACAAACATTTATTGAGCATCTTCTTTTCTCTAGTTTTCTGTTAGGCACCAGAGATTCTAACAGAAAAAAAAAAAAAAAAATGTATGCAGTGTAGTGAGGGATACAGACAAGCAAGTACATAATTACGTGGAAACAATGCACTAGGAGTAGAGTTGGGGATCTCAACTAGCCTAGAGTAGGTGGGTGAAAGAAGGCTTCTTGGAAAAGATGGCAGTTGAACTAATTCTTGAAGGAGTATTAGTTCAAGTGGGGAAAGTGAGAAGGGATTTCTTCCTAGGTAAAAGGAACAGCCTCTGAAAAGGAAGCCAAGTGCAGAGAGCCTGGCATGTGTGCAGACCTCAGATGTTCTAACAGGCTCTTGTTGCATGAGTGCTTGATGCATTGAGGAAGTTACCTAGCTTCATCTCTACCTCACACGTTGATTGTAATAAAGAAACATGATAATTTAAATAAAGAGTTTAACAGAGTACCTGACACACAAACGGCAACAGAAAAATATTTCTCAATTCTCATTTCTTCACCATGGCATTGTTTGCCTCTTAGTCCCATAGTGCCTAGCAGAAAGTAGCTGTTCAATAAAGTTTCCTTAAATTTAATTCAATCGCTCACCACCAAGTCTCAGTGTTTTTTTTTTTGGGGGGGGGCGTTATGCGGCCCTCTCACTGTTGTGGCCTCTCCCGTTGCGGAGCACAGGCTCCGGATGCGCAGGCTCAGCGGCCATGGCTCACGGGCCCAGCCGCTCCGCGGCATGTAGGATCTTCCCGGACCGGGGCACGAACCTGTGTCCCCTGCATCGGCAGGCGGACTCTCAACCACTGCGCCACCAGGGAAGCCCCTAAGTCTCAGTTTTAAGTTATTTTCCTTCCTCTAAGGACACTGAGGGCCGAGAGCAAGGCAGCCTCTTCTCAAAGCCTCCCTATCCTTCTCTGTTTGGGAAAATAGCTCCCACTGTCTCCAGGGAAGTCAGTTTCTCTGGGAAATCTCATCTCATGTAAATCCTGCAATTAGAGACTCCCGCCCCCCTCCACTGGAGCTACATCTGCTGCCCTAGATTTGCACCCATTTGATTGTGAAGAGATAATCACGGGGCCTGCTGCAGCCTACAGCTTGGAGAAGACAGTAATTCTGAATACATTTTTGGTTGCAAGAGCAGGGATCCCCCTCTTGCATAATACCCCTGCTTTCTGTCTGCCTGCACACTTGGGCTTCAGGCACAAAATCTTATTTCTTCATTTGTTTTTCAAAAACCATATAAATTAGGCAAGAAATAGAAATATGCCTTTTTTGATTGGTGAAGACTGTGACACTTAGAGAGAAAGCATTGGATTTAGGTTACGGAGTTGACCAGGGATATGGTCCAGCAGAGTCATTGGCTTCTACTGCTACCTGGTTTTATTGCCTCCACAGAAGAAAACAAGAGAAAGTGGAAAAAGGATTTCTTCTTGGGATTATCTGCTTCTGATATGTGTGTGTGTGTGTGTGTGTGTGTGTGTGTGTGTAAAATACATTATTAATTCAAATTATATATTCAAATTAACTTTTAAAAAATATTAGGACTATATGTATACTAGAAGAAATGTATAAAACACAAGAAAGCATAAGGAAGAACCTGAAGTCACTCATTATATCACCATCCAGAGGTATTTTTGGTTAATATATAATGTGTGATATATCTATACAAAAGTTTTACAAAATCAGGATTTTAATACATACATAGTTCTTCTTTTACTTAACTTTATACCATAAACATTTCCCCAGGTCATTAAATATTCCTCAAAACCACAATTTGGTGTGACTCCATCAATGTCTGGATCTGTATCACTATATCATCTCACTGCTATTCAATCTGAGGGGAAAAAAGGAAACAGAAGAACTGGGTGAAGAGAAAGAAGCTCTGTGTTCTACCCCTAGTTCTGCCATTTAATAACTCCCTCCCCTGTGTGTCTCTGTCCATCTGTGAAATGAGGATGATGGTTGTTCTTTTACCAGTCACACAGCCTCACCTGGAGGCTCACATGAAACCACAGTGATGGGTCTGCACAGGGATGCAGGATTGTGTTGCCTTGATTACTGTGCTGGTGAGGATGCCTATTGGTGCTCGTCATCAGCGCAAGCATTGAAAACCTATCAGGAGGTGGGTTTTTATCTTTTCTCCTGGCAGCACTTGCATGGACGGTACAGTTCACAGGAAGCACCTCTGCTCCAACTGTCCTCCTGTATTGTCTGTCTTGGTGAAAAATGACCAGTTATTATTTCCTACCTTTGGGTCTGGGAGGCCCCAAAGAAATCAGTAGCCACATAAAATAGCTGCTGTTATTGTAACAGCCTTTTCACTGATGGACTTAAGCGTGAGGTGTTTGGTATCGATTGCCAGCATCTGACCTGGGGAGGCTGCACTGTAGGGAAAGTGATGGGAATGGTGGGAACAGCGCTACCAGGGGCTACTGCATGCTGAGTGGTTTCCCTGAAGCCGGCAGAAAGGGTGTATTTGGGTTACGAAGGCATCTTTGCTTTGCAGGATAAACGTGCATCTACAAAAGTTGTTTTCAGAGGTGTAACCCTGTAAAGCAAGTGCTGCTTTCTTACTGGATTACTCTCTGATTTGAGAACTTTTATAATTTCATTCCCAATTTGATATTCAGTTGGCTCCTAGTTCTTTACCTTTCCATATTTTTGGTCCTTCTTCTCTGTAATCAGTGCTTAAATGTAATAAGTAAACCAATAATAAAGTGAGCTTTATGTCTTAAAGGAGTCCTGTCATATAATAAAAACACTTTAAAATATTTCTCTCCCTTGCTTCCCTTCCTTTCTTCCTGTCTTTTATCTTGTCTTCTTCCTCTCTCCTTCATGCTTGAATTGTTTGCTCCCATTCTGTTGACTTTCAGAAAATGAAAACAGAAATGGAGTGTCTACTGCATTTAAAATGACAAGCTGTTAAGCATCATGGGAAATCAAAAGTTGATTATGACATAGTTTTTGCCATCAGAGAAACCCACTGATGTAGAATTTACAGACATGTATATGTCGTCATAAACAACAGTCTTAGTCCAGAGTACAGGCCAAGGTAATGGAGAGGAGGGGAAAGATTGGCAGGACAAACATAAGGAAGATGACGAATTATGAAAAGCTGAGCAGAAGGAGGGGTTAGGGATGACTCAGAGGTGAGCCTCAGTCATTCAGAGTTTCATTAGACCACTGATGGTTCCCTTCTGTGAACCCAGATGGATGGTAATACATTTTGGTTAGGTTGTTTGGGTGTTTATCTCAAATGCTAATACTAGCTCACTTTGGCAGAAAAACAAACTCAGGCCGGTGGGGTTCTTGGAATATTAGTCCTATTTGTTAGCAAAAGAATCTATCCGTCAGCAGGACTTCCTAAGCAGGCACCTCACACTGAGAGCTCCACAGCACAGTTGTGACACATACTACCCTCTTATAGGGAGCTTCAGAACCATAACTTCCTTCTCTGATTCAGAAGATGATCCAGAGTCTTCTGACACTTATTCCCTCCCCATCTCTAGCGACTGTCAGGCACACAGTTTTCAAACCTACAGCTCAGAAAAGTTAAATAACTTGCCCAATCTCAAAAAGCAAGCTGGTGGTAAAGACTGCAGAAGAAATCTAACTTTCTGTAACCTAGTGAAAGAGATTTATTTCTCAGAGGAACTCTGTGCAAAGGGCTACCCAGCTGTTCAGTAAGGCTGACCACCTCCTGGTGAAATTTTCTTAGGCCAGTCAGGGGAACATTTGGTGTGTTTCTCTGTGAAAGAAAACATTCCACCAGTGAGTGGGTGAGGGTGTGCAACAGAAACTGAGCCTGTGAAACAGACCAAAAGACAGGAACCCAGGAATTCAGAAATATGAAATGGGATATAGATTGAGGCAGAGAGAACATAATCAGAAAGTGAAATTGAGAAAGTGGGTGGAGAGAAAGACGCTAAAACAAAGATGTGGGTAATAAGATACAAGTGGCACAGAAAGATGGTGAGGAAATAGAGACAGTCACTTAGATAACATAGGAGAAAAATGTAATGAGAGAAGAAAGAACTAGCACAGACGACACAGAGGCTGGAAAAACCAGGAATGAGAGAGGTCAGCAACCAGAGAAACATGTGGTTCTTGCAGCAAGCAAGAAGCCCACAGCCAGCAGCAGGGGGCATCAGAACTCTATGGATATTAAAAGGTGACAGAGGGAGGAAAAGAGTATTAGAAGAAAGCAAGGAGAGAGAATGAGAGAGAAAAAGGAGATAAAGAAAAGGGATGAGAAAACCTCCTCATAACTTGGAAATTAGAAAGAACAGGAAATGGCTCTTCCTCTGGGATTCCGCATTCAGTGCTATGGTTAACTCCCCCGCAGGCATCTTCCTGCTCCATTTTGGCACTGAAAGGGTATAAGTAGTTGTTTAAAATGATATTAAAGATGTTTTCGAAGAGATGGATTCCAAGGGACAAGATCACCTGAGTCACACTTAGACGCATTCAGTTACAAATGGCATATCCCCTATTTCACCTCCCTGCAAAAGACAATTATTCAGAGCATACTTGGATAGCTCGCAGATAAGGGAGTGACGGAAATGTAAGCCTTGGGAAGAAAAAAAACAAGGAATTGATGTCAGAACCCTGTTTATTGGCTTTGTCTTTTTCCCCTCATTCTTGCTGAGTAGGTCTTACTCTCCCAGACTTCTCTATGTAGCTCCCATCTCATCTGAGGTCTCTTCCTCAATGTATTACCAGAGAGAAACAGAAGAACCCACTTCCAATTTCAGTTTTAAAAAATTCCAGAGGAGGTTTCTGATTGGCCCAGCTTGGATCATGCGTCTACCCCTACACTCACGAAGGGAGGGACATACTCTGATTGGCTCAGCCTGAGTGACACGCCCACTCATGTGTAGGTCTGGAGGTGGGGGTAAAAGGATCTGCTGTCAGAGGAGGGATTAGAATTATGATTCATGAAGCTACACCAACTTAGGTCTACTAAATACATCTTGAAGAAGTGAGTTGACTGAGATCCTCTGTTTCATCTGTCAAATGGTATCAGTCACACTTTCCTTGCCCACCTCCAGGAGCTGTTACAGGTGGTCTGATTGGAATACAGAGCAAATTGCACCACCTCCTACTAGCAGGTGTACAGATGAGGAACAGGATGAAATAGACTGAATATGAGAGTCAGGAGACTTGAGTGCTACTTTTGACTCTGACATAAATATGATCGGCACTATGAATTTGAGTATGTTTCTTATCTTGTTAGATTTAAGTATTCTTAACTGTAAATATCAAGTTTTACTGGGTCAGCTTATTTTTAACTTTTTTGTGGTCATTAGACCCCTTTTGAGTGTCTGAGGAAAGATAGGTGCCTTTACTGCTCTGCCCCCCCATGTCAGGAAGTTCACGAATCTTCTACCAGTCTATCCACAGACCCTGCCCCCCAAAGATAAGAACTCCTGGATTACAGTTGGCTTTCCATATCTACAAAGATTCAACCATCAGCAGATCGAAAATATTCTAAAAATAATTACAGACAGTCATCAAAAGCAAACCTTGATTTTGTCACATCCCAGCAACTATTTACATAGCATTTATATTGCATTAGTTATTATAACTAAACTAGAGATCATTTTAAGCATATGGGAAAATGTGTGCAGGTTATATGAAAATACTATGCCATTTTATGTAAGGAACTTGAGCATCCTCAAACTTTGGTATCTGTGGGGGACCTGGAGAACCAAACCCTTGTGGATACCAACGGATGACTGTATACTGTCTTCAAGATGATATCTGACTCTATTCAACTGATTGAAAAGAGGGGCTGCATTCTCAGTAGAAAAGACAACGTTGTGAATCAAGCAGAAGTACATCTTCCTTTGGTTTAAATCCTCTTCCCAGAAATATCAGGCATGTTTCTCATTATCTCCTTCCTCTGGACTATTCCCTCTCTTCTCTTCCCTTTTGCTCCCTCCACCACCTCACCTTTCCTCTGATACAGGCGTGGGTGTGATTGAAGTCTCTTTTCCATCTGTGTGAGTGACAGGAAGTGTTGCTATCAGGGAAATGAATGGGACATGTATCATCTCTTATCTGCATCTCCAAGAACGTAAATGATTTCTTTCTCCCAGCCAAAATAAATCAAAGGAGAGAAATTTTCACTGTAGTCACCAGGTGGTGAATTCAATGCATCCACATAAGTCTCTGTGCTGGCAGGGCTGTCAGAGGAACTCGACTCTCCAGGCAGGAGGATAATGGGATTGCGAGAGTGGACAGAGAGAGAGAGAGAGAACTCTGGGGATTATAACAGCGGCTCCCTGGTGGGAAGGAAACAGCCAGGCAAGGCCTGTTAAATATCAAGGCCAGAGAGACATTGCCTTGTGTCAGGGTTGTCTCCATTCATGCTCCATCGTGAATAATTTCACTGAGGGTCTCATGAGGTTACTCACACAGGCACTGACCACAGAAGTCTGAAATGAATCCTATGCACCAATAATTTTACCTTGATCAGTCAGTTTGAATCCGTGAACAGAACACTCTAACTTGATGCTCAGGGAGATATGGACTTGTATCCATTCTAAGTATTACTGTTGAAGTTTTCAATTAATAAACATTTATTGAGTGCTTACTACATGCTAGACTCTTGTTCTAGATGGTGGGGATATATCAGTGAAAAATGAAGATTTAGAGCGAAGTTAAGCATACAGTTAGCCTATGACCAGCAATGCTCCTCCTTTGTATTTACGTAAGAAAAGGAAAATATGTTCACAAAGTACTTGCACACAAATGGTCATAGCCGCTTCATTCATAATAGTCCAAAACTGGCAACACCTTAAATGCTCACCATTAGGTCAACAGGTAAACAAATTGTGGTATATTCATTACAATGGGAATACTACTTAGTAATAAAAAGAAAATACTGATATTCAGAAGAATATTAATGTATCTCAAAAGCATTATGAATCGGGCAAAAGGAGCCAGATGCAAAAGTGTACATACTGTATGATTCCATTTATGTGAATTCTAGAAGAGGAGAGACTAATCTATAGTTCTAAAAATCAGATCATGTTGTTGCCTAGGATGGGGAGTGGGACACAGAGAACTTTCTGGTGTAACAAAAATGTTCTCTATCTGATTATATTTGTGAAAACTCATCAAACTATGCATTAAAATGAATACATTTAATTTCATGTAAAGTGTAGTTCTACGAAGTAGGTGAAAAGAGAGATTTAGTCCAAGCCCACACAGAGTTGTGTTCTAGGTTGACAAAAAGTAAGCAAATTTAAAACTCATCAACCAGTATAGCAGGCAATAGGTGCTAAGAGGAAAATCCAAGTTGTTTAAGGGCTTAGTGAATGACAGGAGAGGGAGAGTTGCTTTTTTATGTGGAGCAATCAGAGAAGGGCACTCTGATAAACTGACATTTGAGAATACCTGAACGAAGTACAAATGTGATCCATGTGAGGAAAATGTGAGGAAAGGCATTCCAGACCAAGGGAGAGACAAGTGCAAAGGCCCCGAGGCAGTGGCACACGCCTTTCCTCACCAAGGAAAGGCAAAGAGGCAGAGCTGGTAGAATTGAGCAGAGTGAGCCAAGTGGAGAGTGAAGCTTGACTCGAGGTCTCAGAGGCAGAAAAGAATCCAAACACACAAGGCATCTGAGACCATTGCTGGGCTTCAGCTTTTGTTCTGACTGTGATGGAAAACATGAGGATGTTTTCACTTGAGGACTTGTGTTGACTGAGGTTTCAAAAGACTGATTCTGGAGAAGATAATAGATGTGGTTAGGGAGACCACATGGAAATCTAGGCAAGAGATGATGGGACTTAAGTATTATAGATGGCATATGATCAGATTCTGGATGTATTTTGAAGGTGGAACTAACTATAATTTTTAGGAGAACTTGATATGGGAGAATGAAAGAGAGCCACCAGGGATGTCTCCCATGTTGACCTAAGCAACTGGAAGGATGGAGTACCATTGTGTGACATTTGGCAAGACACAACTTCTCTCATTTTCAGTCTCTTTACCTCTGTAATAAAGGTACTAAGTCCTGCTCCACAGAGTTTCATTACGGAGTCAGAGAGAATATAAATGGAGTGCCTAAGACAGGAGAAATTCAATACCTTAATATATTTTTGTTCTTCATTAGTGAATTGAAAGTATTCTTTTGTGTAGAGGACTTCCAATGGTTTTGGTTCCATGATTATTATTTCCAGATATCTGAGAGCATCATGACACCGATTTTGCAGGGCTAACTGGCGCTTAAAGAAGTGAAGTGATTTGCTCAATGTCAAATATTGTTGCAAAGTGATAGACCCCAAGCCAGTCTCTTAGTGTCACATAAAGTAGACCCTCATGTCCTGACTCCAAGCTAACTGCCCTCTCTGTAGTTCCAAGGTCTTCTGTAGATGTTTAGTTAAATTTAAACAAACATTTATCAAACATCAACTTTCTCAAACATCGATACTATGGAGAAGATGAATAAACCATAGTTATTGTGCTCGATGGTATCTTTCTTTGTCACCTCTTCTTCAGAGGAAAATCATATTTTAGACTCACTAAAAAAATAAATATCTCTTGACTAAATAAGTGAATGCCTTGCATTTTTTCCTGGCATAATATCATCTAATATTCACATCCTCCCCATAAAGTAGGTTTTAGTATTCCTGTTTTATAAATGAGAATGAGGCTTTGAAAATTTAAGCAACATATAAGGTCAAACATCTAATTACTATGAGATCCCCCTTAGATCGGTATGACCAGAAAACCGTTATCCATCGCACAATATTTCCTCTATCTATTCCCTGATCCCTTGTCAATGTCCAATATAGGAGAGAAGCAGCAGGCTGTCCATGGCATCATTAGGTGCAATGCCAGCCCAGTGAATGCTGGAAAACATGACACATTAGAGAACCCAGTGGGTCTTGAATGTCTGGTCCGAAGAAAATTTCAGGTCTGCAGCTGACTGCTGCCAGGTCAAGATTTGGAGAAACAGGATATCCAGTGAGTTCTGAGCATCCAACACACAGGGAGGCCAGGGGAGTTCCTGCAGCTGGCCAAAAGTGAGAAGTTGCTCAGCTCAGATTTGGACTTCTGCTGCTTTTGTGGAGATGCCATTAGGCAAATAAGCTGGTCTGAGGGAAGCCGATAAGGCTTAGGGAGAGAAGGCACAAGTCCTTCCGGAGAGGTCCTTTGAAGCAGCCATAGAACAATAAAGCTGCTGGCCTGAGATAGGGAAGGCCTTGATAAATAACCAAATGAGGGCCTCTTCCTTAATTCCTTGAAATTGAATTTTATCAGGAAGGCCACTTGTGCTTACAGAAAGCCGTAATCGCTCACGGTGGGACAAAAATTCTCAGCAAGATGGCAGCTGCCGATCAGGTCTAAATGTCCAGGATCCTGTCTAAAGACACTTTCTCACTGCGCAGCCTGCCTGTTCTGTTCCCACAGCTTCTTTTCAGTCTCCTAAGCATCTGGACCATCTGAGAATCATGCTTGCCAAAGACTATCCCTTTCTCCCAGAAGGATTAAGCTTTAAGTGATCCCTGGGGAGGACAACATTGGCTATACCTGTCTCCACCATGCCAACCTCAACAAAGATGCATCAAAGGCACATGATTACCTGCCCACCCCTTCCTTCAGGACTGATGGTTGGAAACCTTCATGTTAAGAGCACTGAATCCTTAAAATTTTCTTCTCTTTCTCAGCTCTTGGTCAAAGGAAAGAACAATGGCTTTGGAATCAATTATTCAAGTTTCAATCTTGGCTCTTTATTTTATTGAAACCTTACATAAATAATGACCTTTAATTGGGATTAAGTTTTCTTATTCTTGAAATGGACATTATGACCTTAATTCATAGGGCTACAGAAGGGTCAATTACAATAACAATTTTAAGGTGCTTCAAATAGTTTCTGGTATGTACTTGTAGTCCCAGTTGTATTGGACTTCTGATTTGCCAGCGTCTTTCTGGTTTCAAGGCTTTTCTTACTCCTCCACAATTACCTGCTGTTCCTCACCTCCCACCATACCCCTGCATCTGGCTCTCGTTTACTCATCTTTCCCAGATAAGTTTAGACACCATTTCCTCTGGGAGATCTTGCTTGATTATTTCCTAAGTCTGGATAAGAGACCCCTCTCTAGGCTCCTAAAGCACTCTGTTCTTCCCCATTATAGCTCTTATTAAAATGGAAACTTTCTTGGCCATCTCCTGCACCAGATACTAATCCATGAGAGCAAGGACTGTATCTGTTGTAGACTAATGTCAAAGTTATATGTTTCCCTAGTTTACAGAATTCTTCTCCATGCTTTGTCAGCTTTTGACTCTCCTAATTAAATTGACATCCCTATGAGGTAACTTGTATTAATCAGATCATACAAACAAAAAATAATGTTCAAAGAGGTTAAGAAACTTATTCCAGTTTAGAAAGGTCAAGAAACTTATTCAACTTAGCTATTAGATAAGGCCAACAATTCGATTTCAGCTATATCTAATTACAAATAATAAAAGTAAGCATTTGTTAAGAACTTTTAGGTACCACAAATGTATTAAGGGTTTACACTGCAACCATCCTATAAATATATTATCACAATCCATTTGTTACAGACATAGTGGCATGATCTCAGAGTGGTTAAAGAACTCACACGAAGACACATAGAGAGTAGAGAGTGGAGCTAAGATTAAACTTGGTTCTATCAGACTCTGAAGCTCATGTTCATCATTGCTGACTCACGTCTCATACACGCTTTCAAAGCCTCAAAGAATTCCACTGCACCAGAAAACTTTTTGCTCCAATCAAGGTTTTGCTGTTTTAATTTAGAAATGAACTTATTTTCTCTTATTCCATTCTCCATAGATAACAATATCATGTTCAATAATCCTATAAACAAAATCTATGATACTTGAATGTGGCTGCCAAGGAATTTGAAAGTTTCACTAAGAATTCCATGAAATGGGAAATTTCTGGGTAATGAGTGAATCAAAGATAATGGGCCTACCATTTCTGTCCAATGGTTAATTCTCAAATTTTATTAAAAGCTTATATTCAGAGAAGAGGGTGGCGAGGCATAATCAAGAATCCTTCAACTCTTACATCAGAGGAAATTTTGGAGCGTTTAGAATTGTTAACTCAGGGAAATTGTTAACTCAGGGACTGGTTTTGGGTGTGTGTGTCTGTGTGTGTGTATCTGTGTGTGCATTCTTATATGAGGTTACATGATTTAAGCGATGGGAGAGAAGTTAGTTGTGATAACTGTCTTCAAATATCAGAGACTAATAAGCGGGAGGTATGAGAAAGCGGGTGTCTTCTTCATATAAGGAAATACTTCAAGTCAATAAATAGGAGCACCTACTCCACAATGGAGTGGTTGGGCTTCTGAAGTCATGATGATCCTGTGGCTGGAAGGACTCAAGCAGAAGTTACCAAAGATTCTACAGATAAGATTCTCCATAGAGTGATGATCAAATATGTTATCAAAACTGGAATACTTTTTTGAGATGAGAGGAAGGCATATACATAATTTTGTGAGGATAATAAGACATACTAAGGGACCTAGGGTCATCCTATGCACACACTTAGTGATTTCTCAGACTTCTTCCAATTCTAAGATTCCATTATTATATGAATTTAAGTTAGCAACGTCTAATGATATTGTGGATAATACATTTTGAGGAGTTGTCTATAAAGAAGTGAGAAATGGCCTATTCTTAAGAGCTTCATGGACCCTGAAATACAAATTTTCTTGACTAGTATATTGGCAGGTTTGTTGGAGGGTGTTTAGTGACCTCACTAACATGCCTGTCAGTTTTTTGGGGATGTTGAACTAGGCACCTTGATTCTCCTCCAAGAAACCTCCCCACATAGCTAGCTCAGGCTTCCTCACATGAAAGCTGGGTTCTAAGAGATGGTGAGAGGCAGCTGTGAGCCTTCTTGAGAAATCATACAACATCTAGTCTATTGGACCAAGTGTACCACAGGCTAGTGCACACTTAAGGGAGTTCAACGGATCCAAGGGGTAGAGAAATAGACTTTACCTCCTGGTGGGAGGGTGGGCAACACTGCATTGCAAAGCTACACGCACAGAGGAATTTTTGTCCAACCAAACTGTAGAAGGGGTATTTTTTTTACCATCGTATCTAAATTCTTGCTGACCTTGTTGCAGTCAAAATAATTATCACTTACGGTAATAACTAATAAAACAAATGCATGGGCTTTTTTCCAGCTTCCAGAGTTCTTTAATAACTACCTTTTCTCTCTTTGATTCCCCTAGCAATATATCCTACTAAGTGATTGACTTAGGGTGAGTTGTCTCATACATTTCAGCCTCAGATTCCTCATTCATAAGATAGAGAATGTTCTGCTCTTGCTGTGTTATAGGGTTACTGAAAATCCAATAGGACAATCTAGAAATGGTTAGTAGTGGCCAATTTTATAAGACTTTAGTGACTTTTTTTCATTAAGCATCAAAAAGGGAAGTCTAGAGGAGAACATATTTCCTGAACCCAAAATCCTCAAAAAAAGATTTATGAACTACCTCAATGTATGAGTTCTCGTTATAGTTCAGATTTTGAAATACTGGATTTTCAGGGATATTATACTGGTTTATTAGACAAAAGAGTGGATATTTGAACTTAAGATTGTCCCAGAAAATCCAGTTGGTTTAATTACCACGCTGCGGCAGGAAAGCTCTACTCGATTCTGTGTCAAAAAAAATCAAACAGTCTGAGGATACTGAGATATTGCTTAAATATTAAAACATGCCTACATGGTTTGTCTACACATCTACTTTCTGTGCTCTGCACTAAACTTCTTTAAAGAATGTTTAAGTCCCTTAGGGAACTTGTTTAAATTCCTTGGGTATAGTAAAGAGTGGTGGGAGAGAATTATCTTTTATCATATTCTTCTTCTCTCCTCAATATCCTATGTCTGATGGCTCACTAAGTCTTCTCAGTGAAGCTGTTATAGATGACCATACCTAGGCTCGCTACCACTTGCTCAAGGGCTCAGCTGGCTAGGTCAGATCACAGATTCAAACTTAGGTCTCCCACAACCAAAGCCCTATACTCCCGGTATACAATGCTACTTCTCAGAAAAGCAAAGGCCTTTAAGATGCTATCCTCTTGTAGAAAAGAAATACCAAGAGATTGAATATGAAGTGCTCAGTGTGAGGAGAAGGAATTGGATTGAAACCTTTGGGGTCTATAGGAAGAACAAAGGGTGATACAGTCTGTGCTACAGAAGCTGAATCAAGAGTAGAAAAGATAATAATAAAAGGTCCTTTCAATTCTTCAAAGTGGCCTCTCATTAATAATCTAGTGGCTTCACGGAGTCTGCCATATTCTCCTCCTTCTCTCTGCATCTTAGGGAAACAGAGAAGAAAGATATTTTTGAGCAGAGAGCTCTCCCAGTTCTATTGGCCACGTACATATTTCACTTCTTAAAAGCTGCCGACAAACAGCGAGATTCGTTTTAGTGCCAGCCTACCATAAATTTATTTGCTTGTTAATGCAGCTTCCCCAGTTCACGTTTTTGCTAACTAGGAGCATCAAAATGTCAATCTGTCCTCAGGGGGTATCAACCTCATGATCTGAACTCAGTAACAAGACTAGAGTGTGGACTACTCAGGAGCACAGGCTGCCTCAAGAATCAAGGCATACTGAAGTATTAATATCAGAGAATCCTACAATAATAGAACAAGACTTATCAAATCATAGACTAATAGACTCTTAGAGAAGGATGGAACCTTAGGGTTTTTCCTATATTGTTTTGCTTTTTCTTTTTGCAGCTCCCTTTTCACCCGCCCCTGCACCCCACTGCCTTAGCTTTCTTTTATATGGTACTGATATTTAAGGATAGATGAATTCAAAGTCTAATATTATCTTAACATAATAATGGTCATCCTAGCTCACTAGAGGAAAGGAAGAGGAGAAGAGATTGGGTAAAGTGGAAGAATTCAATTCAGTGCTGAGAGGCCCTTGGTACAAAACAAAGACATAAATACTGACATGACTCCACCATTATCACTGTAGCAGGATTGGTTTGTTTGTCTGTTTAAGTGTGTCTTTGCCTGTTTCTTCTTTATGTTGGCAGAGGCCCTTGTCTGACAATACTATCTAGGAAGACTGATCCAATTTCCTGGCCCCAGCCTAATAACTGACTTATTCCATCCCCCTAGCCATAGTTCATGAATAAGCATAGCACCCCAGCCAGTCAAATGAGAGTGAACAGTGGACTTTGGTAATATGTGCATAAAGAAGGTACTTACTATCTTTTCCCTTAAGATGCTGATCTAAGGAGATACTAGGTTGATATTGTAGTGACTTTCTGGCCATCTTATTATTTATAAAAGCCTGCCTGAGAATGAAGCTACCAGAGAGAAAAGCAGAACAAAGATGCTGAGAGACAAAAACCTGATAAGGAGGAGATAGGGGTACCCCACATTCCTCAGCCCCCCTGTAGTGAGGTAGAGCAGTGTGGCAAGGTCAAGTCAGTGCTCTGGAAGCAGAAGTGGCAAACCCTCCAAGGAGGTGATGCACTGCATATCTAAAAAAGGAGGTGGCTAAAAGTTAAACACACAACTACCATGTAACTCAGCCATTTGAATCCTAGGTATTAACCAAGATAAATGAAAGCTTACGTCCATACAAAGATTTTTATGCAAATATTCATAGCACCTTTATTCATAATAGCCTCAAACTGGAAGTAACTCAAATGTTTATCAATAGATGAATGGATTTAAGATATTATAATTGATTTATAAAATAGAATACTACTCAGCAATTTAAAGGAATAAATTATTGATATATACAACAGGGGTGGATCTCAAAATAATTGTGCCAAGTTAAAGGAGCCAGACAAAAAAGAATACAAGATGAATGATTCCATTTATAAAAATTTCTGGAAAATGCAAGTCAATCAATAGTGACAGAAAGTAGGTCAATGGTTTCCTAAGGACAGAGGTGGAGGGGAAAGATTGAGTTAGGGAAGGATTACATTGGGGTACGATTAGACTTTGGGAAGTGATGGATATGTTTATTGTCTTGATTGTGGGGGGCTTCCCTGGTGGCGCAGTGGTTAAGAATCCACCTGCCAATGCAGGGGACATGGATTCGAGCCCTGGTCCAGGAAGATCCCACATGCCGTGGAGCAACTAAGCCCGTGTGCCACAACTACTGAACCCTTGTGCTGCAGCTACTGAAGCCAGCATCCCTAGAGCCCGCGCTCCACAACAAAGAGAAGCCACCGCGATGAGAAGCCCACGCACCGAAACGAAGAGTAGCCCCCACTCACCGCAACTAGAGAAAGCCCATGCAACAATGAAGACCCAATGCAGCCAAACATAAAATTAAAAAAATTTTTTAAAAAAGATTGATATGGTCTTGATTGTGGGGATGGTGACTGTGGTGATGCATGTGTCAACATGTATCAATTGTACAATTTAAATATGAGTAGCTTATTGTAGGTCAATTATGTTGCAATAAAGCCCTTAAAAACAAGAGAGATAGAGCCTGTGCTGATCTGAATCCCCTAGTAGGGCAGAGGACTCATCCCACCAACAGCTAACCCATTTTGGATATGAGTCTCGCTGCAATAATGCTGCATAATAAATCATCCCCAAATTCAGTTGTTTAAACCTTGACAACTTATTGTCACATTTACAGGTCTGGGGTTGATTGCCACTTGGCTGGGCTAGGCTGGACTCTAAGATGTAGGCTGAAGGTTGGGTTCAGGTCTGTTCCATGTGACTCTTGCCCTCCTCAGAGCAACAAATATCCAGGTTATAATGTCTGCTCGATACGTCTCAGTCTGGGGGCAGGTGGATGCGCAATAGTTACCTGGGCCATATCCTTTTCATAGTATGTCACAACATTGTGGGTGCCCAAGCCAGACTAGATAACTATATGTGAGGCCTCTGCTTGTGTGATGTCTGCCAGTGTTCTATTGGCCAATGCAAGTCACTTAAGCCCAACTTTAATGACGGACAATAGAGTCAGTCGTGGGAGGGGAAGGAAAATGAATATTTATTGAACAATAATTTAAACTATTACATATATGTACTATAAGCCAAAAAAAAAAAAACACTTTGAATATTAAACCACAGAGATATCTGGGGATTCTTTGTTATAACACTTGAATTCTTGCTCATCCTAAGAATAACATCAGATGTGCACTTGAATCTAGTGGTACCTGAAAGTTTTAGTTTTGTCAACCAATAATTTTTTATTTACTTAACTCCATTTTAGTTAGGGTTCTCTCACTTGAGCTGAAAGTATCCTTACTATGACTAGCCAAGAACAGAGCTCAGTAAAACAAATCACATCTGTCATTAGTTGAACACCTACTATGTGCCCGTTGCTTCCTATTGACTATTTCTCTTAAGCTTCATCATAGGCAGCAAGGTTGGTATTATATACTAGTCTTTTATTGAGGAAACTGAGGTTCAATATCTCAAGAAAAGAGCCAAGAAGCAAACCAGGTCGGTCAAAACCAGGGCTTACTCTTTTTCCTATTCACCGTGTTTTTGCTCATGAGACAACAAAACACGGCACCAAAGGCATTTACACTATTTCTCTGTCTCTGGACAAAGCTGCAGCTAATTTCTTTCTAAGAGATCAACAACTATTCTGTGTGTTTTAACATTCTCCTACCACCTCCCTGGGTTGTTGTTGTCAGTGCTTTACTACACTTAGACCTGAAAAATTCTTCCTCGGTCTGAACAATGCGGTACATGATGAAAAAGCAGTGGATGTGCTGTCCAGCAGTGTGGCTGGGAATCCCCGATCTTCCATTTGGTAGCCGTGAGAACTCTGGAAAATCACTTAAACATTCAGTGCCTCCATTTCTTCCTTTATAAAATGAGAAAACAATGCATCTCCTGCCTACCTGATTTGACAGTTAAATATGAAAAAACGAAAGCAGTTTATAAACTATCAAGTGCTTTAAAATACCATGTAGGATTGATATCATCATAATTAAAGTTACTAATATCAATGATTCAGAGAAACTCATCTGTATTGGTAGAATTACAGTTGTTACAATAAGTAGTTGGGGATAGATTTATAGCTAGACGAGGGTATTCTTGCCCAAAGGCTCTTAACTAGACCATAGAGACAGACACTGTCTATGCCACCATATAAGACAGTAACCTCTGCTACATCTGGTAGAAACAGTACCACATCTAGCTCTAAGGTCTTTAATTAGCCAGGACTTTTTTCAGCAATCTGCAGCCCACTCTACGATTATCAAAAGATCTCCCAACTCTGGCTGTGATGCTTTTTCTCTTCTCTATGGGGTCTTTATTAACTCTTCTGCCTCTGCTGGATCCTGGAGGCCAGGTAGGTGATTAATGGCCCCTGAATTATGATCCCACCAGAAAGACTGTTGGTGGAAATTTATACTCAGAGTGGTAAGCTAGAATTCTTTCAATCCAGGTACTTGACATTCATTGCACAATTTAATTGTGAAGAGTAGTAGTTAATGAGAGCACAGGGGAAGAGGGTAAAACAGGAGCTGAGAGTCTGGGCTGAAGGCCAGTGCTCCGAACAGTGAAGTTACATCTGGGAGGGAAGAATCACAGAGTGGACAAATTGCAGTATTGGAATGGGATTTTCATCATCATTATATTTTATCAATAAGGAAGGTAAGGCACAAAGAGACTAAAAAGATAAAAGTAGCAATAACAACAGTGACCACCTTTTTGTTTTAGTACCTTCTATGAATCAAGCTCTAAGTAGGAATCTTTACAAGTAACAAATCACACAAAGCTAATCTCAAAAGCAACAATGATAAAGTTAGATATCATCTGTATTTTACAAATGGGATAATTGAATCTCAGAGAGATCAAGTGACTTGTCCAAGACCAAGCAGCAATCTTCTGCTTCTGGGATTGTGAACAGGGTCTATCTGGACTTTAAAATCTGCTGCTTCCAGTGTATCACCGACATGCTTCTACTGTTACTCTTTGCTGTTACCACCAATGTAGACTTCACCATGTGCCAAGCACTGTGTATACACTTATCACTGTTGTGCCCATTTTACCAATGAGGAAACTGAGATTTGGTATGGGTGAGAAGTGTCCCCAAAGTCCTTTGGTGAGCAAGGGGCAGAACTGGGATTCAAACCCAGGTCTTTCTGATTGCAGGGATGATTATCTCAGCCACTACCATATCCAGCTACAGCTGCCACTAATAGCCAACATTGTCACCATATACCCAATACAATGATTCAAACCCCATCTTTTTAAAGATATACATGGCTATTGAAATGCTGCCTGAAGACATTAGGATGACACGAGTTTGGGGGCAACAAGGGCAGAATGTAAAAAAGATGTGCATTACCAATATACCCAATCCAGTGGCATGAAGGAGACCCTATGTTGGTAACTGAGTATGACATTCATCAAATCCATGGAGTCCACAGGGTTCATGAGTTTGAAGTTAAAAGAGTCACAGCCACTTCCTACACTGGAAGAATCCTGGTGCTTAATGAAACCACACTGCCCTTCTAGCTGACTGGAAAATCAGATGAACCAGGCTCCCATGATTCGTGCAAACCTCTTAGCCCTGCTAAGCTTCCCTGAGTAAATAAATTGCAAAAATAAAGAATCTTTTTTTACTTGCATATAAAAACAAGCAAATAGATGTCTTTTTGCATAATTACTACAAAGGGCCCCAACCAGCCATTCCAATTTGCAACTTCATATTTCAATAAAGTTTTATTTATTTTCACTTGCAAATGAATTTGCTGCTTGTGAAGCAAAGACTCATTGCTCTGACTGGTGCCAGATTGTTGGGAGGAGCTTCCACTCCCGACAATGGCCTTTTTTCTGACCACAGACCTCTGAGCTTGTCTCCTTGCCTTCCGTTTCCCAGCTGCCTCTGCCTATTATTGAATTTATAATTTTCTTTCTGTCCAATTGCCCAATTACCTTCTTTCCTAAATAGAGACTAGAAATGTGCTAGCGTTCATCCATTCAACAAATATTTATGCAATGCCTACTATGTACCAAGAGCTGTGCTAAATACCAGAGACACAACAATGACAGGGTAGTCAATAATATTTTCATTCTGGAATGAAACATCCAGGAAAAAATGTGTGTGTGTTTGTGGGGAGGCATAAGCAGCATTAAAACATTGCATGACAGTGAGAAAAGCATGCTTGAAGGTCCTAGTGTGGGAAAGATCTTGGAGCACTTGTGAAATAGGGAGGTATGCATGGCTGGAGTAAAGCGAGCAAGGGGTGGGAGATGAGTATTGAGAAAAAGATAGAAGCCAGAGACCGTGGGGCTCTTGCAAGCCTTATCAAGTTGTGTGAGAGACAGCGTACTGCAGTGGAAAAAGCAAACAAATAAACCCAAAACTAAAGATCCATGGAAAATTCTTTGGCAGGCAGTGCAGAATAAATTCCTTTGTTTTTGTTTTGTTTTTTGCGGTACACGGGCCTCTCACTGTTGTGGTCTCTCCCATTGCGGAGCACAGGCTCCGGATGCGCAGGATCAGCGGCCATGGCTCACGGGCCCAGCCGCTCCGCGGCATGTGGGATCTTCCCGGACCGGGGCACGAACCCGTGTCCACTACATCGGCAGGCGGACTCTCAACCACTGCGCCACCAGGGAAGCCCAGAATAAATTCCTTTGGAAAGGTGTTGGACATCAACTGGATTTCTAAATTCTTATCACTTACACTGTTTATTCTCTAATGTCCATAAATTGTGGTGAGAGTGATAGCAATTGATGTGACTCAGGATCCCTGAATGCTCAAATTTGATCTTGATGACCCAACCGGTTCCTGCGAGAGCTTTAAGAAAAAGATTATTTTCCCAGAGGACAGAAAAGGAGCAAAGTGCACTCTCCATGTTCTTTATCCAAAACCTCAGGGTGGTTCCAGGGTGAGCTAAACCAGGCTACATAGGTGACTGCTTTTACCCATGTCAAGGTATAATTACTGTGATGAGAAAAGCAAGTCCAAGGAGAAAAGCAAGCAAGACTATATCAGAGATAAAGTACTTTCTCCCTAAGGCTGATAGCTTAGCTGATCTAATTTGTCAACATATGGGATTTCTCTGATTCTGTCTAGTTTCCAGGTGGGTGAGAATTGGGAGATTTCAACTATAGCCTTTTCAAGGAAAGGAGATGGAACAAACAAACAAAAAAAATAGAACAGAGAAGAAATAGGGAAGATGAGAGAGAGACAACATTTGCTTCCAAAATCATAGAGGAAGATGTTTACGCCAGGTCTCCAAGGATAAAGTTAATAACCAATAAC
Organism: Pseudorca crassidens; assembly: GCF_039906515.1. NCBI lineage: Eukaryota > Metazoa > Chordata > Mammalia > Artiodactyla > Delphinidae > Pseudorca > Pseudorca crassidens. The sequence continues at coordinate 16,639,690 of NC_090302.1, read as the reverse complement.
TCTTTGGGAGCAGCTCTGGGGCCATGATATACCTTGGTCTAACTTTCCCTTTTGGGACACTTGAACAACCTTGTAGTTTTTCGTCAAATCAGAGGAAGAGAGAAGTCTCAAGACGTGGATACTAGAATTCCTGCTATTAAGGTGGGTGAAAACTTATGCAAATCACTAGAAAAATTAAAGATAAAGGACCTTATTTCTACCCAAGTTTGCAGATCAATCCATTAGAAATGAGAACTGGTTCAATTCTGGTATCACCAAAGGTGAGACCAAATAAAATTTCTTAAGGATAGTATTGTTAGTTGACTCTATTACCAAATGCTGAAATGGGATAAGGGTAACTTCCAACCAGACTTACACAATGTTGGAAGGGACATCAAGAGACAATTTCTTTGAGTCCTTGCCTCCATTTTGCAGGTGAATACATTTGTGATCACATTAGAACTGAATAAGAACTCAGCTGCTTCAGATCCCAAGCCAGGGATGTATCAACAGCACCATGTCCCTCTTTCCAAGAAAGCCTAGAACAGAAGGTATGAGGCATAGTGTTTGGAGTTTTTCCAGATGGTTGGAAGCTTGGCCCAAACTACCTCAATATGCAGCTGCTTACCTGGTGATGAATGTTGTTATTAGTGTTCATGGCACTTACCATCCAGTGCTTATGCTGAAGGAGAGTAATTTATAGCTGTGTTACATGTCTGGATTGGTCAGAGGAGGAAGAATGACAAATGCAACGCCTGAAGATTTGGCTTTCGTTGGCTGTGGCTAATAGTATTTATTCTATAACCATCATGACATTATCCTCACTCATTTCTACTCTTTGCTCATTGCCTCTCTTTCTCTCTCTCCCTCTCTCTCTTCTCTAATCAACTCCCAAAGGTCTAACCTAATCAGTCTAGCTGGACCTCTGTCAAAGGGAAAATAAAGGAATAAGAAAGAGAAGGTGACATTTTTTAAGTATCTTCAATACACTAGGCACTGAGCTAAATACATTCATGCTTTCCATTTAAGTTGCACAATAATGCTGACAGGGGTAATTTAACCCCATTTAAAAATGAGGAAACTTGCTCAGAGTTCAGAGGGTCGATAAGTAATAGAGCTGGAGTCCAAATTCAGCTCCATCTGACTCCCAAAGTGTGTTCTTTCCACGTATTCTCATTTATATCACTCTTCTCCATCTGTCCAATACATCTTCCTGTTCTTGTCTTGGATATATATGACAGCACATTCATTTAATAAATACTGAGGTTTTATTATATGCTAGAAATGAAAGAACCAAAAATATGTAAAAGAGTATGCACCCTCACGCAGCTCATGGCTGGTATATGCACATATGCTTGCGGGCTGGGACTGATAAAGAATGCACATTAGTAAGTACTTCTTAAGCTAGAATGTTTATTCATTCATTTACTCATTCTTTCAGCAAATGCTTATTAAATACCTGTTCTTTGCCAGGCATTGTTCTGTGCCAGTGTTTATCAATCCTGGCTGCATATTAGAATAACCTACTGCATTAAAAAAAAAAAAATGAATCCCTGGCCCATTTAACTAATTCTAATTAATTTTCAAGAGGTGGGGCCCTGGCATCAGTATGTTTTAAAAACCTTGTAGGGAATTGTAATATGCAGCCAGGATTGAAAAACACTCTTGTATGTTCTAGAGATGCAGTGGTGAACCAACAGGAGAAGCAGCACTAGGGGTCATATTCACAGGATACGTGTCCCCCCTTATTTAGATGGAGGAAGAGGTAGATAAACAGGGAGAGAGGAAGATGAAGCTGGAATGTCTGGCATATACATAAATCATTTGGGGCCTTAAATTCAAGGCAGTGTGGATGGTTCAAAGCAGGGCAATGACATAAAGACTGAGGTACCTCCATGTTCTGCATTTCTGTCATGTGGACTAAATAGAGGGATCCACCATCCTAAGAGTTTTGATCAGACTGATCGACACAGAGATTTGCAGGCTTACTTTTCTCAGACTATTTAACATCAATCCACCTTCAGATGACTGGGTCAAATGAGAGTGGAAGGAGTGTTAAGAATTTCCCTCATAATCGTATTAAGTGGTTGGGTTTCACACTAGATCAAGCCAACGAGAGGACTGAGGGAGGATATTTAAACTTAAATTTAATTTAAATCCAGTTTTGCTCTCATTTGTAGCATGAGCTTCATTTTGTTTGTGCTAGTCTTGACTTTGGAATCAGACAGGACTGGATTTGAGCTCCATGTTAATTTTGACTAGCTAGGTGACCTTGGGCAAATGGTGTCATCTCTCAGTGCCCCAACTTCCTCATCTGTAAAATGGGGTTTAAAATAGGGTCTACTTTCTGGGGTTTCTGTGAAGGTGGAAAGAAGATAATGGACATGCTGCATTTCTGGCTTAGAGCAAATGCCCACTTAATATTACCTGTCCTTCTTTGTTATTAATAATATTAGCTGCCATTCCTCATTATCACGTCACAACTTTCTGTGCATAAGCAAACAAATAAGGAATGTGACTAAGTCTGTAAATGCAAGTAAATTGTGAGGGAGAATAATTGAAGTATATGCATTTAATATACCCTAATAACACGATATGGGAAGTACTTTTCTATTCATTTTATAAATATGAACTTCTCATAACTCTGAGAGGGTATTATATTTTTACATTTTATTATAGAAACACTTTTAGAGAAAATTTATAACTTATAATGAACCTCCATGTCCGCGTTTCCCATCATCGGCAATTATCAACATTTTGCCAATCTTGTTTTATCTATGGATTTCTACTTATTTTTCTGTAATATTTTAAGACAAATCCAGGATATCATGTCATTTTACCTATAAATATTTTAGTATGCAGTATGCATCTCTAATGGATAAGTGTGTGTGTCTATAATGATTTTTTTCTCTCTCTCTACCATCATGCTGTAATTATACCTAACAAAATTAACAATAATTCCTTAGAATCTAGGACTCATTTCATATTGAAATTTGCCCCATTGCCTCAAACACATCTTTTTTATGGTCTGCCTATTCAAATCAGGCCAAAGTCCACACATTGAGTTGACTAATATGTCTCTTAAGTCTCTTTTACCCTGTCATAGCGTGAAAGAGTATTACTTTCACTTCATATAACAGATGAAGAAATTAAGATACAGAGAGGTGAAGTCACATGCTGAATGTCACACAGCTGGAAGAATGGATATCACTATTGGTGAGAGCAGAACAGGTTTTGGATTTTTAGAGAGTTTTTCAAAGGACAGACGCTCAGTGTCTCCCCGTTTCCTTTGCCCCCAGTGACTGAAAGAGACTAAGTGTTCTGAATTTTATCTTCAACCTCTCTCTAGCTTCCTGCAAAATATAATACTAAAAGATTGTCCAGTTTTCAGCTCTTAAACATCTGGTTCCAGCTGACTTCAAAAGGTGAGGGACTAGTGGGAAGCAGCTGCATAGCAAAGGGCGATCAGCTCAGTGCCTGGAGGGGGGGAGAGGGAGGGTGGGAGGGAGGGAGAGGCAAGAGGGAGGAGATATGGGAACATACGTATATGTATAACTGATTCATTTTGTTATAAAGCAGAAACTAACACACCATTGTAAAGCAATTATACTCCAATAAAGATGTAAAAAAAAAAAAAAGGTGAGGGAAAAGGTGATTTAAAATCTGTCCTCCGATTTTTGTAGGAGAGGTAGTGAGTGTGAAGTTTAGAAAATCAAATACCCTTGACTCTAGGGCTTCTCATTTATTCATTTGTTCATTCCAAACATTTATTGGGAGGTCTCACCAGGCTTTACCCTGCACTGCACTAGGAGCTCTGGGTACAGAAATGGATAAGAAAGCTTCTGTCCTCAAGGAAATCTAGTCTAGTGTGTATGCTGGGCGTTGGGAAAGAGAAACAGCTCTAGTGCAGCAGGAAGTACTGAGTTAGAGGGGACACAGGGTGTTATAAGAACATCTGCTCTGATGAGGAGACACTTCGATAAGTGAGTGGTGATTGGCTAGGAAGAGAAATAGAAGATAGTGCTTGCAAGATGCAGAGGAAGAAGAAACTTGAGCTGATCCAATTTCTTGAAGTAGTTCAATCTGGCCTGAGTGCAAATGTGAGAAGGGAGAAATGTAAAAGTTCACGTTTAGAGAGTGTGGCAAGGCATAATGGCCATCACAGGCCATGTCAAAAAGTCTCTGTTTTATTTCATTTATTTATCTTTTTTTGGCCACACCTTGCAGCATGCAGGATCTTAGTTCTCTGAGCAGGGATTGAACCCGTGCCACCTGCAGTGGAATCATGGAGTCTTAACCATTGGACAGCCAGGGAAGTCCCCAAAAGTCCCTATTTTGAAGGCAATCTTTTGAAGGGCTCTAAGGAGGAAGTGACACCATCAGGTGTGCATCCCAAATTTTCCTCTGGTTGCTCTGTGGATAACAACAGTTGTCAAAAAAGGCTGGGAGCCAGAAGGCTAGGCGGTGGCAGTGACAGAGGGGATGAGGAATGGAAAACCCTGTGAAGTAGAGCATGAGGATGGAGAGGTAGCCTTGGAGGGGTCACTGCTTTCCAAAGCCTGGCCCCTCAGTTTTGTGGCTCTAGAAATTTATCTTATCTCTCTACACCAAAGGGTAATGGGATTTTGGAGAAACCATGGTGTAGTGAATGAATATAAGACAGGGGGCAGAGGATATAGACTTCTGTCCTGCTTGCTTTCTAACTGTGCCCTCATGGGCATGGCCCTTTACTTTGAGGACCTCTTGACTCCTCATCTATGGAGTGGGACCATGACAGCTATGTTCCTTTCCTGAGAGTTCTGGGAGAATTAAATAAGCCACATCACACTGAAGCACTTTGTAAACTCTAAAGAACTTTACAGTTGGGCATAATGTTCTGGATTCTGTGAACGAGCGTCAAACCACAAGTAGTGTCTATGTGGACCACAGAGCAGGTCTGAGCTCTAGTGGATTCCATTTCTGGGAGAGACTTTAAAATTCCTTGCATGAGTGCTAGCAAATCCAATCTCAAAATATTCTCATAGACCACATGTCTGTCTTTCCCCAGTTTTGCCGTCACATCAGTTTCTGATTAGGGTTACAATTTGAGCTGGGAAGCAACTTTGGAAGAGACATGAGTGCTGTCAGCAGATGAGGGAGGAGGTGGAAAGGGAGGGAGGGAGATTGCTATAACTAACCCCTGTTCTGGTTGGGATTCTTAATGAATATGAAAGGTAAGCAGAAACTCAATAGTAACCCCTGAACTTGCCCCATGTTATCTCTCAGAACACACACCCTCTTCCAACTTATGCCTCCAAAGGAGAGCAGACTTCCTGTCAAACTATTGCAAGGAAGGATGCAGACCCAGAGGAAACAGAGAATGAAGCAACTCATGGCTGTTTCTGCTTCCCCCAGTATCTCTATTTCAGGATTTTCTATGTGGACTAGGCAGTTTCTACCTCTGAGAGCATGAAAGGAGATAATTGTTCTTACTATGTTCATGGTCTCTTCCCATTAAGTGCCTACTCCATGCCACCCAGGCATTCTTTTCAACGTTTCATGAAGTGCTGGTGTTATTGTCCCCATTTTGCAGATAAGGAAACTGAAGTTCAGAAAGGTGAAGTAGCCATCCAGCTACTGAGCAAAGAATCAAGGCTGTCTCATGCCTTAACTCATTCAAATCTCAAACAATAATATGAGGCGACTACTATTACTCTTTCCATTGTCAAGTGTATTACTGTTCTTCCCTGTTTCCCCCTGTGCAGCACCTCTCCCTGTGGGAGGAATTATGCTTTGTGTTCATTGAAGGCCGACTCAGCAATGTGGAAGGTGAGTAGAAGTAACAGGTGTCACTGTTAAGTAGAAGCTTTCAGCTTCTGTGTATGTTCTTTCATATCGCTTTTTTTCTTTGCCATTAGACCAACAACGTCCCACACTGAGGCTGGCCAGTCAACCTGGGTCTCAAATTTAAGATGATACAAAGGAACATCATAGCCACGCATGGACATATAGAAAAGAGTCCTGAGATTTGGGGAGCATTTATTACACAAGGTAAGCTAGCCTAAACCAACTAACATACCATTGAAGACAATGAAGTTAAAAGAGGTTAAGATGCTCAGCTATTAAGTGATGCAGCTGAAACTGCAGTCAACTCTGTCCTACTCTAAATTGTGTGATCTTGACTGCTGTGTTACTCTTACCGTACACTCCTGGCCCCATGAGATTTTCCTGTATTCTACAGTGACTGCTTTAAAATAACAACGATGGCCAGTTTTAACAGACTGAAGAGTGGGAAGGTCCTTGGCAAGGAAGGAAAGTGGGTTAGAGCAGTGGTTTGTAATTTCAATGAACATACAATTCATCTGGGAATTTTGTTAAAATGCAGATACTAGTAGGTCTGGGGAAGGAGCCGATATTCTGCATTTTAAACAAGTTTCCAAATGAAGCTTATACTGCTGGTGCTTGGACCACTCTTTGAGCAGCAAGCCTAGGGGATGCCAGTCAGTTCACCTTGGCAATGACAGAAAGGTAGTGATGCATAGTGGGTATGAATGTGTAAACAGGACTGAAACTAGGGTCAAGCAAGCAAGGCAATGAAGGAGCAAAATTTACGGAAGCAAAGTAGAGCCTGTGCTGAACTTGCACGCTTAGGACCCCGAGAGGAGGGCCTCCTAGTTTAGTGCTGTTGTGATTTGTTTCCAGGTTGATTCCAACAATTGAATTTGAAAACTGAATTAACATAGAGCCAGAAGTATAATTAATACAGAGCCAGAGATTTTACCTTCACATTGGTTATGATGTCATTGACCACTATCAGCCTATTCCAAGGAGAATGTTCTTAATAATAGTATAAATGTAGAGGCTATTTTTTCATTAGAAAAGAAAAAAAAAAACTCAAAATCGGGTCATGTTTCAGTTAGCTTCATGTGAAACATGTTATTATTAACTTTTGGTTTATGTGTTTATTTCTACAATTTCTGATTATCTTCCTTTTTTTCTTTTGTTCTGTCCCATCACTGTACCTTCAAGTTTTTTCAAGCTTACAGTTATGCTATAGTGTCTATAAAATCAACCCCACCATCAATATCCTTCAGAAAATTTCTTCCTGAAATTTTCTGTGCTATTTTTCCAAGCTGAACTGAATATTTCTATAATAAGATATCTGACGAAACATTCATTTCTTGTTGTCTCTAAGGTGTATCTAAATCGAAAGCTGAAGTTAAAATATTCTAAGTCACTCATATTCTAAAGAGAAACCTAAGAATCACCAACTTTGGAGCCACACTCCTCCACTGACCCCTAGGTGTTTCCAAGAAGCAGCAATCCACCCTATTATCATGGACACCAACATCTCTTATCCTTATTCCTCAGTCTACATAAGAAGAGGACTGGGATAGGTAATGGGCATAGGGATCATTGAGTCACCTGAGTCCTTGCTAGCCTTGTGAAAAGTGTAATTTTCTTGATAAGTGATTTTCCCTTATCAAGGAAATCTTAAGGAGGCAAGGAAAAAGAAATTCTCAACATCTCCCAAGCCAAGTAAATAACTAATGAAGATTAGGAATGCCTGCAAGGGAAGACTGACAAATTCCTTCCCTGATAGATACAAGACACAGAACCTGCAGGAACACCTAGTGGTAGGTGTTTTTGAGAAGGATTCCTATCTGTAACCTATTGGGCAGGGCAATCCCTTCTTCAGCTCGTTTCCTCCATGCACACCCTAGGATGTGGCTTTCTCTCTTTGTCTCATTAGTCAACAGTACCAACTGATCCTAAAAAGTGCTTAACTTCTTTCATCCATGATGTATCTACTAGTTTCTCTCCTCCCTTCCTTCCTCCCTCCCTCCCTCCTTCTCTTCCTTCCTTCCTTCCTCTCACTTTCTCTATTTTTTTATTTCAGTTTTCTGCCTTCAGACATCCCTTTACATTTATTATCAGAGAATGGTGTTATGGACTGAATGCTAAGGAATCCCCACAATTCATATGTGATGGTAACCTCCAGCATGATGGTATTTGGAGGTGGCGTTTGGAGGAGGTAGTTAAGGTTAGATTAGGTCAAATGGTGGGGCGCTCATGATGGGATTAATGCCCTTTTAAAAAGAGGAAGAGACATGGGTTCTTTCTCTCTGTGTGCACACACCAAGGAAAGGGCATTTGAGCACATACCCAGGAAGAAGGCCCTCACCAACAACCCAACCATACTGGCTCCCTGATCCCACAATCCAGATTTGCAACCTCCGGAACTGTGAAAATTAAATATTTGTTGTCTAAGCCACCCAGGTGATGGTAATGTGTTATGGCAGCCCAAGCTGGCTGAGACAGAAGGGGAGACAGATGCAGGTTTTCTGTCCCCTACTTTGAATGGCATATCTCTCCCATAACATTAGCTTATGCTTCTGTCATTTACTGCTTAGCTGTATTATACATAGCTCTTTGTGTGTTGTTTACAAAAGAGGCAGAATGACTAGAAGGAAGAAAACAGGTTGAAAAATATTACAGACCTGGTTTAAATCCTGGTTCTTGTCACTTACTAGCTACATGATCTTGGGCAAATTTAACTATGTTTTCCTTATCTGCATTATGTCGATAATAACAGCAAGAATAATAATGGTAACAACAATGACAAAATTAACAGCAATACCAGCTTCTCACTTGGTTTTAGTCATAAGTAGACACTGAATATTTAATTCACCTAGTTCAGGCATTACTTCATTTAATAAATGTATATTAAGCACCCGCTATGTGCCTGGCACTGTGACAGGTACTGGAGAATCTACAATAAACAAGAAAAATATAGTCTGTGCCCTCATAGAGCTTATGGTCTAGGCGTTGGCAAACTTATGGCACAGCCTATGGCCCAAATCCTGCCCTCGGCCTGTTTCTGCACAGTCCTTGAGCTGAGATTAGTGTTACATTTTCATTCATTCATTTATTTTTGGCCGCGTTGGGTCTTTGTTGCTGCACACGGGCTTTTCTCTAGTTGCGGTGAGTGGGAGCTACTCTTCGTTGCGGTGCACGGGCTTCTCACTGCAGTGGCTTCAGCTGTAATGAAGCATGGGCTCTAGGAGCACGGGCTTCAGCAGTTGTGGCACACAGGCTCAGTAGTTGTGGCCTGCGGGCTCTAGAGCGCAGGATCAGTAGTTGTGGCGCACGGGCTTAGTTGCTCCGTGTTATGTGGGATCTTCCCAGACCAGGGCTCAAACCTGTGTCCTCTGCATTGGCAGGCAGATTGTTAACCACTGTGCCAGCAGGGAAGTCCAGTGTTACATTTTTAAAGGGTTGTTTAAAAATAAATAAATAAATAAATGCAACAAAAACTTGCAAAGCCTAAAACATTTACTAACTGTCCTTTGATAAAAGAGTTTAAGTTTCCCTGGTCTAATGGAACACACAGAAATCATTCAATAAATGCTTTTCACATGCCAATATTTAGAGGGACATTCCTTGCACAGGTTTCTGATTAATTTCTGTATTCCTTCAATTCCCACTAGGCTTATTGTTGCCCTTGCAATAAAAATCAAATTTTCAGGAGGTTACAGGCCCTGCATAGGTGACCCATGTACCTCCCCAGCCTCCTCTAATTATAGTCTTTTCGTATTTCTGCCACACCAGAGTTCTTTCTGTTCAGCAAATATTGCACACGTGCCTCAGCCCAGGGTATTGTTACTCCCCACTCCCCCCATTTAGCTTGTTTACTTCCTGCTTGTCCTCCAGAATTCAGCTTTAAAGTCATTCCCTTTGGGAAAATTTCCTTGACCTCTCCTTGCTAGATCAGCTCTCTCCCACACTCCTTTATTTGTTCTCACGGTTCCTGATACTTACAGTAACTTTATATTCTTATTTATGATTATTTTATTACTGTCACCTCCACAAGTTAGTTCCATGAGGGCAGAGGCTGTATTGCCTTTGTTTATTATTTTATCTCCAGCATCTGGCATCTTTCCTGGTGCTCAATAAATATTAGGTAAATGAATGAAAGAAAGAGTGAATGATTCAGCGTCATGTTTATTGAAAAGAAATAGATCAGAAAGCATATAGGATTCTTGCAACATGGGAATGCTTTCCTTTCCCAGGCAAAACACACCCCACAAATGAAATTTCTGTGGCTCCATTTAAATACTCCCTTCATTCTCTGCATATAATTAATGGAGGCCCAGTGAGCTGTTTGTGCTGATACATCATCTGCATCACACAGCAAATGCATTTGTTACAGAGCTATCTGGGCCAAAGCTAATGAAACATTTGCAAATGTCCTGATTTACAAAGAGAAAATTGGTTCACCTGAATGACAAGGTTTGCATGCAAGGGAAGTGTTCTTCTTTGCTACTTTCTAGCTGTGTCCTAGAAAGCCTCAAATTGCCAAAGAAACAGACATCAGCAGTCCCCTCTAGAAGGCAAAGACCAGAGGTCACCTTGAAGGAGGACAAAGGTTCTGAGATTAACTTTACCCCATGGGGGTCCTCATGTGAGCTTTTGAAACTGTATACAGATTATGTGTTTATTTATGTGCATTGTTCTAAGAAGAGATGTTTAAAGATTTATTAGGTTCTCACCAGAATCTGTGTCACCCCAATAGTTGAAAGCCAGTGATTTAAGAAAATCCAGGGTTTCCCTAGCCTTGAATTTGTTAAATTTTTAAAAAGAAGATAAAGGATAAGGAGCAGAGATGTACATAAGTCCTGAAGGGATCCTTCCTATTTCTAGTCCCAACCTTCCCTGATGCACTGTGCAAATGAGGCAATTCAGATAAGGCTGGAGAGGTGACTTGCCTGGGCCTTTACAGCAAATGAGACACAAGCCCAGGACAAAAATCCTGCCAGCCTAATGTCCTTTCCACCACACCTTGCTGTCCACTAATATAATCATTTATTGTTTCATTTTGTTCCCCATTTAGTCATTCAATTTCTTTCCCATTCACTTATTCTTCCTTGCTGTCCCACACTATCACTTTCTCTCATGAATCTGTAACACCACAGTTGACCCTTGAACAACACCGGTTTGAATTGTGCAGGTCCACTTATACACAGATTTTTTAAAGTAGTTAAGTGTACAGTATTACCTGACCTATGGTTGAATTTATGGATACAGAACCATGGATACAGGGGAACCGCAGATAAGGAGGGCTGACTATAAATTATACATGGATTTTCTACTGTGCAGTGGATCAGTGGGATAGCTCCCTGCCCCTCCAGGTTGTTCAAGGGTCAATTTTATTTATCAGTTGTGACTCGATCATTTCTAAGAAGAATTTTGGTTTCAATAAATGATTACTCAAAAAGGTTGATGAATTAGAAAATGAAATTCAATAGGAAAATACATTTACCTTTTCCTTTCCAGATGCATCTCTCAAGTGAAAGTAAAGGAATAAAGAATCATATAAATGCACAAGAAACAAGAGACTTAAAGAAGAAGAAAGGGCACTGCTTGAGAGACTTCAATAAATTTTAGAAATTAAAGATGGAGGATTCAACCTAGGAATGCAACCTATAAAATAAGTTCATGCAGAGGGAGACACTGATGAAAAACAAACCAATTTGTCCTAAGAATTCAACACATAAAGGCAACAGATATCACAGAGGATGGTGAAAATTGGGAGACTGACTTAATGTTTATGTACAAAGGAATTGAACATCACTCCAGTCCCTGAGTTCTCATCAACCCCACAGCAGTTTTGCATAGAGACCAAAGGCAGGAGATTGGAGGGAAACTGAATAATTCTAGAAAAAAGAATATGGTTACTGTGATCAATCAATAAAATTAGTGATTTACACCCCTTCACTCTGATATGAAGCCCAATGATATGCTTCTGCCATGTATACAAAGCTTATATCTATCTTATGAGCCTAGGCAGTAAAGAATCAACTGACAGTTCAGAAAAACTTCAGAGAAAAGGAGAAAATCCTAAACAAATAAATAGGAAGGAGAAAAAGCTGGAAGAAAACAGATGAGGCAGGCAATAGAATAAAACTTTGCAACCAAAGCTTATTAATAATATAAGCTAGATCTATCTATAAAAAAGAAAAGAACGTTATGAAAAAATAACAATGGGAAAGAAGAAATAAGTCTTATAAATTATGTATGTGTGTGTATACCTCCAATAGAAGAATTAAAAGGTGAAGTTGAGAAAATATTCAGAGAGTAGAAAAAGACAAAAAAGAGAAAGTTGTGTGGGTCTGCTCTGCAAAATACACTATAAAGAAAATGAAAAAACAAGGCACAGACTAGGAGAAAATATTTTTCAAAAGATACCTTTTAAAGAGCCGTTATCCAAAATATACAAAGAACTCTTAAAACTAAATAATAAGAAATATGGTCACCTTATCTTTGATAAATGAGGCAAGAATATACAGTGGAGAAAAGACAGCCTCTTCAATAAGTGGTGCTGGGAAAACTGGACAGGTACATGTAAAAGTATGAGATTAGAACACTCCCTAACACCATACACAAAACTAAGCTCAAAATGTATTAAAGACCTAAATGTAAGGCCAGAAACTATCAAACTCTTAGAGGAAAACATAGGCAGAACACTCTATGACATAAATCACAGCAAGATCCTTTTTGACCCACCTCTTACAGAAATGGAAATAAAAATAAACAAATGGGACCTAATGAAACTTAAAAGCTTTTGCACAGCAAAGGAAACCATAAACAAGACCAAAAGACAACCCTCAGAATGGGAGAAAATATTTGCAAATGAAGCAACTGACAAAGGATTAATCTCCAAAATTTACAAGCAGCTCATGCAGCTCAATAACAAAAAACCAAACAACCCAATCCAAAAATGGGCAGAAGACCTAAGTAGACATTGCTCCAAAGAAGATATACAGATTGCCAACAAACACATGAAAGAATGCTCAACATCATTAATCATTAGAGAAATGCAAATCAAAACTACAATGAGATATCATCTCATACTGGTCAGAATGGCCATCATCAAAAAATCTAGAAACAATAAATGCTGGAGAGGGTGTGGAGAAAAGGGAACACTCTTGCACTGCTGGTGGGAATGTAAATTGATACAGCCACTATGGAGAACAGTATGGAGGTTCCTTAAAAAACTAAAAATAGAACTACCATACGACCCAGCAATCCCACTACTGGGCATACATCCTGAGAAAACCATAATTCAAAAAGAGTCATGTACCAAAATGTTCACTGCAGCTCTATTTACAATAGCCAGGACATGGAAGCAACCTAAGTGTCCATCAACAGATGAATGGATAAAGAAGATGTGGCACATATATACAATGGAATATTACTCAGCCATAAAAAGAAACAAAATTGAGTTATTTGTGGTGAGGTGGATGGACCTAGAGTCTGTCATACAGAGTGAAGTAAGTCAGAAAGAGAAAAACAAATACCGTATGCTAACACATATATATGGAATCCAAGAAAAAAAAAATGTCATGAAGAGCCTAAGGGTAAGATGGGAATAAAGACACAGACCTACTAGAGCATGGACTTGAGGATATGGGGAGGGGGAAGGGTAAGCTGTGACAAAGTGAGAGAGTGGCATGGACATGTATACACTACCAAACATAAAATAGCTAGTGGGAAGCAGCCGCACAGCACAGGGAGATCAGCTTGGTGCTTGGTGACCACCTAGAGGGGTGGGATAGGGAGGGTGGCAGGCAGGGAGACGCAAGAGGGAAGAGATATGGGGATATATGTATATGTATAACTGATTCACTTTGTTATAAAGCAGAAACTAACACACCATTGTAAAGCAATTATACTCCAATAAAGATGCTAAAAAAAAAAAAAGAAAACAAAGAACCTGATTTTAAAATGAACCCTTAACAGACTTCACCAAACAAAATATACAGAGAGCAAATAAGCACACAAAAAGATGTTCCACATCATATGTCATCAGGGACATGCAAATTAAAACAAGATACCACTACATGCCTATTAGAACGCCCCAAATCTAGAACACTGGCAACACTAATTGCTGGTGAGGATGTGGAGCAACAAGCACTCTCATTCACTGGGAATGCAAAATGGTCAGCCGCTTTGGAAAACAGCTTGGTAGTCTCTTACAAAACTCAATATTCTTACTTTAAGATCCAGCACTCGCACTCCCTGGTATTTACCCCAAGGTGTCGAAAACTTATGTCCACCCAAAAACTTGCACACGAATGCTTAAAACAGCCTCATTTATAATTAACAAAACTTGGAAGCAACCAAGATGTTCCTCAGTACGTGAATGAATAAACAGTGGTACATTTAGACAATGGAATAGTATTCAGCATTAAAAAGAAATGAGCGGGCTTCCCTGGTGGCACAGTGGTTGAGAGTCCGCCTGCCGATGCAGGGGATGTGGGTTCGTGCCCCGGTCTGGGAAGATTCCACATGCTGCGGAGCGGCTGGGCCCGTGAGCCGTGGCCACTGAGCCTGCGCGTCCGGAGCCTGTGCTCCGTAACGGGAGAGGCCACAACAGTGAGAGGCCCACGTACCGCAAAAAAAAAAAAAAAAAAAAAAAGAAATGAGCTACTAAGTCATGAAAAGACATTAAGGAAACTTAAATACACATTACTAAGTGAAAGAAGCCAAACTAAAAAGGCTATATTCTGTATGTATGATTCTAACTATGTAACATTTTAGGAAAGAAAAAATATGGAGACAGTAAAAAGATCAATGGTCGCCAGGAGTTAGGGGGAAGGAGGAATGAATAGGAAGAGCACAGAGGATTTTTAGGGTGGTGAGAGCACTCTGTATGATACTATGATTGTGGTTGTATGTCATTATGAATTTGCTTAACCCTATAGAATGTACAACACCAAGAATGAACTCTAATGTAAACTACGGACTCTGGATGATAATGATGTACCAATAAATGTCCATCAGTTGTAAAAGGTGCATCACTCTGGTGGGGGATACTTTTAATGGGGGAGGCTATGCATATGTGGGGCAGGGAATATAGGAGAAATCTCTGTACCTTCTGCTCAACTTTTGAGACCCTAAAACTGCTCTAAAAAAATTAAGTTTATTAAAAAAAAAAAGTGTCAGCCATTATCCATGTATTGCTTGTCAGCTCCAAATGTAACCTTCACAGTCTTTTCTAAGGTAAGGGAGGTGGGTCTTATAAATATTTCTCCTTTACCAGCTGACATAATGTTACACTTTGTCAGTAGAGGGAACTGTAGGGACACTGGAGAATGAAGGGGCTTTCCTTTCGGTTTCTACTTTGCTCCTGTCCCCAGATTCCTGTGGGCACACAGCTTCGGCAGCACCCAGTTCTTGTACAGCGTGGTAGCCAGTAATGCCCAGTGGTCAGCAGGACATGGAATCTCCCCCAGGACCCTCTTGTGTGATTCTGTGACATGTTCTTAGACATAGCGTCTCCCTGCGAAGGGCTTCCTCCTGGCACTCCAGAGGACAAATTGCAGGGTCCTGCTCGTGAAGCACCTCAGTGAACTTCTCTCTTATCCATTGAGCCATGCGAGACACATCCTCTCCAATGAGATCTAGATCTCACTCAAGGGTTGGGGGGACTCTTCCTATGGGTTCTATCACAGTGCTAGGGATAGTGGCCATTACTTATATCTGCTATTCCAATATTCTTTAGAGTTGCCTTTACCTTTTGTTAGCCAATTCCCCATTACTACAATGCTATGTTGTAATTAATAATTTTTTATATTAAACCATCCCACCCCCGGTTAAAATTACTGTGCGATTTTTGTCTCTTGATTGGACCTGATGGGTTATGGTAGGAGACAAAAGAACATTAAAAAAACATATGTAGAACATATACAGATAATAGGAATTCTATTTTTGAAAAAAAAAAAGGACATTTCTTGAATTAAAAGATAAAAGAGTTTCCAGATTGAAAGTTCCCAATAAGTGACCAGATTTTTTAAAAAGCTAAAAATGACCCTTATAAGCTACAGAATCATAAACTTTTATAACTTGATCTTTACTAAGGGCAAATAGAAGATTCTAGAAACTTCCAGTTTGGATGGGGAAGATCATCTATAAAAAGCAACAAAAATCAGAATATATCAATGTAACAATGATGTTAAGTTTACAGAATGTTATGAAAGTAAGACAGGCAATTACTCAATCTAGTAAAAATGCACTCCAAAAACATTCAAGAAAGGAAAAGCAAATTCCATGTCCATTTGTATAAATAGATAATATTAACACAGGTATTTTATTTAAATTAAAATATAATTATGTTTGTTTTATGGAAAGATGTAGGTGTGGAGAAAAAAATGCCTGAAGTTGATAAATCAAACAATATTACTAGGAACATAGTCTTTAGAAATACAGTGCTACATACTAGAAAATAATGTTAACAATGATTTTAAGAAATGAGGTTCCTTTTGAGCAACAAGAATAGAGAACAGGATGTGGGCTGCTGGGATTTATTATAAAACTTTCTGACCATTTATTCAAGCCATGAGCATGTATATATTTTTATTAAATTGTAAAATAAAAAGCCAAAAATAAAACTTCCAAGGAGGAGATGCATGAGATAATGAATGAAAGAAATCAGCAAAATGTTTAGGAGAGAGTTATCATTCAGTGAGTGGGAGTTTTGATATAATAAGTATTGAAGAAATAAGTTTGGGAAAAAGTTTATGACTTAGCATTAAATTTAGACTTTAACTTCAAGGAAGGTGGTAAAGAACAGGTAAAACCTGACACAAGTAAGCATACCCATTCTTGAGATAACACAAACTTTTTCTGTTATTCAATTTTAGATAGATGTTATCACTTGGATGGTTCAAAAGGGTCAATGAACATCACTTTAAATGGTGTCTTAGACAAGGTTTTGACTGGAAAAAAAAAAAAAAATCAATCTTTCCAAGAGTGTTTCTTTTTTATGCACTTGCCTCACAACTAACAAACACACCAGCAAATACATCCACGTAATAACAACACAGATAACGGCATTAAAATCTTAATAGATATATGCATATTTTAACAACTATAAAAGACTAAATCAATCTCTGTGGATTGTTTCTAATTTAACAAGATTCTGACAGTCTAATTAATAAAAGATTCGAGGATAGCATATTTGGAAGAATGGATCAATAACAAACTTTTCAAGTAGCTCCTTTCCAGGACTGAGGTCAGTTAAAAGCACTTTGGCATCATTTGCAGTCAGGTAATTGTTCTCTTCTCAGCAGAGGTTAGGCTTGGGCTGACCATGTACTTCAAGAATGCTCAGGAATTCAGAGACTGGGTTGCCCAGAAACAAGTGATTCACCAAACCTTTAAAATATATTGCTGAAACCAATTTCATGTTACATTTCAAAAGCAGCACCATAACTAAAGTCAATCTGAGGTTATGTGATCAAGTTGCATCAGCTGGTTTCAATTTAGGGCTGACAGGTCACATTTTAAGCAACAAAAAAGAAGTCTCATTAATAAGTGATATTTGCAAAGGAATCTATCCATGGGTCTGATCAATACCCCCAAATATTTCTCTTAATGAAATTCACTGAGTAAGAGCAATAGATATAATACACACACACACACACACACACACACACACACACACATGTATATGTGTGTGTGTGTGTGTGTGTGTGTGTGTGTGTCTGTGTGTATATATCCCCACATACAGTCAGCAATGTTGAAGAATTGAGTGAACTTTATCCCCACCCTCCTGGACACAAAATAATAGGATATTGTGATAGGCTTCAAATGGCCAATTAGAGTCAGAAATGAACACTTAAATATGTGGTCTGGTAATCAGACTCCAGGATGAATGCAGTGAGAACTCTGCTCTAAATATCAGAAAGTTTAATTTCTCTCTCAGCTTCAACCACAATTAACTTGACCAATTTCAGCTGCCTCATTCCTTTTTTTTCATTCCTTTTTTAATCTCACTTTTCTCATCAGGTAGAATTATAATACAATACCAGTGTTTCTCACAATATTGTCTTGATAGTCAACAAGATGATATAAATGAAATGGTTTTAAAATGGTGTACGGTCTGTGCATATTTAGAGTAATAGAAGAGCTGTATGAAAATGTCTGTATAAAAAAGTTCAAATTCTGAGCAAAAGTGAGAGTTTATTGGCTCATGTAATTGGGGTACAGATGGCCCCAGGGAGCACTAGTTACTTCAGAATTATCCAGAATCTTTTTTTTTCTTTATTCCTATTACCTGCATCACCCTATTTTTCGACTTCTTTTTCTTACACCACAAGGAGGTTTTCTATGCAGTGGGTAGAGTGGAGGCAGCAAACAACATATATCTCTTGGCTTATTTTAAGCGAGTTTAGTCATGTAAAGAGAGATCTTCTATCAGCATTTGCTTATAAATTTCCAAGGAAGGACTCTAATTGGACCACCTTGGATCACATACCCCTATTTGAGTCAATGACTATGGCCAAGGAAACTGTTTTAGCCAGACCTGGTCACATGAACGCCATGAACTACACAGAGTGATAGATATTCAGCTCTTCAAAGTAAGGGGGTGCTATTACTAGAGGAAGGTGCAAAGAAATACTGGAGGAAAAATATCATATGTCTACCACGTCTGTGTTCCCAAACTTCCTGTGTATCCCTCTATCACATTCCACAGAATGGAATTGTTTCTTGACTCTTCCAGACTGCATATATATGTCCAATTCACTTTTGTATTCTAGCATATCTCACAGGACCTAACATAGATTAGTTGCTCAATAAATATAGATTGAAAGAATGAATAAATAAAATTTGTTAAAACTGAAGAGGACTCTGCTATCCCAGTTCTTCTATGTACATGGAGAATCAACTCCTATGTGCCTCCACTCCCAAACTCTCGCAGGCTCAAGGGTGCTACTTGGGAACTCCTCTAATTTATCAAATATTTACTTGGCACCGATTATGAGAAAATCCCTGTGCAGAGTTCTTCATATGATTCAGAAGTGTGGATTGAGAATTACTTCTTGGTTTCCTAAATGGTAAATGGGAAGCTCTATTTTAAGAATCTTATAGCCAGATTGCCAAATCATGACATCTGGTCTAAAATGAACAATCCTTGGAATCATATGTGTGTCAAATGCTCATATAATACACTCACATGATCTATAACATTGAAGTTCAGAGATAAGATAAACTAAGACCACTGAAATCAGTGCAAAAGCTAGATGACCAGGAGGGAATGCAAGGTTCTGATGGCAGTGAGCAGGAAGGAACAAGTATATTTGTGGGCCTACTATGAGCCAGGCACTATACTCAGCATCTTATAACCACTGTCTTATTATTATATATCTCTCCCAGCCCTGGGAGGTGGGCATTTCTATCTTTTCTATCTCTACTTGGCAAAGTACAAAACTGAGGCTCTGGGAGATTAATCAGTGAGACAATGAAAAGAATACAAGGTTTAAAACCATGCATTGATGTTTTCAGTGCTGGTGAACTTTTCACATCAGTCAGTGTATCCATGCAAAGATGACTAATCAGAAGATATAATAGATAAATTATAGATACATTGATACAGATAATTATAAAAATGTTAATAGGTAATATAAATTGATCATAGGTGATAGATTATAAAGATGAATGGGAAATGAAGATGCATGAATATATAATTGAGTTAGATTGATAGGTATGTTCATATATATATTCATACAGGGATACTACCAACGCTGTTTTGTGAAAAATCAACTTGGCCAGATATAATGTGCTTTGGTGAGAAGATAATCGGGTAATTATGGGGAAGCCATGATCTGCTCCTACCTCTTCCATTGCTTCTCTGGCTGTGTGTCCTTGTCTTTTCTCATCTTCAGTTTCATCGTGTGCAAAACGAAGATCATAAATGAAGCCCAGCCCACTCTCACAGGGTAGCTTTGAAGATCCTACAAGGAAATTGTTGGGGGAAGCACCTTGGAAGTTGTAACATGTTCTGTTGCCCACCCTGGGTTCGACCTGGGTAGTTTTGCAACTTCTTCTGAAAAGAAAGCCAGCCTCATCTCAGATCAGGAAATAGCTTATTTTTTTTACAGGATGCCTGAGCTTGGTTGCTGCCTGCCCATCACTGGATGTGTCTTTTATCAGCTTTCACATCACCTCTACCTTGCAGCTCAGCTCATATCATCAAAAACCACTCTGGTGCCCTCCATGTCAGCAAATGTTTGTCAGCTGTTGTATCTCTTGCACCATCTCCAAAGCTGAGCTCAGTAACACACCTTTTTTGATGCCAGATGATCTGAAAGCAGGATGGAAAGTGAAGAGAATGTTTTCCCAGTCAAGATCAATATGCCTTTAACCTTCCTTCCCTTTATCCTTGAGGAAACGTCTCTTCTCACCTCCCTGGCAGTTTCTTCCCTTCCACACTCCTGCCTTTTCATTCTCCTCTCCCCCCAACTCCCTCCACCTCCATCACGGCCTGGTTAGAATTCAGCATGTCTTCCTTTTGGAGCTCCTATGTTAATATCCATCATAATGGGTTCTGCTGGATTTCTTTTCCCACACAGAGTCCCCTATTTCTTTGGACCAGAGAAAACAAGGAGTTCTCTCTTTGAGCCAGAAGACAGATGTTTGAATCTTGCTCTGTTATGATGAGCAACATGACCTTAGATAACTGATTTCATCTATCTGAGTCTTGCTTTCCTTTCCTGCAAATTGGGGGCAACAATATCTGCCCTCTCATCCCCTGTAAGCATGGAGCATTTATGATGGAAAGGCCCTAGATCTTAAATCCTGTATCTGAACATTTTAGTGGCAAGCAGTTAATTTTTTTACTTAAAAACACATATGGTGTACTTTTTAAATGTGAAAAACTACTTTAATTTTTTAAAATACTGTTCCAATCAGATAATCTTAATGAAAGCCTTATAAGGTATTCATTAGCAATATCCCTGTTTTATAGATGAAGAATCAGAGGCAAAGAAAGTAAGGAAACTTACCCCAAATTACATATTTAGTATGTTATGGGACCAGAATTTGAATCCAGTCACTTGGGTTCCAGAAACTGTGATTTTAATCACTGTGCTATGTTACCTAAGCAATTCAGTGTTCCATTACTAGGAGAGTAGATGGATGTCATGTTTTGCATGTATATCATGGTATACTTAGAGCAACATACTAGGATAGCTAGGTAATGTCATGGTAATAAATGAGCACTAAAAAATTTATTTTTTACTCCTGCAGAGTGCAGTGGTGTCTAGACAGACTCTTCAGTTGATCACCTGATGACTCAGAAAACAAGAACCATATAATGGTGAACACCCCCACCATGGAGTGCTATTCATCAGTTAAAAGTAGTGAACTAGATGGACACATTATAATAAGAAAGACTATTAAAGACACAGTATTATATGAAGAAAGAAACAGAGCATGATATAAAATTTAATTTCAGTTAAAGTATGTGCAATAAAACAATACACATTTTGCAAGAATGCGCAAAGGAAAGTATACATTGAATATATTAAAATGAATTTATATATATCCATTTTATATCTACCCATGTATTTATCTATCTGTTTACCTATCAGTCTGTCTATCAGCATAAAGAGAAAAGTAGAAGTGAAGAATAGATACATAAGAACTGTATACATTAAAAAGAAATCAAGCAAATAGCCTCACATCAGATGAAGACCATAAGGCATGAGCTGAGACTTATGATTAATTCAAATATCTAAAGAAGAGCTTTGTTAAGGATAGCCCAGGGGCCAAATACCACCTGCCACCTGGTTTTGTAAATAAAGCTTTATCTCTTAGAATGTTTTATTGTAAATAAAACATTCATTTCTTTACATATTATCTATGGCTGCTTTTGCAATACAATGGCAAATTGAATAGCTGCAGTAGACAGGACTCCCCCACAAATATGTTTGCATCCTAGAGAAGAGAGAAGAGAGAAGAGAGACCATACATTACTCCGTATGTCAGTCAGGGTTCTGTTAAGAAGACAGAAGCCATCAGGAAGCTTGCACAAACCTCTTGGAGAGCCTCATCCACCAGAAGGCAGACAGCAGAAGCAAGAGGAACTACAATTCTTCAGCCTGTGGAATGAAAACCACATTCACAGATAGACAAAATGAAAAGGCAGAGGACTATGTACCAGATGAAGGAACAAGATAACCCCCCAGAAAAAAAATTAAATGAAGTGGAGATAGGCAACCTTCCAGAAAAAGAATTCAAACTAATGATAGTGAAGATGATCCAGGACCTCTGAAAAAGAATGGAGGAAAAGGTCGAGAAGACGCAAGAAATGTTTAACAAACACTTAGAAGAATCAAAGAACAAAAAAACAGAGATGAACAATACAATAACTGAAATGAAAACTACACTGGAAGGAATCAATAGCAGAATAACTGAGGCAGAAGAACGGAGAAGTGACCTGGAAGACAGAATGGTGGAAATCACTGCCAGGGAACAGAATAAAGAAAAAGGAATGGAAAGAAATGAAGACAGCCTAAGAGACCTCTGCGACAACATTAAATGCAACAACATTCACATAGGGGTCCCTGAAGGAGAAGAGACAGACAAAGGACCTGAGAAAATATTTGAAGAGATTATAGTCAGAAACTTCCCTAACATGGGAAAGGAAATAGCCACCCAAGTCCAGGTAGTGCAGAAAGTCCCAGGCAGGATAAACCCAACAAGAAACACGCTGAGACACATAGGAATCAAACTGACAAAAATTAAAGACAAAGAAAAATTATTAAAAGCAACAAGGGAAAAATGACAAATTACATACAAGGGAACTCCCATAAGGTTAACAGCTGATTTCCCAGCAGAAACTCTACAAGCCAGAAGGGAGTAGCGCAATGTATTTAAAGTGAAGAAAGGGAAGAACCTACAACCAAGATTACTCTACCTGGCAAGGATCTCATTCAGATTCGATGAAGAATTCAAAAGCTTTACAGACAAGCAAAAGTTAACAGAATTCAGCAACACCAACCAGCTCTACAACAAATGCTAAAGGAACTTCTCTAAGTGGGAAACACAACAGAGGAAAAGGACCTACAAAAACAAACCCAAAACAATTAAGAAAATGGTCATAGGAACATACATATTGATAATTACCTTAAACGTGAATGCATTAAACACTCCGACCAAAAGACACAGGCTTGCTGAATGGATACAAAAACAAGACCCATATATCTGCTGTCTACAAGAGACACACTTCAGACCTGGGGACACATACAGACTGAAAATGAGGGGATGGAAAAAGATATTCCATGCAAATAGAAATCAAAAGAAAGCTGGAGTAGCAATACTCATATCAGATAAAGTAGACTTTAAAATAAAGAATGTTACAAGAGACAAGGAAGGACACTACATAATGATCAAGGGATCAATCCAAGAAGATATAACAATTATAAATATATATGCACCCAACATTGGAGCACCTCAATACATAAGGCAACTGCTAACAGCTATAAAAGAGGAAATTGACAGTAACACAATAATAGTGGAGGATTTTAACACCTCACTTACACCAGTGGACAGATCATCCAGACAGAAAATTAACAAGGAAATACAAGTTTAAATGACACAAAAGACCAGATAGATTTAATTGATATTTATAGGCCATTCCATCCAAAACCAGCAGATTACACTTTCTTCTCAAGTGTGCATAGAACATTCTCCAGGATAGATCACATCTTGGGTCACAAATCAAGCTTCAGTAAATTTAAGAAAATTGAAATCATATCAAGCAACTTTTCTGACCACAACGCTATGAGATTAGAAATAAATTACAGGGAATAAAAGGTAAAAAATAGAAACACATGGAGACTACACAATTTGTTACTAAATAACCAAGAGATCACTGAAGAAATCAAAGAGGAAATCAAAAAATACTTAGAGACAAATGACAATGAAAACACATGATCAAAATCTATGGGATGCAGCAAAAGCAGTTCTAAGAGGGAAGTTTATAGCAACACAATCCTACCTCAAGAAACAAGAAAAATCTCAAATAAACAACCTAACCTTACACCTAAAGAAAGAACTAGAGAAAGAAGAACAAAAAAACCCCAAAGTTAGGAGAAGGAAGGAAATCATAAAGATCAGAGCAGAAATAAGTGAAACAGAAACAAAGAAAACAATAGCAAAGATCAATAAAACTAAAAGCTGGTTCTTTGAGAAGATAACCCAAATTGATAAACCTTTAGCCAGACTCATCAAGAAAAAGAGGGAGAGAACTCAAATCAATAAAATTAGAAATAAAAAAGAAGTTACAATGGATACCACAGAAATACAAAGCATCACAAGAGACTACTACAAGCAACTCTATGCCAATAAAATGGACAACCTGGAAGAAATGGACAAATTCTCAGAAAGTTATATAACCTCCTAAGATTGAACCAGTAAGAAATAGAAAATAGGAACAGACAAATCACAAGTAATGAAACTGAAACTGTGATTAAAAACCTTGCAACAAGTGAAAGTCCAGGACCAGATGGCTTCAGAGGTGAATTCTATCAAACACTTAGAGAAGAGCTAACACCCATCCTTCTCAAACTCTTCCAAAAAATTGCAGAGGAAGGAACACTCCCAAACTCATTCTATGAGGCCACCATCACCCTGATACCAAAATCAGACAGATACAAAAAAAAAAAAAAAAAAAGAAAAGAAAATTACAGACCACTATCACTGATGAATATAGATGCAGAAATCCTCAACAAAATACTAGCAAACAGAATCTAACACAACATTAAAAGGATCATACACCATGATCAAGTGGGATTTATCCCAGGGATGCAAGAATTCTTCAGTATATGAAAATCAATCAATGTGATACACCATATTAACAAACTGAAGAATAAAAACCATATGATCATCTCAATAGATGGAGAAAAAGCTTTTGACAAAATTCAACATCAATTTATGATCAAAACTCTCCAGAAAGTGGGCATAGAGGGAACCCACCTCAACATAATAAAGGCCTTATACAACAAAACCACAGCAAACATCATTCTCAATGGTGAAAAACTGAAAACATTTCCTCTAAGATCAGGAACAAGACAAGGATGTCCACTCTTGCCACTATTATACAGCATATCTTTGGAAGTCCCAGCCACAGCAATCAGAGAAGAAAAAGAAATAAAAGGAATACAAATTGAAATAAAGAAGAAGTAAAGCTGTCACTGTTTGCAGCAGATGCCATGATCCTATACATAGAGAATCCTAAAGATGCCACCAGAAAATTACTATAGGTAATCAATGAATTTGGTATAGTTGTAGGATACAAAAGTAATGTACAGAAATCTCTTGCATTCCTATACACTAACAAAAGATCAAAAAGGAAATTAAGGAAACAATCCTGTTCACCTTTGCAACAAAAAGAATAAAATACCTAGGAATAAACCTACCTAAGGAGGTAAAAGACATGTACTCAGAAAACTGTAAGACACTGATGAACGAAATCAAAGATGACACAAATGGACAGAGAGATATACCATGTTCATGGACTGGAACAATCAATACTGTGAAAATGACTGTACTACCCAAAGCAGTCTACAGATTCAATGCAATCCCTAACAAATTACCAACGGCAATTTTTTCAGAACTAGAACAAAAAAGTCTTAAAATTTGTATGGAGACCAAAACACCCCAAATAGCCAAAGAAAACTTGAGGGAAAAAAAACAGAGGTGGAGGAATCAGACTCCCTGATTTCAGACTATACTACAAAGCCACAGTAATCAAGACAATATGGTACTAGCACAAAAACAGACATATAGGTCAATGGAACAGGATAGAAAGCCCAGAGGTAAACCCACATACGTATGGTCAACTAGTCTATGACAAAGGAGGCAAGGATATACAATGGAGAAAAGACAGCCTCTTCAATAAGTGGGGCTGGGAAAACTGGACAGCTACATGTAAAAGAATGAAATTAGAACGCTCCCTAACACCATACACAAAAATAAACTCAAAATGGATTGGAGACCTAAGTGTAAGACCGGACACTATAAAACTCTTAGAGGAAAAAAAAAAACATAGGAAGAACACTCTTTGACATAAATCACAGCAAGATTTTTTTTGATCCACCTCCTAGAGTAATGCAAATAAAAACAAAAATAAACAAATGGGACCTATGATACTCAAAAGCTTTTGCACAGCAAAGGAAACTATAAACAAGATGAAAATACAACCCTCAGAATGGGAGAAAATATTTGCAAACGAATCAACTGACAAAGGATTAATCTCCAAAATATATAAACAGCTCATGCAGCTCAATATTAGAAAAACAAACAACCCAATCAAAAAATGGGCAGAAGACATAGACATTTCTCCAAAGAAGACATACAGATGGTCAAGATGCACATGAGAAGCTGCTCAACATAACTAATTATTAGAGAAATGCAAATCAAAACTACAATGAGGTATCACCTCACACGGGTTAGAATGGGTATCATCAGCAAATCTACTATGGATAACAGTATGGACACTCCTTATAAAACTAAAAATAGAATTACCATATGACCCAGCAATCCCATTACTGGGCATATACTCAGAGAAAACCGTAATTCAAAAAGACCCATGCACTCCAATGTTCATTGCAGCACTCTTTACAATAGCCAGATCATGGAAGCAACCTAAATGCCCATCGACAGACAAATGGATAAAGAAGAAGTGGTATATATATACAATGGAATGTTACTCAGCCATCAAAAGGAATGAAATTGGGTCATTTGTAGAGACGTGGATGGACCTAGAGACTGTCATACAGAGTGAAGTCAGAAAGAGAAAAACAAATATTGTATATTAAGGCGTATATGTGGAATCTAGAAAAATGGTACAGATGAACCAAGAGAGACACAGATGTAGAGAACAAATGTATGGGCACCAAGGGGGAAAGTGGAGGGTAGTAGTGAGATGAATTGGGAGATTGGGATTATACTAATATGTATAAAGTAGATAAGTAATTAAGAAAAACCTGCTGTATAAATAATAAATTAAAAAAACAAACAAAAAAAAAAAACAAGCCATTCTATCTACTCCATGTACTAGTGACTGAATGTGGAAATTAAGGGGTTACCCAACCACTGGTAGCTAAGGGATCAAAGCTCTGGAAGTTGTCACAGAAGAACTCATCCTGACACAGGGAAATGGGCTGTTCTCAAACCTTATCCATGACCCTACTGCAATTCACAGGAATCTCTGAGAAGCGCCTGCCATCTGTCTCATTCTGCAGCAGTGAGTATGAGGTTTGTGCAAGCTTTCTGGGAAGCCATTGTAAATCTCATGACATCTTAACATATCTAGCTGTAACTATCCCAGATGGTGAGAGCTTCTCCTTCCCTTCTCCTTTCCATTGTCAAATTCTAAGCTAGAACCATACTGGGCATGGATTTCTAGGAAGTGAAGTTTGTTTTTTTCCCCCACGATGCAAAGGACACTTAGAAGGGGGCAGTAGTGATGTGAGCTGACAACAATCATTGGAATATTACTCTTTTATTTCCACTTTCCTGAATAATGTAGACGTGCAGTGAATATTTATGCATTCCAATGATACTCTGTTCCAGAATACTTTAACCTGAGGTGTATGGACTTCTAGGAGGACAGTAGTTGGTCTTTAGAGGGTTTGAATGGATGCTAATATTCCCCCTCCCATCAGTGGGAGAAGACATGAAGATATCACTACTGTTACTGAAGAATTCCAGGATCCCTCAGAGAGACCCATCTTACCACTATGTCTGCTAGACTCTGTGCTCCTTCAGTGCTGAGGGCTTTACCTTTTTTATATACCTCAGAGCTTGGCACGGTATCTGACACAGAGTAAGCTTTCAATAAATGTGTGTGAAATCAGTAATTAAGGTAATGAACACATATAACACTCTACACAGTTAAAATGCAGAATAGGCATCATCATTATTTTTTAAATCCAGCTACCCATAGTTAATAACATACTCAAGTTTTACATCAAACCATTTCCAATGTGTTCCTGCCAAATCTATCTCAGCACCAGGTGCTGAAAGAGATTAGACCATTGCGCAGATAACCAGGTAATGTCACCATTCCTGACAAAAGAATGCAAGGTTCAAGAGTCAGAAGGAAAAAGAGAGGAAGCCAGGGTCATAGACTGTGGCCCCTGTACTCTGCCCATAAGGTCATGTCTGCAGAGCTTCAGTCCAACTTGCCAATGAGAACTGCATTCCCCCCCTGACTATCCCTCCCTGCTCTCTGTCTCATGTATTGTTCTGCTCCCTCAATACCTGGGAAGTCCTAAAGACTGAGACACAGCGGCTGACTCATGATCGCCTTAAGTCAAACCACGCTCAAGGGCCCTCTTAGCATCACTAGAATTTAGAACATATGGGTTCAAGTCCTAACACTGCCCTTCCTGTCAACTTCAGAGAACCACTTGACATGTCTGCATTTTAGTTTTCCACTCTCTAAAATGGGTATAATGAAGGCTATTCTAGTAAATAAGCAGACAGATGCAAAATAGTTCAATTTATTGTTATTATATGTCTAGAAAATGTAAACTGTTAATGACAGCATTTATCAAGCATACCCCAGGATCCTTATAGTTTTTCAGAGCCTGGAAAATTTAACTCTTGGCTTAAGTGAGTTAGTCAACATCTTATTTGGAGACCTAAAATGTCAATAGTTACTGAATAGTGAGCTGAAACTAATATCTCCCCCACAAACTATAACTCGGCCAACACTTTTTTATGGGCTTAATAGCTTCTGATTAGCTGGCTTTCTATTTTTCCCTTCCCAACTTCCTTTGCCAGCTAAAACCTACATCTCTGAAAATCTGAACTGAGCATGCCAGGCACAATTCTGATGGACATAAACAATCTTGGGATTTAGTTAAGGCCTCTTGTGTCTGAGCTAAGCATTCATCATCCTTGGGATTCCAGGAAGTCCCTAGACACCCACTTCCTTCACCCCCTCAATTTTCTAATCTCTGATCTCCTTGAAGCAATTATTACATGGTTAGCAAAGACCATAGTGTATGCAGAGAGCCCACAATTATGCAAACAGGTAAATTCGCTTATTTTCCCTGTTCAGTCCATCATTTTGGCAAATCTCTCTTTAGACCTCAGTTTCCTTACCTAGAAAATGAGGATAATGGTTACTAGCTTGCCAACCTTAGAGACTGTTAAGAAAGAATGAGTAGTTTTCCCTGGGACATTAGAAAATGTTTCATAGGTATGCCATTTTAGTTAGAATTTGAAGGATAAAAAAGAAGTGACCATTGGAGAAGGTGGGCAAGATTTAGCAAGATTTAGATATTTGCTGCTGGAGGTAAATCAAATATCACCACTAGAGAAGATCAACAAAAGAAATACCAGAAATCAAGCCATGAAAAGATGAAAATCTACACCATGTTCAGATAAGAGAGAGAACTTTGATACGCTTGGATTTTCTGGTGATTCAGGAGAGCAACTGAAGGCTGGAAAATTGTAATTAAGACAACTATGAAGGTCTCTAATGCCATGGTAGGGATACAGAATTTATATTGTACTGGAGAACTCTCTTTTTAACATTTTTGATAGTTTAAAAGTGTGTATATATATATATATATATAATTATATGTAGTCTTTAGAAAATTAATTCATCATCTGTGTGAAAGATTCAATATAAAAGTACCCCCAAAGTGTATTCTTCAGGCACAAGTTCAACTGGTTATTAAAAGGTGTCTCACCTACAAACCTACAAACACAACCACATGGTTATCACAGATAGTAGTTATACAAAGAAATATTTGTTGGAAGAATGAATGAGTTTAGATTAGTAAATTTTAGGTTCAGCCAAGCTAATTAAGCTTGTTGTTATTGATTTTTTCTTGTTTTGATGATTTAGCTATTGGACTTCCTACAACATCTAATACACTGATATGCTTGATGAATCTCGAAGAGGAGAGAGAATAGGTGAGCTTTCATAATTTTACTTGTCATGGAACTTCTTGCATCATGTATCCCATGGGCACCAGTGTTTGATGGAAAACACCATGGGAAATGTTAGATTAAAAAGAGAAACTGTAGGCAATAAGCCCTTACAAGAAGCAATTTAGATGACTCAGGAGACCAAGCAGTACACCTGTACTACAACAGTGCCAGAAGGGTTGAAGAAGAAGAAAGGCTCAGGGGCCACACTACGAAAGTAATCTGGACAAGAATTAATGATTCACTGATGTGAGATGGAAGAATCAAAATGATTCCTGAGTTTTGAATTTCAGGAAAATTGTGGTCTTATTCTATTTATATAATTTGACACTGAAGTAATTTATTTATGAAAATCTATTAGAGTTGATTTCCTTTTTTTTTTTCATTGCTTTCAAGAAGTATCCAAAAGTGAGAGAAGTAAAAACGCCTTGAAATTGGCACTCACCTGCATGGTGTAGATAGAAGATGACAGACAGGTAGATAGATAGATCGATAGGGTATAGATTTGTGTTTGTGTGTGTGTGTGTGTGTCCCAATAGTTCCTAAAATATGCATATATATGTGTAAGGTATTGTAGCACATTTATTTATAATCTACAGAAATTTTAAAAAACCTAAATGTCAAAGAATGGAAAATTAAAATTGATTACACCAACAAAATAGAATACTGTGAAGCCATTAAAAATCATGTCTTACGAGAAAACTTCAAAACATATTAAAGAAAAACCTCCCATGGTATAACTTAAGTGTGAAAAAAAAGAGGTGTTATAAATCAGAATATAGTAACAAGAATTTTGTTAAGGAAAATATGTTTGCCTTATATGCACAGAAAAACAACCATATGAAAATGCAACAATATTTTAACAGTAGTTTTATTCAGACAGCAAATTAGTTGTAACTTTTAGTTTTGTCTGCATTGAATTTTCCAAATGCCCATGTGGTATTTATTAAGCAAGCAAGATTTTTAATGGGACAATTCTTTTAGCATAATTTTGATTATTATTATTTCCAGAAAATACGTATTAATTTTGTCATTGACTTTTCTATCCTTCCTTCCATCCTTTCTGCTACCCACGCATCTATCCATCCATACATATCTTAAATAAAGAAACACTGAGTCCACATTGTGTGCCAAGTTCTTTTCTAGGCTGCTAGGATAAATAGATGAGTCCTCCATCTAGGCATTCCCAGACACAAAGTTACTGGTGGAGAGCCAGCATCAACCAGCTTAGTGTATTTCTGGCCCCAGGGTTTGCTAAAGGCAGGAAGCACATCAGGCTCAGGAGAAGGGACATTCGGCTCTCAAGAGCTAGCTGTGCAGAGACTGAAAACACCCACAGATAAATCCTTCATATGTACAAAGTTGGGAAGGGTGAGAGCTAATATCTTTGATGTAGTGAGGAAGCAACAATGTTAACAATTATAAGAAATTGGGATAGGCACCAAAGGTGAGGGCTATGGGAACCTAAGAGAAGTTGCTATTACCTTGAAAAGTCAATGGAATCTTCAATAGTGTAAACTCTCTAGGGAATAGGGAGATATGATTATCTGAAATTATGGGTCTGATGGAAATGGCAACCAGATAATGCAACTCTTCTTCTGTGCTCAGGTGAGCCTGTGTATAGGTAGACAGCTCCAAATTAATGGGTTAAAAACTACTGACTTGGGCATGAAGAGGTCACCATGGAAATGTCATATATAATAAAGGCACTGAGTAAAACCTGTTACTCAGTAGAACTGAGTAAAAAACAAGAGGGTCTTTTTGTGATGACTATGGCTTCCAACCTGGTTTGTGGACACATGTTAATCTCTCTGAGAAGTTCCCAAAAAGCTAAGAAGGGGGAAGGGTGAGCTGGGGGGGGGCGATGAGTCACTGTGAGACGGTAACTGAGCCACTGTAATTTGAACATAAATGTCAACGAGATCGCTATTGTCCTCCCAGGCTGGGAAAGACTCTGATTTATGAGCCGTGCATATGGAGAAGGACTGAAGCCAAAGCTGGAACTCCTGTTCATTACGTGCCCCCACAGAAACCTGCCTTCCCATGTCCCAAATATGACTCTGTTTCCACCATCTGCTCTTTTGCACTTGACAATCAGACCAAGTTAAGGGAGATCATGGGCTATTAATTATTTTTCCTTCCCACCACCAGCCCTTTTTACTACACTGGGAGGTAAGACTAGTTCTTTTACTTTTTCAAATTTTTCTCTTGTTCAGTTTTGGATAGGGTTTGGAGGTTGCGAGATGAAAGGAAAGAAATGGGATTACAATGTAGGTCAACTGGGGAGTTATTTACAAATGTCTGGGACAACAGAACAAAGGGATACTCAGCCCATTGCTTGGAGGGGGCCCAAAAGGTAGATGTAAGGAAGGACAATTGCTTTCTGTGCAAGAGTCATCTCTTTCGGGGTCAAAGCCACTTTCCCGAGTTGCTGAAGCAAATCTTTATTTTTTCCTAAAACTCAACAGACAGTGTCTTCAGAACCTAATTTGATTTTGATTGATTTTTGAAACTTGAAACACTTCTAAACTAATTTTCAGTATATTACTCTTGTCAACGCTTAAAGATTTTGTCAGGAGGAATTTGCTGAACAGACACAGTAATTTTGTTTCTCATTCTAGCATATCACCCCTAAAGAGGAAACCCGGGGAGGGGGTGGCTCTGTTACTACAGCTGCTGCTATTAGAATATACATTGCAATTACTGTGCTGCTATTTTGGGGGCCTTCTGAAACAGTTCATGCTGCAACTCTGGGGAGTTGGAAGTCTTGAAATAAGAATCACGGAATCATCGACTCCTCTTGGGTCAGACCTGGGATCTCTTGGGTCAGAGGAGGGACTCGAGGGCAGTAAAGGAGAAGGGATTCAGCCAAGGTCATAGAGCAATTTCGTGGCAGACCTGGGGCTGGAAAACACCTTCACACTTTTAGCCTATTTCTCTCCCCAGTTCATCAAGAAGCACAGAAGCTAAGTCAGCCCTGCAGTGGTCATTGCCCACGTTGGGATTTATTAAATAAATACACCAGTGACAACTTCCCCATGGGAGAAGGAGCATCAAATTGCAGTCGATACACCAATCGATAGGCAGTAAAAGCCACTCAAAGCTCAGCACAGTGTTGCCCCTTACAAAGCTCAGGAACTGTGTTAACCCTGTCTCCCCTTTGTTTCACCAGTCAGCAGATCCATCGGCGGCCCATTGGAAATAGCAGTGACATTACGAGATAACAACCTCTGCTCACGCCGGCACTATGCTGCTGGAAGGGCCATCAAAGAGTGGTTTCCTTTTATTGCTTTTCACCCGCCACCCAGGGTCTGTGGCACATGGACAGATGGACGGGTTCATCTTAACAAATCAGCAATGGGAACAAACAAAGCAATCTTTGCTCAAGGCAGAGCCTTCCAAGTGAGCACCTGCGGTTGCCTGGGTAAAAATACTGGCAGATGCAAAGCAGAGAATTATTCAGGAGGGGGGCAGAATAGATAAAGGGTTGGCCTACTGTGTGGACAAATAGGCTCAAGGACTTTCGTCTGCTGCAAAAGCACGTTGATGCAGTGGGGTGGGGGGGTTAAGTGTAAAGAGAAATGGCATTAGGAGCAGAGGAGAAACTGGAGATTCTAGAGCTCTGTTTTAGCTGTTTAAACGTGTTTCTCAAGTCACAGTGGCCTTTAGATAGATACAAACAGGTCAAACTAACATGCATTTATTTATTAACACATTCCCAATACATTTCTACTTATGTAACAAGATGACTGTGGGTGAAATTATACCCCCAAATTTTTGGAATTCTGGGTAAACAGAGAATGAAAAAGGAATGGGGTCATTGATATTTTAAGAAAAAAAGTGGTTTTTAAGACTAAATATTAGACACTTGGGAATGTACTGATATCCAGCTACCCTATGACTATATCACTGGGGCCATGGAGCCAGGTTATTCCTTTTGTGTAAAGGCAAGGCTTTCCCTGAAGGAATTGGCTGTTTCTACTCTCAGAGAGTGATGAAGAGAGGTGGAGACAGGAATGCAAGAACTTAGGAGGTGGGACGGAGAATGCAGTGAGGGGGAATGGTCTTTCTTTCTCTGGACCTAGGAGTCCAAGCTGCAAAGAAAACTGGATTACTTCCAGTGGCAGGACCTAGCCATGCGAAGATTCAGTGGGAACAAGGCAGAAGGCCAGGACTGTAGTATGGGTCTGGGCCTGTGCTGTAATTGTAAATTAATCTCTGCAGTTACTTTTTCTCTATATGTATTATCCTTTAGATAAACTTCTAAATATATTATAGCCTGATCGCTACCACTGTAGAAAATTAAGGAAATGGCTGGGCCTAATTATGGGGCTCTCCAAACAAAGAAGCCTGGAATTTGGGGGCAAGTCTCCTCCTGAGGCAAGAGTGACGAAGTACTATGGTCACCCTCAAAGGGAAGGGTAGCTGTGTCCAGAGGAAGGTTAATCTCCCTAGGACAGCAGCTGTGTGGTGACAGGTGTGCTGTCTACAGGAAAAGGATGCCTGAGAGCTGTTCCTTGGCACCCGTTAGGCAGACTTAGGGAGTCTTCAAGGACCACCCAGGAGATGTTTTGAGGGGGTTACTTTGGGGGCAGGTGGATGCTTAGACCAGTGTCAGTAATGGTAGAAAAAGATCTAAACATTCATCAGTCCAAAGCCTCAGGAACTTCCCAGTTTCTCTGGGAAGGCAAGGCATGTATAAATGAAAAGATTCCTAAAAATATTTACATAAACACGCTAAGGCTCATAGGAATGGTAGAAAACTCTCAGTGGTGTAGCGGTTCTGGGAATTGAGAGATCTCTGGGGTTGGGTTTGTTGTAGATGCATCCTAGAATATATGGGAAATGGGCTAAACATGATAATGTAGAATTTAGGTGGGGCAGAGCTCCCTTAAGTAGTGTCCTGGGACCTGCAACATCAAAATCACTGGGGAACTTGTTAGAACTGAAAATTCATGGGCCCCAACCCCTCGGTTCTACTGGATCAGGAACCCTGGTCGGGGAGCCCAGTAATCTGTATTTTAAGAAGCACCCCCTCCAATTCTGATGGCCATACACATTTGAGGACAACTGAAGCATGGAATGTGGTATAAAGTGGGGTACAGAAGTTTGGGCAAAAGTGCTTTTGCCAGCAACTGTGCTGCAGCTATAAAAGAGTCAAACAATGGAGTTAGTAATTACCAGAGTTTAATACCAATAATAGAATTTGCTTTTACACCTTGCTGTGGCTCAAAACATATTCTACTATTTGTATTACTGGTACACATTACTCCAGTTTTATAGATGAAGCAACTGAGGGTCAAAGAGTATCGTTACTTGTTCAAAATCACAAGAGTGATAAGCAGGAGAGGAAACAGAAGCCCTGGACTTCTGATGGTTAATTCAGTCATCTTTCCTACACCTCGCTATCTATATCCTCCTTTCCTGTAGATGAGATGTATTCAGGAATCTCCTAAATTTTTAGAATTTCCCTAGCATGAGGCTAGCATCTTGCATGACACCTCTGAAGACTGATAGTGACTTTTGGAACGCTCTGTTGAGAAGGATTCTGAGCGTGCTCTGGAGTCAGTGGGAAAGAGTGCTGTAATGGATTAATGATGTCTGTTGTGACCATCATACGGGAGGTGGCAGCCTATGTGCAATATGCATGAATATCCTCTGCTTACAAAGTCATCTTGGTCTGGGTTTCACTCCATTTTTTGGTTAGGAGCTGGGAAGTACAACTGCAGAGGAGGAAAATCTGGTTATGAGGGTTGAATAGGGATGGGCTGATGAACGGAATGATCATTCTCACCTGTCTTTCTATTCTCTCATTAGCCATTATGGTTCATATTAATTCCAACCAGCTTTCTCCACTTTGGAGAGAAGCTATCAGAAAACCTCACACTGTGACTTCATCTCAGAAATCTATGCCTCGAAAATGCAAGACATGTTCTAAAAGACACATTTTTTATGCCAATTTTAGGGAAAGATTCGTATGTGCAATGCCTGCCAGTCCTCTTGAAAAGCCCCAATACTGTCCTCTTAGGAATGAGTGGAAACCTTCCATTTTGCTGGCTTTGTTCTACTAACCCACCGCTAAAAAAATTAAAAAGCAAACAAATAATCACACAAAGACAATACAATCCACCAACCAAAAAAAAGCATCAAGTGCTTGGGAACATCTGATTGTTATTGCTGGGTGTGAGTTGCAAGCTCAGGCTCAGTTTTAAATTGCTCCCAGTTGCCACTTTGCACTGAACAAACAGACCAAACCTTTGTCCAAATCATGTGTGATAGAGCAATATTTTCATTCTCTATAAAGCCAGCAATGAACATTAGCTTTCCCTCTAGCTCTTGCTAATTTCCAGGGATTTTGCTGCAATTTGGACAAAGGCTTCTCTCCACGGAGGCCATGGTTTCCAGCCCCTGTTGGCTTCCTGGCACTGCTCTCCAATCATCCTCCTACCCTTTGCTAACATCATATCTGCAATCATTACTCCATTTTGCTGTGATTTTAATTAGAGGACATGTGGTATCTTTTAATATTCTTCTGCACATTGAGGCTCCTGAGCACTTGTAACCAACCACTGCCTCAATATAATTTAGAAGCTGTGGCTTCGTAAGCAAGTCCTCCAATCTTTTGATATTAAATTTTCAAGTTAATCTCTGCTGTCTGCATCACTGGTGATTATCTTGGCCTAAATTATACATCCTTCTTAAAGTTGGAAAAAAACAGTCCTTCCCATCTGACAGTGGATCTATTCAGCTACCTTTATCTCTAAGGAGAAGTTTGTTTTTAACCGTCTATGGTTATAGACAGGGATCTCTGGGTGTTCAGGCTTGTTTGCTCTCACCCCACATGTGGCTACCACAAGAAAAACAACTGATCCTGTGAGTCCCCTCCTGGTCCCTTTTGTGGCTTCGCATTGTCTCCAGGAAAAACCCAAGCCCCCATTTATCCTTCAAAAGTGAGAATGATATGACTATAACAGTATTATTAGGAAAAACGTATGTAGTTAACTCATAATTGCATTTCATGTTATTCCTCAAAGGGAGATTATATGGTACAGTGGGGTGCACACAATCTCTGGACTCAGAGGGACTCAGATTCATATCCAGTATTCGACATATTCTACTTGTCCCACTTCTAGCAAATTGCTTCTCTTTTCTACACCTCAACTTTTTATTGTCAGAACTCACAGGGTTGCTATGCCAGCATGTACTAGTTCTCAGAGGCAACCTTTCTTTCCCTCTAAATTCAACCCTCAAGGCTTAAATGATTGAATTTAAATATGGACAATCAGGCAAAGTAAAAGAAAAATTCTTGGAGTTTCTGTAGTTTTATTTCTGGAAGCAGGGTTGAGAAGAGCAAATAACCTTCATGGACCAAGCATAAAGAAAGAAGGTGACATTAGATAATTTATCCAATACCATGTATGTGGTTCTGTGGGATCTTCCAAACTGGGGACAGGATCTGTTCTCTTGGTTTCATGTGGGCCCTCTGACTCCTGGCTTAGAAATGTACTGTACAATCTGATTATAATTCTTCTCTTAGTTTTGAAGTACCCAAGTGAAGCCACTGTCCCATTAAATGATCCAACAATCTTCCAGCAAAAAAGAACAAGACAATCTGCAACCTTTCAATGTCTAAAAAGTGTGATAACATAGCAATCAAATATAAGTGGAAATCTGGATCCATCAAGTCTCCGGACAATTATGGTTTATCATTAAGCTCAGGCCAAAGTATGACCAAAAAAGGGGGGACTGAGAATTCAAACCAAAATCATTCCTTGTCCCTGTATTTGACAATATTAGAGATAGTTATACTTTCCTCTCTCTGGGCTAAACAACTCTGGGATGTTGTATGCTTAACTGCTTCTTTGCTAAACAATGCTGAGAATAAAATAATAATAATAATTCAATTGCTTGCTCCAGGAAATACATGCTCATGGAAGATAAGACTGTGAACCAACAGCTTACTTATCAAGATTGATACCCTACTCTCAAGAATCACTTCAAGACCCTCACTTCACTGTGCCTATCAATCCAAAACTATGATGTCACAATCTCTGCCCTAACCCAGCAGATTTCCATCCTGTAAGACCTGCCTTACAGTCACCCACCCCAGGCCCTAAAACCTTATATACTTCTATTTTGAAAACAGTGCTAAGACTCTGTCTTCTTTCCTGCACTAAATCTAATAAACTTAGCTTTTCTTGATCAATTGACTTTTTTTGTGGTCTTGTGGGGAATGAAGAGTTGACTCCGTAAAGTACTTTATTATAAGACTAATTGTTTTTAACTTGTAAAAAATGTGTCTTCTACTTTTTAAACTTTTCATTTATTTCCCCGAGACATATTTTTTTTGAGTGCCAGGGATGATCCTAGATATGGAAAACAGACGGTCCCTGCTTTTATTCTGCTTAACAGCATATACTTTCTGATAAGGAAAGAAATATATTTTTAAAAAGATGATAAAAATAATTATATCATTACAACTGAATTAAGTATGTTAAAGGGGAGTTGCAGAGTGCTAAGAAAGCATGTCAAAGGGGAACCTCCTTTAGTTTTGTATGGAGGTGTGTGCTGAAGAGGAGGGAGAGCATCCCTGAGCAGGCAGCATTTGAAGTAAGACAAGAAGTCCAAGTGGAGAAGTACCACTGACAGAAGTGATAGGAGGTCCAATGGCTCAATGTCAGAACAAGCTTGGCTTGGTGTAAAGACAGGGTGAAGGCCAATCGAGTGTACCCATAGGCAGTGGGAGGGAACTTCACTAGAGGTCATATTAATCAGAACTGTCAGACATGGAAAATGTTTCTACTTGTATGTTCGTTGGTGAAGTCTGCTCTGCCGATTCTAGCAAGTCTGTGACTCTAAGACATGCAACATTTCACATCCAACATCTGGAGATTTTGTCCTTGTTAGCATATTTTTGTTTTCTCTTCTGTAACTGTCTGGTCCCTCTCTCTACCTTTACCTTCTTCTCATGCTTTACCAAACTTCTTCAACCCCCTGTATTTGTTCTGTTCCCTTTGCTATACTTTATCTAGGACAGGATCCCAACAGCCAATATTCCACCTTATTTGGAGCCTCTTGGGGACTAGAGGAGTTCTTGCCTCCATGGTGTAATGAACTCTTTCTACAGCTGAAGTAACCTAATGCATTATTGACTCCTTCCAGACGTGAGGTCCCCACTTCTGCCAGCATTAATGAAGGAACTTTTCCTAGTTCACAAAACTTGATGGGCCTCTGACTTTGCTCAGCTTCTCTCTGGAGTGGTTTCCTCCCTGGGGAAGTGTGGTTGCCTCAACTGCATCTTAAGTTTGAGGTGACTTCTGCTGCAGGAACATAAAAAGAGTGTATGTTTGTAGAATGATTGTAGCTGTTTGGAATTTGTTAGGTGCTCACGCCATGGGACAATGAGATTCATGTTCTTCATGAATCAGCGTTTTCTATTACAAAATTTAATGCAGGATTTAAAAAACTTTATTTTAAAAACGCTGAAACCTATTCTTATTCAGAAGCCCAGCATAAAAAACAGACAAAAGGAAAGCAGTTCTGCTGAAAGCAAGGGAAGGACTGAGAGCCACCATACTACATACCCCTTTAGTGCTGCCAGCTGCCCAGAACCACAGAAGAACCCAAGGTTGAAACAACACTGCTTGACTCTGGGTTAGGGCAAAATAGTTGACTGCAGAAACCAAAACCCATCAATAATAAACACTCAGACATTCTCAACCAAATGATGCAAACTTTCTTCTAAATGCATAGCCCAGCTTGTCGGAACAAAAGGGAAATCTCCCAGTGCCATGAATAAAAATGGAACTACAAATGAGAGTAGACATGCAGGTGCTAACACCACAGCTGGGAGTGAGTGTGGCCCCTAAACTAGAGGCTAACACATATTCAGAGACAGCAGATATGACCTTGGGCTCACCAGGGGTAAAGATGAGAATTGATTCTAAGTTTCATTAAACTGGGACTCCCTCATGAAAAGAAGAGTGCATTCAAAACCATCCTTCAGCATAGTAAAAATTTAAGAAAATATGTCCATCTGTCACTAGTCTCTGGATGGAAAAAACATCTTTCAAGAATCTGTGAAATTAAAATCATAACCCTGTTTCACTTTTGGGTGTAGGGCTTGAATTTAAACATCTTTATGATTTGTGAAGCCACAAGCTTAGCTATTAACGTACTAATGATCCCTGGTCTTTGGTCTTATTTGGGTATCTGGAAAATTCCTATACAGTTCCTTGCTAGAGAGATATGCCCTCAACTCAGACTGCAAAGGAAGAGGAGTTTAGAACTTCAAATTACAAAACACAAGAGGAAATAATCCAGCACGAATAGGAGGCAACAGATATAAGAGTGAGCTGAAATAGATCTGCTACGATTTCAACTAATAGAAACATATGATATAAAGTATAAGTATGTTTTTTAAATAAGGGTGTACAAAGGGAATTCAAACCATAAGAATTTACCAAAATACATGAAAAATAGCAGGAAGATGAAAAATAAATGTTAATATAGTCGTTTGATAGCAAATACTTATCACACTAGTAGAATAGCAGCTTAGACATAGCCAAAGAGAGAACTGATGAACAGGACCTTGGCTCCTTATCTGTCAACTATGACCCAATCCCTAGAATGCTGTGTCAGTTTCTCCCATGGGCTTGAAAATAACCTGGGCCAAGGAGACAGAGATTAAAGCAGATGCTACTTCCTGTGTACATTATTGTAGGACTGTCCTCAATCATCCATTTAGCAAAATAGCCTTGAAATTCTTTGATGTTAGAAGGCTTCTACAACTTTTCCTCAGAAACAAATGCCCATTTGCTAATAGACTCTGAAATTTTAAGGTCTGCTCTGGATCGGATAAGATTTGGTCTTTGTTCTGACATTTCTGACTTTGGAACATAACATTTCCTTGTTTATGACCTGGTCTGCAACCTTTTTAATGGACACAAGATGCATTAATATATTTATGGACAAAGAATTGTTAGCAAAATTCCCATTCTGGGATAGTAATCTAACTCATGCAAAAACTGATAAACTCTGTCAACTTTCACTCTTTCCTGAAAACTAACAGTCTCCTAAGCCAACAGAATAGCAGACATTCTTCATTATTTCTTTTAATCTTAACTATAATCTTCATAAATAGGTACCTTTGTTTTTCATTTTACAGATAAGGAAAGTGAGGCCTGCAGAGGCCAAGTGGATTATTCTAATATAAGCAGATCCCGGTCTTTAACAGCGAAGCTCATGTACTCAATCATTATACTTTTCTTGAATTCTGAATCATGATTAACGTGTAAACAGGTTTAACATTGAAATTCTGAGCACCCGTGCTGGAGTGATAAGAACAGCTGCCAAATGAATTCGAATGTTTTGTTTGTTTTATTTTTTACCAAACCCAGTAGTAAAGAATAGAAACTAACAGGAAAATTTAAACCTACCACCTCCTACTAGGGTCTGCTGTTCTATTGAAACACAGCTGCTGGAAACCCTCAATTCAAATTTGATCTGAGGTTCAACTTAGGGAAAAATTATGTCTCTCCCCAGGCTCCTCCAAGACCTCCTTAGCTACACAGAACAGTGGCTGTGTTTAAGGACATTGAGTTCATCACTGAGGAAGAGACAGTCGGGCAGGAAGGACATAGGGATTATAGAAAGCAACTTCCTTGTCAGGGTAAATACAAAATAAGTGTCAGAAAGGAAATAGAAAGCATCGCAGGACATGAGTGCAGAGAGGGCTCCACCAGAGGAACAATAACAGAAATTGACTTTAAGGGGTATGTCTATTTTTTTTATTTTTCTCCATAGCAAACCTTTTTCTGGGTCTTTAATCTCACTCTACTACATCTCTAGGATCAAATAAAGGAAAAGTGAAATATCCATGTGCTTACAGCTTTATGGTCTTCTAGGTCTCCTTTTTGTTGAGTTTCTGTTATTAATACTAATTTCATTAGGATAATCACTGCTTATGCAGCTACTATTTTCTGATCCCTCTGCACATTGCTGGTACTGAGCTAGTTTCTTTAGTTGTATTAGTGCATGTGAATATAACAGTTCTGCAGGATAACCATTAATGTTTCCCTTTTACAGATAAGGAAGTGAAACTGAAAGAGGTTAACCTGTAAATGGAAGGACTGGAAATGGTCCCTCTTTCTGTGGTCCATGCTCTTAATTAACAGGATATATTATACCTGTCCACATCAACAGGTGTCAAGTAACCTTACCAAAGAGGGTGCTATGGTAAACAGCTTTGGGAAATGCCAGGTTAATAATAATTAAACTGCTTAAATATGAAAATATGCATGAGAGATCGCCCAGAGGACTTGCCAAATTTATTTGACTACTGGGTCTTTTTTCACAGCACATCTCATAAGACAACTGTTCTGCAAAAGACGCGTTGGGAAATGCTTTTACAGACTGATCGTTCAATGGAGTAAACTCTACTTAATAATTATTTCCAAAACATAGGTTCTCACAGTAGGCAAAATCAGGCAATCAGCCCTCTTATAGAACATTATCTTCGCCAGACTTCGTTCTGCCTGCATGTGCTGTTAGTTTCACTGAACATCTGGAAGAGACCTGTCTTCCTATAACTCCATACTGTGTGGGGAATGTTAATGGCACTCACACTTTCCCCTGCAAGAAATTTCACGATTCTCTTTCTCACTTTTTTTTCTCAAACATTAAGGGACATTTTTATTCAGCCAGAGACATTTAACAGAGCCACTCAACTGGTATCTTTCAGAGTCCTTTCCGTGAACTCAACTTTCAAAACTAAAATGTGTGAAGAAATTACCAAAAAAAAAAGCAAACCAAGATGTGACATAATGAATTTTATCAAACAGTGAAAAAAAAAAACTTACCAAGCTTCTCACAAGTGGTCAGCCATTTCTAAAATGGTTTCCCCGACCTGGACTAAGCATATAATTGATATTCACAACTTGCTTCTGTGCATATTTCCCTCAAGCTATCGGTCATTACTCTCGTGGATATAATCAATAATGAAATGGGAGAAAGATTGATTGAATGTGGAAAATGGAGAGTTGTTCTCTGACAGATGTGGAGAAAGAGGCCTAAAACGTTAAAGGGAAGTGAGGATCCTGTCTTTATTCAATATTGGACTTAGGAAACAGCCTATGGGATTTTCCAGCTCTTCAACAGTCTATGTTTGTAGAATAAGAAAAAAAGAGGGAGAATTCTATTCACTCTGCCCTTTGAGACTTTGGAGTTCTTACAAATAACACAGTGATTCCTGCGCCCTGGAATCATAAAATGCATGAGTAATGTGACCCTGAAGATCGTTAATACAATGATTTTAAGCACTGTGTTCCATGGAGCCATAGGTGAGATGCAAAGGGACCTCTGGAGAGAAAGGCTTCAGACCTCCCCATCATTCACTTCAATGAACATGAATCCATGTTCCTATTGGGGAAAAAATTGAAATTTCATTAAGGTGGGACTTCTAGTCAACATGGTGTTTGGGGTTCATGCCAGTTTCTCCATGATCTGTTTCAAATATCTGAAATGTCAGAAAATAGGTTTTTAATTGAATTATTACAGAGGCATATTCAAAATAGAGGCTGGGAAGAATATGAGAGGCTGAGAAGAGGTAGGATTTGACCAAAGGAAGCAGAAGCTCCAGAGACTTGTAGGTAAATACCGATAGCACTAGTAGGCAAAGGGGCAGCAGTAGGGGTGTTTCATACCCCTGGATGTGAATGCCAAGCATGCATGGGAAGGAGGAAATTGACAGGGGCTGAAGGGTGGCCAGGCTCTGTGAACC
The DNA here is from genome assembly GCF_039906515.1 of Pseudorca crassidens. Classification (NCBI taxonomy): domain Eukaryota; kingdom Metazoa; phylum Chordata; class Mammalia; order Artiodactyla; family Delphinidae; genus Pseudorca; species Pseudorca crassidens. Next base: position 16,596,153 of record NC_090302.1, on the reverse strand, counting down.
ATCCCCACTACTCCAGGCCTTCAGAACAATCAGCTGTGGTCAGAGGAACCATTTCTAGATGGGAGACAAGGCAGAAACAGAATAGTCTGCAATTCCAGAGAGACAGTGGGAGAAGCTCTTCTCCTGCTGCTACCTATCACCCAATTCTTAATCTTACTGGAAACAGCAAAGGAAAGACCTCAGTAGAAGCTTCCAGCCCTAGAAGAGTCAGCTGATGGTCTTGAGGTTGAACTCAACTGTGAACATAAGCTTGTAGGCAAGGATTACAAAATATGTGAGCACTTGCACTATAAAAGGGAAACAACAGAGAAACAGAGCTGACAGGAAAAGCAATTTATAATAAGCATAATTACCATTCTCAGTGAAAAATGAAAGTGGAGCTCACATGAAGCAAAACTGAGAGACTGTATTAAAGAGGAAGCAGGGGATCTTCTTAATGAAATGAAAACGGTTATATAATGGAAATATTAGTAGGAACGACAAGACAGATAGACTGAACAGTAGAATATACAGAGTCAAGGAGAAATTGGTGATCTGGAAGCTGTAAAAATCTCCCAGAATATTTCTCTGCTATGTGAGATGCACACCCAGATCCCCTTCAAAAAGGATTAAAAGTCCAGCTGTAGGGGGAGTGCTTAGCTGTCTTCAGTGGTTGGCTTCATAAGTGGCTACCTCGGCATTTGAGTCAAGGTCATGCTATTCTCAGACCAGCCCCCAGCCGATGCTTTAGCAAGGCAGTGGTAATGTGGGGCTCCTTTTGAGGAGCAGTTTGCTCTGGAGTACTGTTTGGGCTGACAGGGACTGTCTGGCAAGTACAGTATTCTGACAGCTCCCCCCTTTCCCCTGATCCTACCATGCCCTTTTGATATCACAGGTGTAGTGTAATTCCTCATTAAATTTTTTGCATTCTTAATTTCACCACAACATCTGATTCCTGGAAAACCAAAGCTGCCACAGCATCAGGAAGGTGTAAGGAAATGGAAAGTATAAAAGAGAAGCTAAGAAACATGGAGCATGAATATACAGGTGTGGTAGGCAGAACATGTGAATATATTACAAAATAAATTTAAATAGGAATGATACATCCAACTAAATTATAATTTAAATATGAGAGAAAATAATGATATTTACAGACAAACCAGGACTTAGGAAATTAACAGCAAAAATATTTCTAAAGAATGATTAGAGTATATACTTAAAGAATAATGAATACAGAAGGACATAATGATAGGTAATAAGTACTTATGAGAAAAGAAACTAATGACACATTAGTGCCTCCACTGGACATGAAAAATATACATATATGCATATTTACTATAACAATCTGGAATTAAAATTCCAATGATTCCAACTACGTAATGAGAGTAGAAATGAAGTAGGAGTAGGAGATGAAAGCATAACTCAATTTTGTGTCTTGGATACATGGAAGCTGTAGACACTGATTAACATTAGATGTTGTTAGAAAAAATAAATAAAATGCTTAGTAACAATTTAGGGAAGGAAGAAAAATAATAGAAACAGAATATGTAACTTTCAAACTAGAAAAGGGAAAAATAGAAACAAAACATTATCAATTTAACAGAAGCAGGAAAGATTTTTTTTTTTTAAATAGAAGAAAATGGTGAAGAAAAAAATTAATAAAAAAGAGATCCAGTAATATGGTACTTATAAGAAATATTTCTTTCAAAATAAAAAGGAAACACATATACACCATGATATATAAATTTTAAAAATGACTTGGATAGCAATATTAATATCAGATAGACTGAAATTTAGGGCTAAAAAAGTGAGAAAAGAGAATATTTCATATTAATAAACCTAACAATACAGCCAGAAGACAAAACATGTATGACCTTTGTCTCCAGCTAACAAGCTTGACAGATAAAGGCCAAATGAAGTTTCTGCAAATTCCAAAAAAATTGTATGTTATACTGACATTCTCTGATAAAGAAAAAATAAAATTGGAAATGAGATAAGATGGTCAGTAAAATCTTGATATCATGGACAAAAATTCTTATTATAAAAAGTGTTTCTGTTGTCTAGAACTTTGAAAACAATGCTTTGATCTCATATTAGTGGTAAGGGTCATTGAGAACTGCAGACACTCAAGTGGTTTGGACAAGGTCCAACAATATCGATATAGTCAAGCACCAAGGTGTTCAGGCCCAAACAAAACAGCAAAACCCAGCTGCTGAAATGTCATCTCAACAATATCTAACTGGAGAAAATATTTTTTTCTTTAAATATAAATTGTATAAGGGTGAAACATAAAATGAAATTAAACAAGCAAATGGAACACAAACTGAAGATCCAGATTCTGCTCTCAGTGCTGTGTCTCTAATGTGGAATAAGGGCCTCTGATTTCAAAGTGAGTGTCAAGAAGGCTGGGAGAAAATTAAACCCTAAAAAAATCACCAGATTTCTGAGATAATCCTGAATAATGGAAACTGACTAGGAAGATGTAGTGTTCACGCTCAAGTTGAAGAATCATTTTACCAGTGTGCAATGCTACAAAAGCAGGCATTTTTCCTTGTTAGGCTTCTTGGTAGTTTACATCAGTAAATTTGTATGCTTATTTTTTTTCCTTTAGGTGCAACTTTTCCCATGTAAGTTTCAAATTTAGAGAATGGTGGGGTTAGGATGATCAACAGTGTGACATGTTCTAAAGGGCAAAATAAACAAAGAATAGAAAAACAATTGCCTTTAGCAACGTTTTTGCTAATGAGGAACCACTGCTATCTTGGTGAGACATCAACATCAGAAAAGACCAGGCATAAACCTTGCCTTGGGGAATTAGAGGAATTAAGTGGGAAAGATGTGGAAGCAAATTGCCATATATATATATATATATACACACACACACACACACACACACACACACACACACACACACACACACACACACACACACACACATATATATTTTGAAAAGTTAGGCCAAATAAGGGATAAGAGAACAGAATAATAACTCAGGGTTATAATGAGATCAGAGGAAGTCTTTTGAAAATAATTAAATGACTTGTATATTTTTGAAGGATGAGGGAGAAGACATGATGGATAGATTGGTTTAATGTGGAAGCCTCCGGAGATGGGAGGTACCAGTTAAAGTTGTAGATTCACCTGAGGAAGGTCTGAAGGATGTAGCAGGCCTGTGACTCAGTAACAGTGTGGCCATGATGATTGCTGACTGAGACCAAAAAAACCTGGTTTTCTGTGGGGTCAAGAGAGTTATGTAACTATGAATATCCAATATTTATAGGCTCATTACCATCACCATGATCATCACTGATACTGATATCTTTGAGGAAAGCAGAAGGGCTTGGCAACCTGTAAGTTGCTGCTGATGTCCTAAACTTGGTATAATTGGGAGGGGACATCACACATGTGCTTGTGTGTGCATATGTGAACACACACATACATACACACACACAATAAGGCTGCAAAGAGAATAGTATTTTGGCTTTCTGGAAGTGAAAGACGTAAAAAACAATCTCTAACGCCCCACGCCCTTCTTTCTGTCTTGGGAAAAATTAGGTAAGACACGGTTCAGGGTAATATACAGGGTTGCATTTCTAAAATAGCAGCCTGATATATGTATGGAGTGAGGATAAGCTGAAGGCAGGCAGATGGAAAAAAGAGTTGTGTGGGAACTCTGGGAGAAGGGCTGTTTTAATAAGGTGCTACTGAATTAGAATTTAAGAGCAGTAGTCTAGTTCTGTTACTTCCACCAACTATGGCAAGTCATGTATCCTCTCTACTTCAGTTTCCTCGCTTCAAATAGAGGAGCCTGGCCTGACTCATCTCCAAGGTCCCTTGAAACTCATTCTACTCCCAGTACCACTGCTTCATTAACTGTATAGCTTTAGATTCATTTGGACTTATTATGTAACCATTTTGGATTTCAGGTTACGCACACACACATTTTACTTTGGTTCTATTCAGCATCAAAATTCTATGAGGTGCATGTATCTTTTCAAATTAACATTTTTGTTTTCTTCATACATATACTCAAGAGTAGAACTGCTGGATCATATGGTAGTTCTATTTTTAATTTTTTGAGGAACCTCCATATTGTTTTCCACAGCGGCTGCACCAGCGTACATTCCCACCAGCAGCGCACCAAGGGTCCCTTTTCTCCACGTCTTGGACAACATTGATTATTTGTGGTCTTTTTGATGACAGCCATTCTGACAGGTGTGACGTGAGACCTCACTGTGGTTTTGATTTGCCTTCCCTGATGATTGGTGATGTTGAGCATCTTTTCATGTGCCTGTTGACCATCTGCATGTATTCTTTGGAAAAATGTCTATTCAGGTCTTCTGACCATTTTTAATCAGGTTGTTTGCTTTGCTGATGTTGCACTGTGTGAGCTGTTTATATATATTATGGATATTAACCCTTATTGGTCATATCACTGACAAATCTTTTCTCCCATTCAGTAGGTTGCCTTTTCATTTTGTCAATGGTTTCCTTTGCTGTGCAAAAGCTTTTAAGTTTAACTAGGTCCCATTTGCTTATTTTTGCTTTTGTTTCCTTTGCTTTAGGAGACAGATCCAAATAATACTGCTTAGATTTATGTCAAAGAGTGTCAGCAGCATTATTTACAGTAGTTAAGATATGGCAGCAACCTAAGTGTCCACTGATAGATGAATGAATAAAGAAGATGCTTTATATAAATATATATATATATATATATATAAAGGAATACTATGCAGCCATAAAAAGAACGAAATTTTGCCATTTGCAACAACATGGATGGACTTGGAGGCTATTATGCTTAGTGAGATAAATGAGAGAGACAAATACTGTATATCACTTATATGTGAAATATAAAAAACAAAACAAACTAGTGAATATAACAAAAAAGAAACAGATTCACACAGAGAGAGAACAAACTAGTGGTTACCAGTAAGGAGAGGGAAGGGGGAGGTGCAAGATTGGGGTAGGGGATTAAGAGGTACAAACTACTATGTATAAAATAAATAAGCAAGGATATATTGTACAGTACAGGGAATATAACCAATATTTTATAATAACTATATATGGAGTATAACCTTTAAAAATTGTGAATCACTATATTGTACACATGAAAATTATGTAATATTGTAAACTAACTACACCTTGATTAAAAAATTGAATACCATGAGGATGTCATGTACATCAATTGTTTAATGAGTGCATTATATGCCAGTCAGTGTACTAAGCCATTACTACATTTTTAGTTTTTTTTTTTTTTTTTTTTAATTCTGAAAACAACTCTGGGAGAACTTTGGAGACTGATATTACTACACCCCTTTTTAAGCATGAAAACGTAAAGTTCAGTGCAATCTGCTGTATAGGCAAGCTCTAGAATTCAAAACTGTATCTGCCTGGTTCCAAAATCCATCCTTTAAACCACTCACAATGTTAGTCTGTTGGGTTACAAAATAGGATGAAATGTAATTCCTTTTCTTGATGTATGTTTCAACCCTAACTGAAGACAACTCAGTGACCCAGACCTTTTCCTTACTCAATTGTAAAAGGCCTGTGGTGGTACATCAGTGAAGGTGAATAGAAAAAAACAGGGAAAACTTCATTTATCTGACAATCCAGCTTGCAGTATATTTTCTAGACACGTGTAATAGATAAATGTATCCTCTCCTCTTAAATGAGAATATCTATTGAAAAATATCATTAGTGCAATCATTGGACTAAATGAAAATTATACCAAACGGGCTCAAATTTATATGGATGCATACATTCAGCAATTTCATGGAAAATTGCTTCCAAAATTACATCCCTAAAAGGGACCCCCATTAATAATGTTCCTTGAGGCCACATAAATTCCTCCAGGATCTTTTGCTTTGTGCGATTAGATGCACTAGAAAGCAACTGGCTGCTTAGAGGTAGACTTCGTTAATAAAAACATAGTGGGATTTTTTAATAATGACGCCAAGTTTGCCATGACACAGTAGATGCTCCCACAACCAAAGGAAGACGTGTCTCCACTGACAAAATTTGACCCAAATCTGTAAAGACATGATAGGGATAATGATAATAAATATTTAAACAGCACTTTACTGCTTACTAAATGTATCCAACTCCGTAAACTCTTGTAATCTTCAGAGCAACTCTGAGAGGTGGGTGAAATGTCTCTATCATTCTCTTGTAGCAATGAAATAAAGTCTCAGAGATGGTGGTTGATCTGGTCAAGGGTAGTACTAGTATGTAGTATAGCTGGGTTGAACTTTCCTAATTATGAAAGGAAAGGAAATGAGATTTTTAATATTTATTATGGATCAGGAGCTGGGTCAGAATTTTACATATTATTTCATCCAATGCTTCACATTATTTTAATAATGGGCTCGTCATAAGGACAGAGAGAGAGAGAGAGAGAGAGAACGCACAAGAGCAAGGATGAGTGCGAAAAGGAGAGTGAGAGATAAAGAGAGTTGTCCAAGGTCACACATTCATTTTCTAATAAATATTTATTGAAATGCCATGAGGTGTTCTTGGTTCATGGGGTACAGTGATAAACAAGTTGAACACATGACACATGTTAATAAAGGTAGGGGTCAGAATTTAAACCCAGTTCATATGAACAGAGAGCCTTCTTTTTCCTTCACTGACCAACAGAGATCTTCTATGTTCCTTTGCATTTCTTAACTACAAGTATAGCATACCCTGCAGAAGACCACAGATGGGTATGTGCATTTCTGCAGCCTGTCTGGAGGACCCAAAAATGTCAAAATTCCAAGTCATGGCAAAATAGTGGTGGCATTTAAAGCAGGACTTGGGGAATAGAATTTGGGCTGTGTGTCTTGTTTGCTGTTCCCAGGTTGATGACTTCCTTCTCACTGGTTGGGTTGGCAGGGGAGCAGACTTCTCTTTCTTCCCTTTGGATTAGGTACCTGAACATAATGGCTGATTCCTTTTCAGTTCAAGTGATAGACACATGACAGCGATACAGCAAGATTGTGGTGACAGTCCAGAAAGAACTAGGCAGAAAGAGACTGTGGTTGGACTTTGTGTCAGTCTCCTTGAACCTCCTTGAACGCAATGTGTCTTTTTCCGGTCAGAGGCCTCAGAATCTTAAGGTATCATTAGTAACAGAATTCAAGAAACTTCAGGGAAAAAAAAATGTCTTGTACATTTCTGCCTCATTGACTTTCCATCTCATTTCCAATCTCATCTGAAAACATATCTTTTTCTCTCCTGACCTTATCTGCTACTTGCCCTCGCCTACGGCTATTATTTAACTGAAATATATGTGATCACTTTAACAAAGGTATTTTACTTCACGGGGTTTTTGAGATGTTGTTTTTAATAGTTTTATGTTGAAAATGTAGGTGGCTGAGGTTCTTAACTGGGAAGGGTCTTTACGAAAGCCTCATCAAGCTCTTATCTAGGAGAGAGTTCCCTAGTCTTTTAAGCCCATGCCCCCGAGGAGACTGCCTGAGCTTTAAATGTATACCTTGTTATGAAAATAAAAGGATTTCATTTTAGTTTCCAAATATGCATTTGTAATATTTATTATGCTCTTCCAAATTATACCACGTTTTCCACCCCACCTTCCTGAAAAATTACATCATGACCCACCGCCCAACCCAGTTGCAAATCTTGGCTTTACCACTTTATAGTATTGTGAACCTTGACAGGTTACTTGAATACATGAAGTCTCAGTTTTCTCACCATCAAAATGGGAATTATATATTTATTTTGAGGGTTCTCCCATAATTAAATAAAATTCTGTCTAGAAATCTCCTTGTTTAATGAAAGAGTTGAATTCACGTTAGTTCTTACTGAGTGGAGGAGCATGTAGGATTCTTGCCCAACCTAAAATCAGACTAGTTCTTATTGTAATAGAATGTAAACTCCTTGAATAATGAATCACTGTCTGTTTAAGGCTGTATCCCCAGCACTTAAAATTATGAGGGGCACATAACAGGCAATCAGACTCCTGTGAATGAATGAATCTCTCTCACCATTACACAGTTGCTTTACAACTTACAAAGCACTCACAAATCTATGATCTCATTTGATCCCCTCAGCAGTGTTACACACGAATATGGCAAATCATTCTAAGTGCACCAGCAAAAAGGGATAATTCACTATAAATCCTGTTGCCTTGGGATTCTGCCCAGAGATCCATGCTAGAGTCTGGATCAACCTTGATGCTGTCCTTCTCATCATCCATAGTCAGTAACCAAGTTCTAACAGTTCTGCCTCCTAGTTTTTTCTTAAAATACTACTGTTGCCACTGACATAGATCAAGTGGTTGGTAGCCAGCTGAACTGCTGCAGCTAGTTTTGTTGCCTGACTGCCTTCTGGATGCCACTGCCACTCACTCAGTTGCTCATTCTGCAAGTATTTGTGAAGCATGTACACTGAGAAAGGCACTCTGTTAGGTCCGCAGAGGAAGTGGTAAACCAGATATGGCCCTTGCTCTTACGCATCTTCTTATATTCTAGTGGGTCTTGGATATTAGGTTGGCCCCTCTCTATTGTCTAGTGACCACCCTCCCCCAAGTGCATACAGGATTCCTGGACATGGAATTCACAGTCCTTCACTCTCACTTATCTCTTCATCTCTCCAACATCATCTCCTTAACAATCTATTGGGCTTTCTGCCATGCATCTTGACATGTAACCTCAATTCCCTAATTAACTTTTTTTTCTATTCCAAGAATATGCCATGCTTTTCCATGCTCCTGAATTTAGCGTTTTCTACATGTGGAAACACTTCTGTTCAAGCCACTCTTGCTTCTTCTCTATCAGAAGTAACTGTAACAGTAGTAGCTACACTTAGATTTCTCTCTGAGAAGCACAAGGCTAGTATTATATGTGAGTGTATGTAGATACACCCACACAGATAATTTAATCTCATTTAATTCTTAAAAGACCATTTTATTTATGAGAAAACTGAAATGGAAAAGGAGAAATTAATTAACTTACCCAAGGTCACACAGAGAGCCAGTGGCAGAGTATTGTTCCAAACCTGGTCTGACTCTAAAACCCATACTCTTTTTTTTTTTTAATTACATCTTTATTGGAGTATAATTGCTTTACAATGGTGTGTAAAACTCATATTCTTAACTGTTCTGCTTTATGACAAGTGAGCTTCTAGTCATCCTTCAAGGCCTAATCCAAGGGCACCTCATCTCTGAAATCTTCCCTGACTTGTCTAGGCAAAGAGAACCATTCTGTCCTTTACATTTACTTTATATGTACCTCTATGGTGGCACATTTTCCATTTATTGTATATAAACATTTGCACTCATTACCTGCTTAAAAGTCTATTTCTGTTTGAAATCATTGAGTTAGATGTATTTACCCCCAAAGTCCATGAGTTTAGTACAGTATACAGTCAGTAGTAGGTGCTCAGTAAGTGGATGAAGAATGAACGACTGGCTGAAGCAGCACTTCCTGTTGGGAGCGGAGAGTCAATAATAGAGAAATAAGTGGGAGAGGTAGGTGGCTGCAGTGAATGAAGGCTCTGACTACCAGGTCATCATGCATGAGTTTGACCCGATTCGAGAGAAATACCCAATCAAAAATTGCTTGCAACAGTGGAGACAAAGTAAAATCAAAAAAAAACTTCTGCTCGTTGCATTTTACATTTTTCATCCAGTTGTTTTGACATTGCACTGACACTCAGAGCTACAGGCCAGGGCTAAGTTCACCTGGGCTTAATTGGAAACTGCACAAGCTTGTTTTGGAAATGCTCTAGGGAGCGGCTGACCAAGAGAACTTTGCTATCAACTTGAAACATAGCTGCATGAGGGAGGATTTAAAAAATAAACAAAAACTCACTGTGTTTTTTAGCAACGTGCCTTCCATTTCCCTTGGCTGTGTTTGGTAGTTTATTTTTTAGTTAAAGACATAGAATGGAGACAACATGCACTGATTTGGTCTAAAGGCTGTTTTAGGAGTAATACAAAAACACACAGCCCATCAGCAGAAGACTCATTACACTAATGGCTCCAACCCTTTGCCCCTCAAATCCATACCCTTTGCCCCATAGCTTTGCTGTGCCTCCCACTCTGTCTCTGGACCTTGTTGTATGACAGGGCAGGTGATCAACCATCCTGTCTTGCCCTGGACTGCTGTTAGCTTTGAGGATCTCACATTCTGGAAATTTCTTTCATCTCAGGGAAATCCCTCACTCAGAAAAATCAGGATGGTTGATCACCCTACTGGCCAAAGGGATATGCCACAAGCAGAGACTAGGAAAGAACTCGCTAAGTAGGCTTGTCTTCTCCTTGTGCCTCCTCCATCACCATGTAAAAATACTCAAGGTATCCTGCAGGAGAATTAGAAACACAAGGGAGAGCCAAGTTATTCCAATGACCCCTGACCAGGAGAGCCTAGGTTTGCTGCCAACCTAAGGAATCATAGGCCCTGTGAATAACACAGAGATATATTAGATATGGATCCAGGCCACAGAGACAGTTAAATATGCAAATATAAGCAAAATAATATGTAGCATATAATTTCTGCCTTCACATACCTGAAGGACATCATTAGAAGAGAGAGCACATTTATTTTTTTCTATGCTAGCTGGGTGAAATTATGACCAGTGTGTAGAAAGTATACAAAGACAAATGCAGACAAAATTAGATTTCTTCATGAGGAAGAAATTTCTAGCAATTACAGCTATTCAACCTGTCCAAAATTGGCTCCTTAGTGAAGTAATGAATTGGCCATCAGTGGGGACAAGGATGTAGAGGCTGGAAAGTGAGATGACAAAGCTGCTGTAAAGTATTCAGCTCAACTGATATTTACTGAAGGTATCAAATGCATTGAGCATTAAACCAAGCTCTGGGCTCTTTTCAGCACAGGACCTGTGCACAGGTCTCATGCCCATAAAGCCAGTCCTGGCTGAGAGTAAGATATTCCAGATAGAGCAATTAGTTCATACAAACGCATGGAGACATGCAGAGGCCTGATGTGTTTGGAATCTCGTTAGATTATGCTGTGTGTACATCGATACAGTGTTTATATGGGTTTGCAGGTGCTACTATGGAGATGGGCAACAAAACGGAAGAGATGCTGAGTTTGTATTGTGTCAATTTAGCTAAGCTCGTACTGACTTTCCAAGGATTCCCTTCCCTGAAAAATTCAGGGTTACTATGGGCCACAGGAGGCATTTTATACAACGTTTGAAAGGAGGAAGTGAAGTAGTCACCATATTCTGTTTAGACCTAGAAGGTCTGTGCAGGACAGCAGGGGCTGTGGCCAACCATCCACATTGTTGCTTATCTCCTAGTTTATCTTGAGGCAGCAGCAGTCCTGCAGCTCCTTCCGCTCCCATCAGATCTCCTTCTCCAGCTTCTCCAGCTTCTCATAAGGAAGGGCACTGGCTTCTCCTGCAGGTTACGCACATATCCCATCAAATTTGGAGAGCTGGAGGCACTGAGAGCCCAACGTAGGTTCCATGTCATCCTTGTGGATCCAGGTTGCCTTGCAGGTTCCAGTGTGTCCGTGCTCTTCCCCGCTTCATGTCCATTTTTTCCTTCTTGACTGCCAGCCATGCAGACCTCAGGCCACTGTACCATGTTCCAAAGAAACTGCCTTTCACAGACTGTATAACCAGCATCCAGACCTATATAAGGTCAGCTTCTTACAATAACTCCTTGATTCCAGATCACTTCTAGTGGTTCTGCTTCTCTGATCAAACCTTGATTGGTACTAAGAGGCCCCAGAAGGTGGACTGCATGAGAAAACATTTTATTTAAAAAAAAAATTATTTTAGCTTATTTATTTTGTATTTTACTTATTTTGGGCCTCATTGGGTCTTTGTTGCTGTGCGTGGGCTTTCTCTAGTTGCAGCAAACAAGGGCTACTCTTCGTGGCAGTGTGCGGGCTTCTCATAGCGGTGGCTTCTCTTGTTGCGGAGCACGGGCTCTAGGTGCGGTCTTCAGTAGTTGTGGCACATGGGCTTAGTTGCTCCGCGGCATGTGGGATCTTCCCAGACCAGGGCTCGAACCTGTGTCCCCTGCATTGGCAGGCAGATTCTTAACCACTGCACCACCAGGGATGTCCAAGAAAACCTTTTGAAAAGGCAGCCAACACATGGTTAAAAGCACAGGCTATGGAGTCAGATCTAACTGGAGTTTGTAAATCCAATTCCTAACAGCCTCTTCACTAGTTGTGTCACCTTAGTTTATGTGACAGGCAGCCTTCAAGATGGCCCCCAATGTCCTCTACCTTCTGGTAAATGCCCCGTAGAGTCCTCTCTCCTACTGTTTCAGGGTTGGTGTGTGTCACTGATAGAGAACACTGCACAAGTGGTGGTATGTCACTTCTGAGTCGAGGTCATAAAAGACACTGCTCTCGATTTACTTGCCCTCTTTTGGTTTACTTACTCTGGGGAAAGCCAGCCACCATGTTGTGAGGAGAGGCCCATAGGGTGAAGTTAGCCTCTTGTAACAATGTGACTGGATTTCAAAGTCAATCCTCAATTCCAGTTGAGCCTTGAGATGACTTCAGTGCTGAGCAACCTTCACTGAAAACTCATGAGAGAATCAGAGCCTGAACCACCTACCTAACCTGCTCCCAGATTCCTCACCCCCAGGAACTGTGTGAGGTAATAATTATTATTTTAAGCTTCTAAATTTTGGAGTCATTTGTTATACAGCAATAAATAACCAATAACCAATTCAGTAAATAACCAATTAATTTCCTCAAAGGTAAAGTGGGGATAACTGTAATATCCACTTCATTGGGTTGTTATCAAGATGAACAGCAAAAAGATATATACAGCATTTAGTGTTGTATTTGGCATGTGGTAAATGTATAAATGAATGTTGTTCCTACTGTTACTGCTGTTAATGTTATTATTATTATTGGTATCTCTTCCAAACTTGGCATTCTAGGATTCCTTCACTGCAGTCTATATTGATGGGTGAAGCCTTCACGGAGGAGATGATAGTTGTATTGGATCTGAAAACATAACCCTCTCATAAATTTATGATGCCTGCCACCTGAAAATCACTGTGGGTATGGTAGGGGATAGACATGGAGAAGAACAGTTCTATACCTGGGTTCTGCTAAGTTTTTTTTCTCAGTGCAGGAAGGACTCACATAGCCTTTATCCCAAAGAGTCCTAACTTGGATTCAGATGGCAGCCGATAAACATCAGCTCATGTAAGTCCACCAATGGCCCAAGGGCTGGAGAATATTAAAGGTTGGGAATTAAAATCTGAGCCTGCTTGCCTGGGAAATTAACTCAGTTGGTGATGGAGAGTTATTGGAAAGTCACAAGAAATGTGACTTTCCAGGACTTGATGGTGCAAACAAACTGAATGGCATTTAACATATCTAATTGTTAATGAAATGGAGTATTAATTTTGGAGTGTTAATTCCTTCCCTTCAGCAGTAGCTGCTTGTTTTGATTGGAAGTATTTGCATCCAAATAATAAAACACTGGGACTTAAAGACGTTTTCTAGATGAGTTCAGCCCTCTACTTTTACAAATGAGGAAGCGAGATTGGAAAAATTACAGGTATAGAGATAAATAATAGTGCTGAATCCCCTACCTTATTCTTTCCTGAAGGGGCCCTTGGTGGAGGGGTTAAGTGGTGGAAGGAATGTGGAGTTTCTTTGACTTCTTTGTATCACTCAAGAGTTATGGGCACAGACAGATGTTGAAATCACGCAGGACTGGATCAGGTTTCACCTTCACTGCTGGCTGACCATTTCACTGCCTGCTTACTGATTTTGGACGAGCAAACTTGCCTTAATAAATTTTAATAAAACTTAATAAACGTATTTTCTCTAAGTTTCAGTTTTCTCATCTATAAAATAGGAATAACAACATGTATTTTGTCATAGAACATTACGAGGATTCAAGAAATGCGGGGCCCATAGGATGTGCCCCATATTTATAGATTTAACATGCTTTATTTAATATGTGGATTCCAAATATTATAGCCTGTATACTAGGCAGAAATAGAATATGTGATTATTGTTGAGGATGTCCTTCTGAATTAGAAGCTTTGCTTAAAATTTTTTGGTGAATCAAGTCAAATTGCAAAATATCAAAAGTGATAACATTTCCTACAACAATCATCACTTTTTAGTTTTGTAATCCTTGAGGGCCAAGGATCCCCCGTGGCCAAGGCCACCTTTCCCCGTGTTGATTTTTTTTTAAATATTTACTTATTTAGTTGGTTGCACCGGGTCTTAGTTGCAGCAGGCAGACTCCTTAGTTGTGGCATGCGAACTCCTAGCTGTGGCATGTATGTGGGATCTAGTTCCCTGACCAGGGACCGAACCCAGGCCCCCTGCATTGGGAGCATGGAGTCTTACCAACTGAGCCACCAGGGAAGTCCCCCATGTTGATTTAATACAATAAAAGAAGGTAAGTTCGGGGGCTCCTTAGGAGGAGAGGGATATCCATCAACAGAGATTGAAGACCACCTTCCCCATAATTAATAACATGTACCCAGAGTATTATTCTGAGCACCTGATCCTCAACAATTTGAGAATTAACTCTCCCTTGGTTTTCTGAATCCTACCATCTTTACTTTGCTCTTTTTCCTTTGGTGACAAGTCATCTCTCTAAAGAGCTTGGGATCTTTATCCTATCAATATTCCCCCATTCATGTTCTTATTCTTTAGGAAATAACCAAAACTCGGGCCTAGATCTCTAGTGTGAAGGCGTAGGATGATTCACAGAAGGCAGGAAGGACATCAAATAAGGCAGGTCCAGAAGGATAGTAAGAAATAGGAGCGGGGGTGGGGGCTGGATTTAAGCCACTGTAAGGATTAGTGAGAAGAAGGCTGGATCCAATTGCAGAGAAATTGAGTCCTAAATAATTTGCTAAAGCAGGGGCTCTAAAACTAGGAAGCAAACAAGGTGGAATTGAAAGATAGGGCTTGGGAATATGGACAATCCATGTAATGGCCCAAAACAGGACAAGACATGACTGCTTTGTAACCATTGTTTTTAGCTACTCCTCTTGCAGGGAGGGGAGATTCAAATGGACCTTGTTGAGTGAGGGCTCAACATATACAAGGAATATTATTTGTGTTACTTGAATTTATTCATCAGAAAACTTGAAGTAGGCATTACTCTTTCCATTATTCAGTTGAGAAAATTAAAGCTCAAAGTACTCAATTCCCTACTGTTCTATAATTAGTGAATATTGGAGCCAAGACTTGAATGCTGGACCTATATCTGCATAAGTACTAAGCCTGGATTCAATCTGCTATGTAAGGATATAAGTGGAGTCCAATTAGAATTGCAGATAGGAATTAAGTAGCTCTAATTTGATACCCATGTGCAGTGGTATCGGGGGTGAGTAGAATGAGAACCAAGGTGGTCATCTTGTAGCAGGTTAACAAGCCTATCTTTGGTACCCTTCTAACACTGTGATGGGAAGACTGTCCATCATTATTCTGAGTCTTGAGAATTTGGAATGAAGGCTCACAGTTCATGGCAAGACTTTTATCTTTGGGGGAAGAACAGACTTGAGTTGAGTTGAACCCAGTACATATTTGTTCAGAAACTTTCTCCTAGAAGGCGGAGAAGTGATGAAGCGTATTTAGAACGATTTTAAACAAAGATTAGATCAAGACAATTTAACTTCACTCTCACTGGGCAAGTGATGAGAAGGATAACTGGGAAATTCCCTGGCAGTCCAGTGGTAAGGACTTGCACTTCCACTGCAGGGGGCAAAAAAGAAGGATACTTGAATAGTTTCAAAAGTCCTGAGTTTGAATCCTTGTTCTGCCATTAACCAATGGTGTCATTTGCAGCCCAGTTTCATTTCTCTGTACTTACCCTCTTCTTTAAAAGGTGGAACATATCTGCCCCACTTAATATCACAGAGTTCTTATGAAGAAATAGAATGGAGTGTTTGTGAAATAATTTTGTAAACTCACTATGCACATGGAGAGGTGACAACTTTCCTTTAATAATAACACCCAAGGTCACCATTCAACTAGAACTAGAGGATGCCTAGGAAAAAGGAAATCAGTACTTATACTCTATATCTAGAGTCAAGAGAACAGAAGCATTGCCTGTGAGAACTGTGAACTGAAGGTCAAGGTGTCTGAGCTGCCTCTCATCTTGTCTACTCATTAGCAAGGTAAGCCTGGGCAATCATCCCTTCACCTCTCTGACGCTCACTTTCTTAAATACGGGAGATCATCTAAAACCTAGAAGACTGGCTCTCAACTGTTGATGAAAAATGTCGCCTGCCACATCAGGAGACAAAGGATGTTGCAGCCATCAAGCTTTCAGCCACTGCAGCCACCTCAACTGTGCACCCTGAGGGGATTCAGGATGGAGAAAAGCAGGATACTTATCCGCCCTAGATAGCTAAGGTGCATTGCAAAGGAATGATTTCAATGAGTCCAGATTCTTGCATCTTCCCATACAAAGTGCTAAATTCATTAACTTGAGATGTCTGTTTCTTTTCTCTTTTTTTTTTTTAGGCCGTGCTGTAAGGCATGTGGGATCTTAGTTCCCCGACTAGGGATTGAACCTGGGCCCCCTGCAGTGGAAGATCAGAGTCTTAACCACTGGACACCCAGTGAAGTCCCAGGTTTTCTTTAATTAACGGTAATCTTTTTTTTTTTTTTTTGTGGTAAGCGGGCCTCTCACTGTTGTGGCCTCTCCCGTTGCAGAGCACAGGCTCCGGACGCGCAGGCTCAGTGGCCACGGCTCACGGGCCCAGCCGCTCCGCGGCATGTGGGATCTTCCCGGACTGGGGCACGAATCCGCGTCCCCTGCATCGGCAGGCGGACTCTCAACCACTGCTCCGCCAGGGAAGCCCAACAGTAATCTTTTGACTATCTGGGGTTTTTGTTGCAAAAACTCCTATATATCTTGGCTCCTCCCTTACTTCTTCAGACCAGTCCCTCAGAGCTATCTCAGAGGCCGTCTCCCAGCATAAGTCCTCAGTATATCTGGCTAATAAAACATAATTCTCAACTTTTAGGTTGTGCAATTTTTTCAGTCGACACAACCTTGGCTGCAAATTAGACCCCCAGGGTGCTTCCAAAAGCCTGATGCCCAGGAGGAACCCCAGACTAACTAAGCCAGAATCTCTGAGGATAGGATAAGGCATCGGTATTTTTGAAGCTCCCCAGGTTCCAAACATAACCCTGTTTAAGAACCACTGATCATCTGATGATTTTAAATTCAGAGGACTTTCATGGCTAATATTCTAGTATTTTAAGAGAACTTCTAGATAGCTCCAGGTTGGTCTATCTCCAGTTCTTTAGGAGAGTTCAGTTATGTCATTGAGAATCACACACAATAGTTGTAGTAGTTTCCTAGACCTGCCATGACAAAGCACCACAAACCAGGTGGCTTAGACAACAGAAATATATTGTCTTACAGATCTGGATGTTAACAGTCCTAGATAAGGCGTCAGAAAGGGTGGTTCCTTCAGAGGGCTGTGAGGAAGAATCTGTTACAGGCCTCTCCCTTTGTTTCTGGTGGTTCCCTGGCAATCTTTGTCATTCCTTGTCTTGTAGAAGCATTGCCCAAATCTCTGCCTTCCTCTTCACATGGCATTCTCCCTGTGTGTGTGTCTGTGTCCAAATTTCCCCTTTTTATAAGGACACCAGTCATCAGATTAAGGGCTCAACTTACTGCAGTATGACCATATCTTAACAACATCAACAGAGACTCTATTTCCAAATAAGGTCACAAGCTGTGAGGTACTGGAGGTTAGGACTTCAGCTTGTGAATTTTAGTTGGCGGGAGGCACAACTGAATCCATTACACCAGTACCTGGTTTGCAGCAATGGGGAAGGACCTGGATGGTGGCAGGTGACCTCTTGAAACCTCCATGGTTGGTTCCTAAGGAGAACTTATTCTCATGCACAACACAACACATTCTTACCCTCTCCCAGAGCTCAAGCCCCACCCTTGCTAGGTCCTTAGAATACTATGCCCCCTGTCTGTCCCCTCGTGTCTTGTCCAGTGATCCCTTGCCAACCAGGGAGACCCTGGCCCCTTCATTTGCCAGTTTAGGGATTTTCCTTTAAACATCTCAGCCCCCCTGCCAACCACCTCTGGTTATTAAAATGCAGCTCAGGATGTCTCACTCTGGCTGTTACATTATCATTCCTCGTTAGAGACTCCTCCAGGGCCTGAGACATTCCTGCACTGACTTTATAATTACAAAGCCAATTTCTAAACAGACATTTGCAAATAAGTCAATTTAAATACAGAGATTTACAAACAATAATTAAGCAGTAGCTTCCTTTTTTTTAATATCTCTCTATATAATTAATGCCTGTGGGCTTTTCATTGTACCTTGCAACTGGGTAGTTTGCAATTGTTCGTTGAGCTAAAGTGTTCTCTGAAAGCAAATCAAAGCACTGGGGAGATTCTGGAAGCAATTGAGGAAAGGGTTTTTCCTCTTCCTTCATCCCTGCTTCGCCTGATTGGCTGTACTTCCCATCAGTTGGGAATATGATGGGGGAGGAAGGGTGGAGAAGAAGCATTTTCTGCAGTAACAACAGCAACAACAACACAGGGTTCTGGTCCAGCAATAGACTGACTAACACGGCTTATTAAGATATACAGTCAGGGAGTCTCTTCACGCTGGAAATCTCAGCTCTCTCCAATTTTGGCATTATCTACACTAAGAGAGCTCTCTGTAGCTTGATAGTGCTTCTTCTGGCTTTAAAATAATCTACAATGAATCCCTGGCACCTGTAGGATAATGTCCTGACCCCGCCACTCATGGTTCTTCACAATCTGGTCCTACTCTTTCTTTTAACAAGACTTTTGAAAACCTACTAGGTGCTAGGGAAAATACCAAGTAACAAGGACATACTGGTAAACAAGGCACAGTCTATTTTAAGGTCTAGTGGGGACAGAAATCCTGAAAAAAATAATTTTATGATGAATGTTACAAAAAGGGAAGTAAGAGGAGATCTAGGCTCATCTGGAGACTTCTTTTAAGAAAGTGATATTTAAGCTGAAGTCTCAAGGATGAGTTGACATTAACAAGGTAAAGATTGAGGGCAAAGGGTTATTCCAGGTAGAGAGAAAAGCCTGTTGGAACTCATAAAGATGAGAGAACAAAAAGATTGCTTGTGAAACGAAAAGTGTGCTTGAGAGGTATTTAAAGTAAAGAGAAGATAGGAAATGAGGTGTAAGATGAATCTAGACAGAGAAGCATGGACTAGAACCTTGAAGGCCTTGTTGGCCAGGAAGGAATTTGAACTTTGTCCCAAGGACAAGAGGGAGCCATGGAAGGGTTTCAGGAAGTGATGTGACCAGTTCAGCTTATGCTGCCCAGCTGTGTGCTCAAGCCATACTAAACAAGCCTTCCAAGACAGTAGGAGAATCCAGAAACTCTTGAGTTGTCTCTCTCCCCAGGGTTTCTTCCAATGAAGATGTTCTTCCTAGTATTTCCAACCCAGCTAAATACCTCAACGTTCTTAATTCTCATTCAGAAGTCACAGGCTCTTTGAAACGTCTTTAGTACCACTACCACTGCCCTATAAGAATGGATTGCCTAATCAGTGCTTCCAAAACATTTTGTTCAACTCGCTAATTTAACTTATACTATGCATATTTATATATGCATAATAATGCAACTCTATGAATACATATATATGCAACTCTCTCATTCAACTTCTAATAGGCATGTTAGTGGCAAAAACATCCATTATTTTCAAGTTAGTATACGTATACAATACTCAGCAAGGTATTAACAAATAGTAAACACTTACACATGGTTTATTATTATCATCATCAAATGTGACCAACAGATAAAACCACAAGAAGTTTTCAGTGAGCGTTCCCATAGGTGCTGGGACAGCAGCTGGGATGTTTTGCCTTCAGAATATCCTCAAGCACAGCCATAATTTCTCTTACTCTGTTGGCAATCCCATTCAGTTCCTGGAAAAAGAACTTCTGTAAAGCTCCCCCTCAGACAGAATGAGGCTGATGGAGGTCAGCATTCCCCAGAAGAGAGGCTGAGATTCAAGACTCCAGAGCCCATGACAAGTCAGAGTCACTGATGGCTCTTATCAAGGTGCTGACATTCACAGCTTAAAATACAGGCAGGGGAATCCCACTGACCAATAGGACCCTGTTTCACCTCTGTCTCAAAGATAAATGTCTTTCTCTTTTCCCGGGTCCATTCTTATTAGAAATTCAGGTCCAATTCAGGTTTGGGATATGGGCCCTAGAAAAGTCAGCTCTGCTCTACTAAGTACAAGGCCACCCTGGGGAAACTAAGGGTATGACCCACAGAGGGATTTCCACTACCTCACTGAGTCTGTCCCTTCTTTCCTTCCTTCCTCCCTCCCTCCCATCCTTCCTTCCTTCCTTCCTCCCTCCCATCCTTTCTTCCTTCCTTCCTCCCTCCCTCCCATCCTTCCTTCCTTCTTTCCTCCCTCCCTTCCTTTCTTCCTTGATGCAACTGTCTGGGACAATCAGATATTTGTTCTGATTAAGATCACTCTGAAGTTTGTTCTTTAATCTAGGTAAACAGAAACGTATTAATCTTGATTCCTACCCCAGACTAGTTGAATCAGAACCTTTGAGGGTAGGCACAGGCCTGGGCATTTTTTACATCTCCTGAGGTGATTCAATGATCAGGATGAGACCAACTAGTCTAGATCACCCATTCACTGAAAATTAGCTTTACTCTGATTCAAGCTCCTGTGCCACCTACAGTAATCCAAGCTGGAAATCTAATTCAGACACAAGCAGACAGACACACTGAAGACCTAATTTTGGTGACCTCTTGTCTTTGTCAGCCATTGAAAGACTCAAGGAAGTGCTCAAGACAAGGAGGGGAGAACAGGAGCAGCATTCCAGTTTCACATCATTTTTGGCAGTTTTGAACCAGTCTTGCCACATCTGAGCGAGCACATTCTTCTGCAAGAATCCTACTGGCATACTTTTCAGTCCTTCTCCCTTCCCCACTCTCCTCCCTCTTAGTCATTCTATCTTCCTTTCTGGTTTCCTTCCACTGCTCCCAAGAGCCTAAAGGCACCAAAATGGGGACAGAGAGTGTGGACAGATCATTATGGTTGGGGTCATTGCATGCCATTGGAAGACTCACTTCATTTTTCTGCATCTTTCCCCCCATATTTAGTTGATTGGGTTAGATAGGATTATACCTCCCTTCCAACACTAACATTTTATATCATGCTGATTTATATTTTGTTATTTTCTATTCTTCTTCTTCCCTCTCCTTCACCTCCTCTCTCTGGTTAAGCTTTTGAAAATTGAATTTTGAATAAATGGAGGATAGTCATTTCAGCCCCTTTTGTACCTACTTTTGGTCTAACTTCAAAGGTTCACAACAAAGCAGAAAACTATGGTACAGAGAGTCAACACTCATAGCTAAATGGAAATGCCCCATTTCACTCCATTTACTGGGATTTCATTTGTATCATCTTCCCTGTTGGGTATGGACTTCCATTTTCCTATCCCTTCACATTCTTCTCACCTTCATCAACCAGCTCAGATTTCTCTTATACCATGAACATTTCTTTGATCATTCAAGCCCTCTTTGAACTTTCTTTCCTTTGGCCAACTGCATCTCTTACAACTGAACCCTAAAACATAACATTTAAATACAGTTTCCTATCCCTTTGTTTGGTGTTGTGTGTTTGTGACACTATCTAAGCCTTGTGAAGGTTAATTATGTTATAAGATGCTGGAAGATAGAAACTTCCTTCTTTTCTTCTGTTTTCACTCCTCAGATTCAAGCACAAGATTAAGCATGCAATGTGCACTTAAGGTAGAATTCATGAATATTACAAGTTTCTCAACTTGGAAATAATCTATTTCAATCCTCACAATTGACACACAAAATAAGTCTCAGAGAGGAAAAATGACTCCAAGTGAGTTAATGACTGAGTCTGACTAAAAGCAAGGTCTCCTCTATCCATTTCATTTTCTATATTATTTATTGTTTGTTTTATTTCTGTAATACCTGGGGGGCATGACCCAGGTCCTCAAAAGTACAGGTCACTTAACCCACTGTACTTCCACTTTTTTTGTGTGTGTGGTACGCGGGCCTCTCACCGTCGTGGCCTCTCTCGTTGCAGAGCACAGGCTCTGGATGTGCAGGCTCAGCGGCCATGGCTCACGGGCCCAGCCGCTCCGCCAGGTGCGGGATCCTCCCGGACCGGGGCACGAATCCGTGTCCCCTGCATTGGCAGGCGGACTCTCAACCACTGCGCCACCAGGGAAGCCCTGTACTTCCACTTTTGTATACCTTAAAAGAAATATATCTCACTAAGATATATTTCTGATGCCCTTCAGTAAGTCCATTTTACATTAATGTGTTAGTTAATTGGTCCACATAGATATCTCCTTTGTTAAACAGGCAATAATGGTATAACAGGAACTTTCAGCTTAGAATCTAAAGATCTGTTTTCAGTTCTCTGCTTATTCATGACAAACTTTAGAAGCTTAGGCACATTACTTCACTTCTCTGAACTTACATATCCTCACCCATAAAACAGAACATAAATATCCTATTTAACAAAATACTGTAAAGTTTGGATGAGGTAATATTTGTCCTTTGTTAATGGTGCTGAGCCACAGAAATATCAAATATGGTTCTTTTCACTATTGTTAATAAATAATAATAAAGTATAAAAATATGTACACCAGTTAGGGAAGCAGCACCCTAATTTTGCTTCTTAAGACTTTACTAAGCAGGCAAGAAGCCTTCATCAATATTAGAGACAATTACATACACCTCTTTTCTTCTCCTTGTGTGTGTGTGAGACCCATAACTTAAAATACTTGCTGCTATTCAGCACAAAAACAAATAGCAAAGCAACTCTGGCTGTGATGTATTTCAACAGCATAACTTAGACTTGCCACCATTCTGTTAAATTATGAATATCTATCACTTGATGGAGTCAGTGCTTTTATCTGGAATGAGGAAGGAGGGAGGCAAAGAAGTTGGGGTTGGAGAAGAAAAAAACATAAGAAGATGCAGTTGCTATAGCGATTAACAATGGGTATCCTTCCAACAGAGTTTAGGGATGCTGATGCAGCTAAAACAAATGTTTGTGTTTGGCCACAGTGGAGACGGTGACGGATTATGGCGCCTTGGCCTTGAGACTTGATGTAATCCAATTCTAAATACATCATAAATCTAAGTGTAGACTGGTAAGGCAAGAAGAATACCAATTCAGGCCAAGCAGCAGCAAGCGGGTAGTGGTGGCCAGGATTGATTATGTGGTGTGAAGCAGGGAGGGATGTCAGGAGGAGGACCGTGACCAGCCTGCAGGGATGTACTTCTCTTCCAGCCTTAGCCAACTCCTGACTGAGCTGCCAGGCCTCAGTAGTATGAATGAGAGATCACTGCTGAATTAGCCACAAGGCCAGGCATTCTGCTGCCTCTTAAATTTTCCTGGATGAAAGGATTTTTCATCATTAAAGGTGCTGAATTGCTAATGTTTGGGCTAGTTTCATGAGTCCCTCACTTGGAAGGACCCAAAAGTCAGCCTGAGAATTTCTCACCGGCCTAAAGGCTGCTTGGAGTTAAGATGCTGCAGTTAAGACCCTTTTATATGGAATAACCATTTACTTGTATGAAGGGGTTACAGGAACAAAGGCAGTTGTTAATGTAATGTTGACATCCTTTCTCATTTTCTGTCTCCTAAGATAAAAAGGCAATGAGTGAAAGGTGAAATGGAGAACCCACATGCTAGCTTTACAGACACTGGAAAGACAGAGCTACTCTTGGGAGAAAAGGAAGGATCTAGAAGGGTGAGTGCAGAGACAGAACAAGATGAGCCATCATGGGCTGGGTGAGTTTGAAAGAAGAATTTTAGCAAGTTTGGAGAGTGGAGGGAAGAGTTAACAGTTGATGGAAAAGTTAAAGATTTGAGATTTATGGAGTAGCCAAACATTATTCGGTTTCATTCTAGAATACACACCTGGGATCTGGCATAAAAAGTGCAATATTCAGATTCAACTCAGATTAAGTCATCACCCTGCAACTGAGCCAAGAGTGTATTTTCTTTCTGGCTGCCAAGTTAATGGACGTATGGTAGATGTGAAGCAATATGAGCAGCGGTGGTCCTGAGGATGCCTCCTCATTGACAGAGGGATACTGCAGATGCCTCTGTGAGGTCAGAATTATGGTATATGGGCAACAGAGTTTAAAAGTGGAGGTTCACTAAATTGAGGAAGTCTAAAGGACAGGATTGTGGAGCAGCAGATGCAACGACAGGGTAAGATGTGGGTAAGGCAGGGTAAGAGATTTACTGGGGAAGAAATGCCTATGAAGGATAAAGGGGAGGGGGCAAGAGAGGGCAGGGAGAGCCTTCAGACTGGGATGCAGGTATAATACCAGGGCAGGAGGAGAGGCAGGAAGGAGGGTTGGGTAAGAACTGTCTCAGATTGCAGTTGTTTAAGGAGGTTTCCAGAAGGGCCCAAATCACCCATTACAGGAGTCCTGCATCTCACAAGAATGGGGTAGCATTACTACCTTCATTGTGTGCAGTCACTGGCTGGTAGCACCCCATGGAATGTGTGACCTCTGAGGTGATGGAGCCAGTGTGACAATGGCCGGGGCCATCTGTCAATTAGGTTCCCCACAGAAGGAGATTTGAGCCATATATTTGCATGGCTACCACAGTGAATTTTAGGTTACATACATTTATTGTTTTAACCTGGCTCCTATGAATGTTCAATATCTTAAAGAATTATAGACCTTTTTTCAAAAGGGAGAGGTGGTCAGTAGTAGACATAATGGACTAACCCAAGGCTTTTCACTGGCCAAATTGTGTAGACAAAATCCCTGAGAATTAAGCTCCATCTCTGGGGTATTCCATCAAGCACACTTTGGAACCAATATTACAAGCTACAGTATAGTAGCATTTTATGTGAATTTGAATTCTGCAAATTAGAAATACCATCACATAAAATATCAATGTTTCACTTTATGCACAATATTTAACACTACATGACTTGCTCAAATTAAAAACAATTCATCAAGTATTTCATAATTTCAAAGTTGGCTTAGTGAGTTATAAACTGTGTCTTTGATAGGGCCACCAAGCAGCATGACTTTTGCTGTTAAACAGGAAGGCCTAATATCCTTTAATCATGACCTAGCATCTTTAATTATGTAATGTTTTTAAAGTTACAGTGTTTGTACAAAAAAAAAAAAAATCCATGCATCTTCTTTTACTCCAAGAAATTTAACAATGTACAGGGATAACTAGAATGCATGTGAGAAGAAAAAACAAACAAATGAAACACTGAGTTGTACATAAAACTTGCAGTGAACCAAGAGGTGGAGGAAGGAGGAGAAATCTTTTCAATTAAGTGAGTCTATCGGGTTTGGGATTAGGATTTTTTTTTTTTTAAAGGGAATAGTTTTTTGTGTTGTTGTTTGTTTTTAATTTTATTTATTTATTTTTGGCTGTGTTGGGTCTTCGTTTCTGTGTGAGGGCTTTCTCTAGTTGCGGCAAGTGGGGGCCACTCTTCATCGCAGTGCGCGGGCCTCTCACTACTGCGGCCTCTCTTGTTGAGGAGCACAGGCTCCAGACGCGCAGGCTTAGTAATTGTGGCTCACAGGCCTAGTTGCTCCGCGGCATGTGGTATCTTTCCAAACCAGGGCTCGAACCCGTGTCCCCTGCATTGGCAGGCAGATTCTCAACCACTGCGCCACCAGGGAAGCCCCGGGATTAGGATTTATTTATGTGCTCTGTGCAATCTATTTTGGTAGTGGACTGCCTGACTGAACCTCCTAAAACGAATGAAGAGGGGCTGGGATGTTTGTGTCTGGCTGATAGCTGCACATTGTCAGGTAAGAGACTTAACAAGCTGCATAATCTTCCGAACTGGAGGGACTTCTGCGGCTGGTAAATGGGCAGCAGGTGGTGGAAGATGGCTTGGAGGAGGATCAGAAACTCCTAGATCAGGTCAGTACAGTACCAATTTACAGCCAAGAGTTACAAAACTATTTCAGACTTCACCACCTATATGAGATGCCTGAATTCATGCTGTTAGTAAAGCTAATTAGAGAAAGGGGAAAAGGGGGGATAAAGGGTGATCATAATGTCTCCCTGGGAACAAGTCAAGTAAGAGAACTCAGCCTGAAACTCAGATAATATATAAGAATCTGAAGGTGCTACAGCCTCCTGAATTTGTATTCCCTAAAATGTGAGCCAGGTAGACACGGATATGTGGTTTCAACTCCATCAACTGATGCCACAAAGACTGCCAGAAGCACCATCTCCTGAATCATTTCCACTATGGAAAATTGGCCCCAGTGGAGAATGTTCCCTGGCCTACTGTAGACACAAGCATGGATGGGAGAATGTCAGGGATAAACCAGAGACGCAAAGGAACACCAAGTCAGCCATGGTTAACTGGGGGACAACAAAGTTGACAGACATTCTGTCTTCCTTTTCTAAGGAGGAATAGAACCAGGATTGGGAGGGGACTGAATCTGAAAGCCAACATGGTTGCTACTCTGAACTTGTCTAAGTTATTCATATCTCAGTTGGTTAGACATGACTTTAATGGATACAGTCAATGTTTATGCCTTAGAAGACCTCACTGGACCCTGTAGGAGAATGAGAAGAAAGGCCAGGAAGGAGGGGATTCAAGCTATGAATGAGAAAGTGGATCTACAGGTGGCACAAGTAGACATGTTTCTCTTTTTGAGGAGGTTTTTGAATATTTCACTGAAGGTTTGTAACAAAATGTGAGTATTCAGATGCTATCGTCTTTCCTGCCTTCTATGAGAGGGATACTCAGGGTTAATGGGTGAAATGAAGAACTGGAGGAAGCAGAAAGATCAACCTTGTTTAAACAGGAAGGGCAGAGAAGTATTCTTAGGATAAAATGATAGATCCATATAAGAGGTGTAAAGTTCAGCATGGGCTAAATGTTAAAGGTTTTGGGACTTTGGAAAAGGGAAAATATTTAGGGACTATCTGTTACTCATTTTAAGTATAAGAAAAATGCATTGAGAAAAATTACTTTAAGGAGTTTCTTTTCCTCTATGTATTTCTTTTAATTTAATTTATTTATTTTTTATACAGCAGGTTCTTAATAGCTATCAATTTTATACATATTAGTGTATACATGTCAATCCCAATCTCCCAGTTCATCTCACCACAACCCCCTACACCCACTTTCCCCCCTTGGTGTCCATACATTTGTTCTCTACATCTGTGTCTCTATTTCTGCCTTGCAGACTGGTTCATCTGTACCATTTTTATAGATTCCACATATATGCGTTAATACATAATATTTGTTTTTCTCTTTCTGACTTACTTCACTCTTTATGACAGTCTCTAGGTCCATCCGTGTCTCTACAAATGACCTAATTTCATTCCTTTTTATGGCTGAGTAATATTCCATTGTATATACATACCACATCTTCATTATCCATTTGTATGTCGATGGGCAGTTAAGTTGCTTCCATGACCTGGCTATTGTAAATAGTGCTGCAATGAATATTGGGGTGCATGTGTCTTTTTGAATTATGGTTTTCTCTGGGTATATGCCCAGAAGTAGAAATGTGGAGTCAAATGTTAATTCTATTTTTAGTTTTCCACAGTGGCTGTATCAATTTACTGTTCTCCATAGTGGCTGTATCAATTTACATTCCCACCAACGGTGCAAGAGGGTTCCCTTTTCTCCACACCCTCTCCAGCATTTATTGTTTGTAGATTTTTTGATGATGGCCATTCTGACTGGTGTGAGGTGATACCTCATTGTAGTTTTGATTTGCATTTGTCTAACCATTAGTGATGTTGAGCAGCTTTTCATGTGCTTCTTGGTCATCTGTATGTCTTCTTTGGAGAAACATCTATTTAGGTCTTCAGCCCGCTTTTCGATTGGGTTCTTTGTTTTTTTTTAATATTGAGCTGCATGAGCAGTTTATGTATTTTGGAGATTAATCCTTTGTCCATTGATTCATTTGCAAATATCTTCTCCCATTCTGAGGGTTGTCTTTTCGTCTTGTTTATAGTTTCCTTTGCTGTGCAAAAGCTTTTAAGTTTCATTAGGTCCCATTTTTTAATTTTTGTTTTTATTTCCATTACTCTAGGAGATGGGTCAAAAAAGATCTTGCTGTTAAAGAGTGGTCTTTATGTCAAAGAATGCTCTTCCTATATTTTCCTCTAAGAATTTTATAGTGTCCGGTCTTACATGTAGGTCTTTACTCCATTTTGAGTTTATTGTTGTGTATGGTATTAGGGTGTGTTCTAATTTCATTCTTTTATATGTACCTATCCAGTTTTCCCAGCACCACTTATTGAAGAGGCTGTCTTTTCTCCATTGTATATCCTTGCCTCCTTTTTCATAGATTAGTTGACCACAGGTGCATGGGTTTATCTCTGGGCCTTCTATCCTGTTCTAGTGATGTATATTTCTGTTTTTGTGCCAGTACCATATTGTCTTGATTACTGTGGCTCTGTAGTAGAGTCTGAAGTCAGGGAGTCTGATTCCTCCAGCTCTGCTTTTTTCCCTCAAGTTTGCTTTGGCTATTAGGGCTCTTTTGTGTCTCCATACAAATTTTAAGATTTTTTTGTTCTAGTTCTGAAAAAATTGTCACTGGTAATTTGATAGGGATTGCACTGAATCTGTAGATTGCTTTGCGTAGTATAGTCATTTTCACAATATTGACTCTTCCAATACAAGAACATGGTATATCTAACTGTCCGTTTGTGTCATCTTTGATTTCTTTCATCAGTGTATTACAGTTTTCTGAGTACAGGTCTTTTACCTCCTTAGGTAGGTTTATTCCTAGGTATATTATTCTTTTTGTTGCAAAGGTGAACAGGATTGTTTCCTTAATTTCTCTTTCTGATCTTTTGTTGTTAGTGTATAGGAATGTAAGAAATTTCTGTGCATTAATTTTGTATCCTGCAACTTTACCAAATTCACTGATTAGCTCTAGTAGTTTTCTGGTGTCATCTTCAGGATACTCTAGGTATAGGATCATGTCATCTGCAAACTGTGACAGTTTTACTTCTTCTTTTCCAATTTGTATTCCTTTTATTTCTTTTTCTTCTCTGATTGCCATGGTTAGGACATCCAAAACTACGTTGAATAACAGTGGTGAGAGTGGACATCCTCGTCTTTTTCCTGATCTTAGAGGAAATTCTTTCAGTTTTTCACCATTGAAAATGATGTTTGCAGTGGGTTTGTTGTACATGGACTTCATTATGTTGAGGTGGTTCCCTCTATGCCCACTTTCTGGAGAGTTTTGATCATAAACGGATGTTGAATTTTGTCAAAAGCTTTTTCTGCATCTATTGAGATGATCATATGGTTTTTATTCTTCAGTTTATTAATATAGTGTATCACATTGATTGATTTGCATATACAGAAGAATCCTTGCACCCCTGGGATAAATCCCACTTGATCATGGTGTATGATCCTTTCAATGTGGTGTTGGATTCTGTTTGCTAATATTCTGTTGAGGATTTTTGCATATATATTCATCAGTGATATATTTTGCATATATATTCATCAGTGATAATTTCTTTTTTTTGTAGAATCTTGGTCTGGTTTTGGTATCAGGGTGATGGTGGCCTCATAGAATGAGTTTGGGAGTTTTCCTTCCTCTGCAATTTTTTGGAAGACTTTGAGAAGGATGGGTGTTAGCTCTTCTCTAAATGTGAGATAGAACTCACCTGTGAAGCCATCTGGTCTTGGACTTTTGTTTGCTGGAAGATTTTTAATCACAGTTTCAATTTTATTACTTGTGACTGGTCTGTTCATATTTTCTATTTCTTCCTGGTTCAGCCTTGGAGGGTTATACCATTCTAAGAATTTGTCTATTTCTTCCAGGTTGTCCATTTTATTGGCATAGAGTTGCTTGTAGTAGTCTCTTAGGATGCTTTGTATTTCTGCGGTGTCCATTGTAACTTCTTTTTCATTTATAATTTTATTGATTTGAGTCCTCTCCCTCTTTTTCTTGATGAGTCTGGTAACGGTTTTTCAATCTTGTTTATCTTCTCAAAGAACCACCTTTTAGTTTTATTGATCTTTGTTATTGTTTTCTTTGTTTGTATTTCATTTATTTCTGGTCTGATCTTTATGATTTCTTTCCTTCTACTAACTTTGTTTTTTTTTGCTCTTCTTTCTCTAGTTTTTCTTTAGGTGTAAGGTTAAACTGTTTATTTGAGACTTTTCTTGTTTCTTGAGGTAGGATTGCATTGCTATAAACTTCCCTCTTAGAACTGCTTTTGCTGCATCCCATAGGTTTTGGATCGTTGTGTTTTCATTGTCATTTGTCTCTAGGTATTTTTTGATTTCCTCTTTGATTTCTTCAGTGATCTCTTGGTTATTCAGTAACATATTGTTTAGCCTCCATGTGTTTGTGTTTTTTACGTTTCTTTCCCTGTAATTTATCTCTAATCTCATAACGTTATGGTCAGAAAAGATGCTTGATATAATTTCAGTTTTCTTAAATTTACTGAGGCTTAATTTGTGACCCAAGATGTAATCTATCCTGGAGAATGTTCCATGTGCACTTGACAAGAAAGTGTAATCTGCTGTTTTCAGATGGAATGTCGTACAAATATCAATTAAATCTATCTGGTCTATTGTGTCATATAAAGCTTGTGTTTCCTTATTAATTTTCTGTCTGGATGATCTGTCCATTGGTGTAAGTGAGGTGTTATAGTCCACCAGTATTACTGTGTTACTGTCGATTTCCTCTTTTGTAGCTTTTAGCATTTGCCTTATGTATTGAGGTGCTCCAATGTTGGGTGCATATATATTTATAATTGTTATATCTTCTTCCTGGATTGATCCCTTGATCATTATGTAGTGTCCTTCCTTGCCCCTTGTAACATCCTTTATTTTAAAGTCTACTTTATCTGATATGAGTATTGCTACTCCAGCTTTCTTTTGATTTCCATTTGCATGGAGTACCTTTTTCTATCCCCCCCTTTCAGTCTGTATGTGTCCCCAGGTCTGAAGTCTGTCTCTGGTAGACAGCATATATACAGGTTTTGCTTTTGCATCCACTCAGTGAGCCTGTGTCTTTTGGTTGGGGCATTCAATCCATTCACATTTAAGGTAATTATCGATATGTATGTTCCTATGACCATTTTCTTAATTGTTTTGGGTTTGTTTTTGTAGGTCCTTTTCTTCTCTTGTGTTTCCCACTTGGAGAAGTTCCTTTACCATTTGTTGTAGAGCTGGTTGGTGTTGCTGAATCCTCTTAGCTTTTGCTTGTCTGTAAAGCTTTTGATTTCTCCATCGAATCTGAATGAGATCCTTGACGGGTAGAGTAATCTTGGTTGTAGGTTCTTCCCTTTCATCTTTTAAATATATTGTGCCACTACCTTCTGGCTTGTAGAGTTTCTGCTGGGAAATCAGCTGTTAACCTTATGGGAGTTCCCTTGTATGCTATTTGTCATTTTTCCTTTGTTGCTTTTAATAATTGGTCTTTGTCTTTAATTTTTGCCAGTTTGATTACTATGTGTCTCGGCATGTTTCTCCTTGGGTTTATCCTGCCTGGGACTTTCTGCGCTACCTGGACTTGGGTGGCTATTTCTTTTCCCATGTTAGGGAATTTTCTGACTATAATCTCTTCAAATATTTTCTCGGGTCCTTTTTCTGTCTCTTCTCCTTCTGGGACCCGTATTATGTGAATGTTGGTGCATTTAATGTTGTCCTAGAGGTCTCTTAGGCTGTCTTCATTTGCTTTCATTCTTTTTTCTTTATTCTGTTCTGTGGTAGTGATTTCTACCATTCTACCTTTTCGGTCACTTATCCATTCCTCTGCCTCAGTTATTCTGCTATTGATTCCTTCTAGTGTATTTTTCATTTCATTTATTGTATTGTTCATCTCTGTTTGTTTGTTCTTTAATTCTTCCAGGTGTTTGTTCTTTAATTCTTCTAGGTCTTTGTTTAACATTTCTTGCATCTTCTTGATCTTTGCCTCCATTCTTTTTCTGAGGTCCTGGATCATCTTCACTATCATTATTCTGAATTATTTTTCTGGAAGGTTGCCTATCTCCACTTCATTTAGCTGTTTTTCTGGGGTTTTATCTTGTTCCTTCCTCTTGTACATAGTCCTCTGCCTTTTCATTTTGTCTATCTTTCTGTGAATGTGGTTTTTGTTCTACAGGCTGTTTGGTGGGGCTAATGGTGGACTCCAGGAGGGCTCATGACAAGGAGTACTTCCCGGAACTTCTGCTGCCAGTGTCCTTATCCCTTGCCATGAGCCACAGCCACCCCCTCCCCCCAACCTCTGCAGGAGACCTTCCATCACTAGCAGGTAGGTCTGGTTCAGTCTCCTTCTCCCATTGCCGGACCTCTAGGTTAGGGAACCTGATGTGGGGCTCAGTACCTTTACTCCAGTGGGTGGACTTCTGTGGTGTAATTATTCTCCAGTTTGTGAGTCGCCCACCCAGCGGTTATGGGATTTGATTTTATTGTGATTGTGCCCCTCCTACCATCTCATTGCAGCTTCTCCTTTGTCTTTGAATATGGGGTATCTCTTTTGGTGAGTTCCAGTGTCTTCCTGTCGATGACTGTTCAGCAGTTAGTTGTGATTTTGGTGCTGTTGTAAGAGAGAGTGAGCACACATCCTTCTACTCTGCCATCTTGAACCGATCTCCTCCTCTTAGTTTTATGCTCGGCATCTTTTTTTAAACATTAAAGATGGCTTTTAAAAGTTTTAAATATTTGTTTATATGAAATTACAGTTTCTTCTGAATGTGACACTGTGCTGAGGCAGGCTCTGGAGTGTTCTAGCTTTATCTTCGTTATGCTGGCATAGTGTATAGTTAGGCATCTATCTTTTTTCCAATGAGAATTATATTAAAGTGTAAATTATCCAAATTCCATTCTTAACTGGAAATGTTGTCTCTAAATTAAGGGGAAGTCAAAATATTGGAGAAGCAAGTCAGCTGTATAAAGGCTTATAAACCGGATTGAAATGGAAATCATAGGGGTTACCAGGGATTTTAAATCAGAGCCTCAGGATTGGAAACGGCATCATAAAATCATTAAATTCAACCACCCAACCAATCAGAATTTGCTTCTGCAATGAACATGACAGATGGCCACCTAGCCTTTGCTGGAACCCTTCTTCCATTGGTGGAGCCATGTCCACTAGGGCAGCCAATTCTTGTTTGGACAATTCTTATCATTATAATGTTTCTTGTATTTAACCCATATTTAGTCTCTGCGACTCACTGTTATTGGTTTTTGTTCTACTTACTGGATGCAATAGAATGTGGCTGAGAAGAGAGGCCTGACCATTTACTGGCTGCTGACTTAGGGCAAATTTTTAACACAAATAAGAATAAATTTCTGTACTTCTACAGTAGACAAGATAAGTCCTAAATCATGGTTTTATTTTGAGGATTAATGTGATAACATGTAGAATGCATTCAACATAGTACCTTATACATGATATGTTCCTTAAAAATGTTAAAAAAAAACCCTATATCAATGTTACTAATAAAAATGTTACCAGAAAGCCAAGGTTTATGTCGCAGGAGTCCAGGTTATCTCTTTGCTATCAAAATGTATCTTTCTGGTCTTATGTTGCTTCAAATAATGAGTCTATATGTTGGAATGAGTCTCTGACCCTCTTAATTCTGATTGTAGGTGTTAATGTCCTTGATTTAGAAATCTGGCTCTGACCACTTGAGTTCCCATGTTTTCTCTCTGTTCTGTATAATCTAACACTCCAGTTCTGATCACTGTGCATCTAACTCAGGTCTGGTAAATGGATAACTCCTTTCTGGTTTCACTCTGTGTCTAGGTGGGGCATGAACAATCACAATTCCAGGGCAATCAGTGAGAACGATTGAGACCTTTCGTACATATCAAGAATGCTGTATAGTCCTTTTTTTTTTTTAAGTTTTTTTTTTTTTTTTTGGATGTGGACCATTTTTAAAGTCTTTGAATCTGAATTTGTTACAAGATTGCTTCTGTTTTATGTTTTGGTTTTTTGGCCACAAGGTATGTGGGATCTTATCTCCCCGACCAGGGATCAAACCCACACCCCCTGCCTTGGAAGGTGAAATCTTAACCACTGGACCACCAGGGAAGTCCAAAGAATGCTGTATACTCTTTACGTTCTTCACAGATATGCTCTCAAACTTGTGCACACATAAATCCAATGTGAAGGCAATGGTTTGTTTTCCTTGTGGGAATAGGGCTCAGATGCTTCTGGAAGAAGAGTTAGACGTCACCCAAATACCCATGGGTTTATTTCCATCCAAAGAGCT
Organism: Pseudorca crassidens; assembly: GCF_039906515.1. Classification (NCBI taxonomy): domain Eukaryota; kingdom Metazoa; phylum Chordata; class Mammalia; order Artiodactyla; family Delphinidae; genus Pseudorca; species Pseudorca crassidens. The sequence continues at coordinate 16,561,984 of NC_090302.1, read as the reverse complement.
GCATGAGGCCATTTTGTTGGGGGTCATGACAAAAAAAGCCCAGATCCCCCTGCAAGAAAGGAGTGGCTGCCAGGTTTCAGGAAGCATTGTCTGCAAACATCCTCCAGCTGTCATCTTCTTCAGAGTCATCCTTGACTGCAGAGAGTCACCTCATTGAAATCATGGCCTTCCTAGGGAAGCTCACATGTAGTGATTGGCTTAGACAGGTGTAAATGCCTGACCATTTCATCCCACTGTTGGATCTCTGATGGGTGATGCTCATTCTAGAGCTCTCTGCCATGTAGATAGAGACTTTGTTGGGTCTGCATTGCAGTTCACCTTCTCCCTCTACCCAATTCTGCTTCCACTCTATTTCTTTCACAGATGTTAATTTCTAAGAAAGATCATGCTCCCCAAAACTCTGTCTTAGCACTTGCTTCTGAAGAAGCCAAGCAGTGATGAGGGCTAAGTGAATAAGGAGGGATTTGTTGTTTTGGGTTTTGTATATTTTCCCCCTAAAACCTTCTAGGAGAAAAGGACAATAGAGATGGCTTGTGTTCTTTCCACCCTGTGAAGGAACTGGATTTGAACTCCTGAGGAAAGAGTATAAAGTAGAGGGAATGGTTAAGCAAAACTTTTAAGACTCTGAGCTAAAGCAACTCTACTTTGAAAGCCACCTGATGAATTTTGAAGTGTGGACAGATCACTTTTCCCCTAACAGATCACAGTCGACAGAAGGGCAGCCTGATCAATCTCTGTGCTTGGATAATTACCAAGTAAGAGTAACTATACCCAATGAAGCAGGTACAGTGAGAAGACACCTTGAAGAGGAGGGAGAATTTGTAGACTTTCTCCTAAACCCATATGAGGCATCACTACTCAGGTGATGGAGGGGCTGGAGTAATACAGCAGAATAGGTTTGGAGTAATGGGGATCTGGGCACTGATATCAGTGTTGCCACATGTGTACATGTTAATTGATGGACTGTGAGATAATCGGGTTACAACCACAGAAATTAATGTGCTCTGTAAATACGCTGCATAGTTGAAAGCAAGTAAACGTAAAAGTAACAATAACAAGAAACCAATAGGCAGATTAAGAATATAAATGCCAAGGATCTATTGTTTAAACCAATTCCAGGGATCAGTAGCTTTCAACAACTCCCTGACAATTTTCTGAGATCAGTCTACCTTCCAGGAAATCATTTACAACTCTGCATCTACTGCCCCATATGGATTTGACTGAGGTTTAGAACAAGGTGAAAACAAGTTCAAAAGAAGACATCTATGAGACTCAGAAGAATGAAATGAAAGATCTATGGATTTCCAGTCATTAAATACAAATTCTCTGATGTGATATACTTTTTCAAGTGTTAAAATGTCATGGTGTTGTCTTATTGCAAACATTAGAAAACAATCTCTTCTCTAGAATTAGGAATCATTACTAACCACTATAATAATTGTTGAGATGCCAAAGAAGACAGTGTGTATGTTCTGCATAGCCTGATTAAATTATCTTCAAGGACACAGAAATAAATGCATTGTGATCTGTCCTCTGCAAAGGGCCTGATATATTTAGATTTTCATTAAGATGGGCTCGAACACAAAATGTCTTCAGTTATCCAGGAATGTAATTAACCACTTCCTAAGATTCCTACTTAATCAATGCTATTTCCCCCCATATTTGGTTAATTGAACTGTCAGCCTCTACTGTGGTCTGGGGTATGTGGATAATTTGGGCCAGCAGCATCAGGGACATTCAAACTCAAGGTCATTTCCCCATTGAAACAGCCTCCTTACATTGAATATGAACTCTCATCCTCTGTGTGAAACACATCTTTAGTCAACAGCCACACTCTAAAAATGTATTTTAAAATTTAAGACAAAGAATGCTGAAATAGTGATATATTTACCGAAAAAATATATGAAAAAGTTTTAGAGTCCGAAAGATTTAAACGTGAATCCCTGCTCTTTTGGGTAATAGCTAATTTTGGGAAAGTTATTTCTCAGTTTCTTTCTCTGTCAAATAGAACTAATATTAATTGATACTTTATAGTACTGCTGTGAGAGACTAGAGGTAATGTTTGGATAACACCGAACACATAACAGATATGTAATAATTAGTTGCTATTATTACTTTTATTTTTATTACTGCCACTATGTTTATTCTCAGTTTTCCTGATTACAGTCAAGTATCAAAAAATCTCATGGGCTTCCCTGGTGGCGCAGTGGTTGAGAGTCCGCCTGCCGATGCAGGGGACACAGGTTCGTGCCCTGGTCCGGGAAGATCCCACATGCCGTGGAGCAGCTGGGCCCGTGAGCCATGGCCGCTGAGCCTGTGCGTCCGGAGCCTGTGCTCCGCAATGGGAGAGGCCACAACAGTGAGAGGCCCGCATACCGCAAAAAAAAAAAAAAAAAATCTCATAATTCCAGGCATATGAGATGATCTCATGACTCCCATGGAATACTGATATGTCTGTTTCAAAAGTGTATTATCAAGTTTGAGAGCCTCTGACTTGTAGGGCCAACATAAGCAGGATGGTCTGCAAAGCTCATTCCATCTGCTCAGCCTCTCCTCAAATACAACTATGCTGACCCTACCCAAGCATCTCTGGGGACTTCACTATAAGGTCCATGGACCTTTGAGTCACTTACTTCAGTGGATGCTGTCATTTGCTTCACTACCTGAGCAATGACAATGGTATAACCAATCTTTCCTTTCTAGATACCACTATTCCTATCACTGAGTAGGGGAAGAAAAGTGCATTTGTCCATTCCCTCATCCATCAGATTTCCTGAGGGTCTTCTAACTGCCCAGCACCCTGCTGTTTTAGGGGAACACATCAATTAACAAGACGTAGTATTCACCCTCAAAAACACACAAACAAAGGTGAAAGACAACAGGATTCAATAAACTAAAATCTGTGTTTAAAGGACAGATTTTGAAGTCAGACAGACCTGCAGTCTAATCCAGGTTTTGCTTTTATTTAGCTGCTTGGTCTGGACAAGTAATTGGACAAGTAATGGGGAGAGTACCTACCACAGGTCATCAGGAGGACCTCATGCACTAAAGGAAATGAATGCTCAGAGCAGTGTTTTGTGCATAGTGAGAGTGCAGTAAATATTAGTAGCAGTAGTAATGGTGAAAAATGATTATGATAACATTAATTACTATTTGTATTATTATCAGTTCAAAATGTCAGAAGCAGACACCACAGCGATGGGGGAGCGTATTGAAAATGGAGGCAGAGAAGCAGGCAAAGGCCAGATTATGAAGGGCTTTGCAGGGACCAAGGGGGCAGTGAGGATCGTTTCAGAGTTTTATAAAGAGGAGTTTTGAGCAGGAGAAAACAACCTGGCCTTTCAATTCCAAAAGATTGCTTGCCCCTGGGGTGGAATTGTAAGTGTCTGCAAGCCCAGGATTGGTCCACTCCCATGAACCACAGGTGTCCCCCTCCTTGATGTGTCTTGAAAAATTAAAATGAGGACAGTTCAGTCAACAGAGTGTCTGTGAAATTAATGAACCCCTTCACCTTCAATACCTGGTAATTATATCTTTCAATTAAACCAACTCTCTTGCTGTCTACGATCTTATAAATTAACTCACAGCTTTACATCTTTCCAGCAAGATCTTTCCAGGACTCCAGCCTATGACGCCAGAGATGGAGAGTGAGCTCAGAGAAGGCAAATGCAGGACCTCATTTAATACCCGTCTGCTTGTCCCCTGAGTCTCTTCCCGCTCAGATTGGCCACCAGAACCAAAAGTGTACTTTTTTGTGTAACTCATAATCACTTTGGACTGTATTTGAGCATATCTCATGACTCACTGAAAAGGAAGAATTGAACTAATGAAGTCTGTTGTTGAATCTAGTTCATATGAATTCATTCATTCACTGAATTTTTGAGAGCCAGGACATTTTCTAGAGATAGAAGAAATGATCCTTTGTGGGGCATGGGTCATCTCTGTCATGAAAAAAATAAACCCACATGACTTAAAAAAAGTTCAGTTCACATGTATATTTATTGATTCTTCATTTAGAAGACAATTTTCCAGTTTTAAATATGTGTGAATTACTGAACATTTTTTGATAAAGAAAGTATAGGAAGATTTAAGAGGATATAGCAGAGGTTCTTCAACTGATCAAGGGCTCAACAAGTCAGGTCAAGAGGCAACCTTTCCACTGAGACCTGCAGGGTTGACAGAATAAAGGTAAATGTATTAGGAGAATTACATTGTAGGCGAGGGGGACATGGAAAGTACATGGAACAGAGTTCTGTAGAGCTGGACTGTAGAGCAAGATGGAGAGATGACGTGATGAAAGAAGAAAGGGTCACAACATGTAGGGTCTTGTAATGATGTTCAGGAGTTTTGGATTTTGTCTTAAAAGCTAACAGAAGCTGTGTACGGATATTAAGCTAAGGGTTTTCATGACCCTCATAGACATGGTATTTTTCATGTTATCATTAAATGATCACTCTACTTGCAATGTAAGGAAGTGTCTGGAAGGTAGTAAGGCTGGAAATAGAATGACTATGTTGAAGATCCTTGTGAAAATCCTAGAGGACTAGGAAAGGAACAGTGGAGACAGAGATGTAGATTTTCATAGAGTGGGTGATTGACAGGATGTGTGTGATGAGAAAAGGGGAATTTTTAAATGAGGACTGACTAAAATAAGTCAGAGAAAGGCAAATAGTGTATAATCTCACTTATATGTGGAATCTAAAAAACAAACAAACAATAACAAAAACAAAACTCACAGAAACAGAGAATACATTGGTAGTTGCCGGAGGTGAGGGGTGGAGAGGCTGGGGAAAATGAGTGAAGGCGGTCAAAAGGTACAAACTTCCAGCGACTTCCATGGTGGTCCAGTGGTAAAGAATCCACCTTCCAATGCAGGGGACGTGGGTTCGATCTCTGGTTGGGGAACTAAGATCCCACATGCCACAGGGCAACTAAGCCCACGTGCCGCAACTACTGAGCTCATGCGCCTCAACTAGAGAGCTCCTGTGCTGCAAACTACAGAGCCCACGTGCTCTGGAATCCATATGCCACAACTACAGAGCCCATGCACCCTGGAGCCTGTGTGCCACAACTAGAAAAGAGAAAACCTGCACGCCACAAGTAGAGAGAAGCCCCATGCGCACCACAACAAAGAGCCCAGGCATCACAACGAAAGATCCCACATGCCTCAGCTAAGACCCAACACAGCCAAAGTAATAATAATAAATAAATAAATATAAATATAAAAAAGGTCCAAACTTCCAGTTATAAGATAAATAAGTTCTGGAGATGTAATAACAGCATGGTGACTATTGCTAACAACAGTGCATTTCATGTTTGAACGTTGCTGAGAGAGTAGATCTTAAAAGTTCTCATCACAAGAAAAAAAAAATAGTAACTATGTGAGGTGATGAATGTTAACTAAAGTTATTTTGGTAATTATTTCTCAATATATGTATATATCAAATCATCATTATGTACACCTTAAACTTCTACAATGTTATAAGTCAGTTATATCTCAATAAAAATGGAAAAAAAAATTAAAATGTCAAATTAAAAATGCATACTAGCTTCCTGGTTTGAGTTACTGAGTAGTTACAAAGCATTTTAGCTTCTACTGAAAAAGGGTCCCCAAAGTAAAGGTAACAGAGTTCCTTAGAAGGCAGGTGGCTGTTACTTATTGCATGTCTATCAAATGGATCATGGTGGCAGGGTCTTCTTCGATAATCTGAAAATTGAACTCAAGCATTGGACCTATTGGGTGCAGACTTTGGTCTTCTGTCCAGTAGTATATAACATGTATGAATAGCCTGAGGGATTTATATAGAAAATAGAAATAGTATTTTCATAATCCTTACCTCCTTTTCTCACCCTAACAATGCTCTAACCCCTGATTCAGAGGTGAGAAAACAGAAGTTAAAGAGTTAATGAATTGGTACACATGAGGTGTTAACTAGGTCTTTGTCTGAGTTCCTTGATCTTTCCAAATGAACATGGAATTGTCTCATTGGCCACAGGTGTTTAGGGAGCACCTACTATGTCTGTAGACCTTCTACAATCTATGAAGTTTAGTTTTGTGAAAGCAATGATTTTATCAGCTGATCGGTTTTCGAGCTCAGAGACAAAAATGCCCTTGAGAGGAAACACATTGGAACGATCAGTTGTTTCTTTCATGCCTCCTACAGTGATGTGAAAAAGACAAGTCTTCCTGGAGTAAAAATTCTGAAAACAGCATTTATGGCCCTGCAATCCCATCCTCAGAACACTGTGACATAATTTTGCTCTTATTGCTGGGACATTCCAGTGGCCATATCTTTTCCTATCACTCAGGGACTGGCACAGAGAAATCTGATCTTTAGTCCACTGACCCCAACATCATTCTCTATGTCTCTGGGCCCTCCCTGACATTTTTCATTCTACTTAACTCTCCAGCATTGTCTAAGCTCTAGTTTCCGTATCAGGCTTCTGTTTCAGGAAAAGACTGCATCAGCCCAAGTTTTATGACCTCTTGAACTTCACTGTCAATTTAGACAGAAAACACAACAAATGTTTTTACTGAATTTTGTATAACCCAAGACTTCGTGGCACAATGTGTGGCCATCCAGATCCAGGACTCATATTCTGAGTACTTATCTAGATTAAATATGACAACAGCAGAAAGGGATCTGGGTGAATAAAAACACTTGATAAAGCTCCAATCTTCATTAAAATCAAAGACTTTGAAGTCAGCCATATCTGGGTTCAAGTCCCACTTCTTAACTCTAAGACAATAGGCAATTTATATAACTTCTCTAAGTCTCAGTTTTCCTATTGGTAACACAGAATTAATAAAGAGGACTCAGTAAAATAATGTGTGAAGCCCCGATATAATATCTAGCACATACCTAGCATGATAACGGAAAGCTATTTTTTCCTGTTTACTCACAATTTGACTTGATCTCTGCTATCCAATATTCACCCCTATTTACCCTTAACTAATACCCTTAATTAATTTGTGAATCACAGCAGTCATAGTGGTTTACTTATAAACTTGTACTAAATTTTGCTGTGAGTTTAATAATATAACAATATAATCTGGCTAGCATGTGTTGAGTATTGAGGATACACTGAGTATTTACCCCGTGTCAGGCAGTACACTAAAGGCTTCATATGCATCCTCACTAGTAATGATTACAATAAAGAGGATGCATAACTGCAATTATCTCTCACCCCCTTGTTTTTAAAGGTGAAGAAACTGGGTCTCAGAGGTGTCAAATGAATTATCTAAGATCACAAAACTAAAAACTCCAGAAAATAAGATTGAAAAACCATAGCTGTTTGACTCAGCAAATTTACACTATACAATTATTAATTTTTAACGTCCTTCCAAATAATATCACATTTTTCTTTAAAAATTTCCCATAAGTAGGACTTGTCCCTAATTCAGACTTTAGTTTTTTAGATTGGAGATTTCACATCCTTCAGTGCAAATCAATAAGCATTTTGGAGAATACACTGATGAGGTTTTGAGGAAGGTACATCTTGTGTGTCTTCCATAAGATGGAGGGGATGGCTGTATGATTACTTATTTTTCTTAAAGAAAGGTAACATCTGCATTTATTCTAGGACAATATCAGAAACTAGTTACCTTACAGGACATGTGTCACGTGCAGCCACAGGTTCCAGAAGCAGATGGCATGTGCTAAACAGTGTATGTATGAATTAGCTCTGGGAATAACTTCTACTCAGGGTATAAAAGAAATTAGGAGGTGAGCCAAATTAAAATTAGGCAGCAGGCCTACGCAAAATGGTACTCTTTTGCCTCCTTTTCCTACTGTGTGTGTGTGCACACATGTATGCATGTACTGAATGTACACATCACACACACATACACATTCCTACCCATATGTCTTGTAAATCCACTCTATAATCCTGAGAGGTCAAAACATTTTTTCCTTGACATTCAAGGCCCTGGACTAACAGACGTTGTGGTAGGTTTTCAGTTCCGTTTGAAAGCACCTGATGGACGTAAGACCTAGAAAAATTCATTTAACACTTCTGGGTCAAATATCTGTCTTGTAAAACAAGACCATGAGGAAGATTATCTTTTCTTCCTGTTGTATCTAATATTGGGAGCACACGATTCTATAAACCTAATACTACCTAATACTGCACAATCAGACTATATTCACATAACTAATCTCCAACATTTCCTGATCCTCCAAGCTACAAACAACATTCCTGTCTACAAAGCTTTAAACTACTGGCTGAATTAATTAGCAGACTGTAGTAGTGTGCAATAAAAAATAAAATTGTCATGATTATTCAGGCTTTCTGTATCTAGACCCTAAGAAATTTTACTGTTTCACTACTCCTTGAATCTGAACTCACCTTGCGACCTGTTTTAATCAATAGATTGTCATGGAATTGACATGGTGTATCTGCCATAGCCTAGGCATCAAAAAGCTTTGTGTATTTCTACTCTCTCTCTCTCTGTCTCTCTGAAACCTGACAAGCTTCCAGGAAAACAAGCTCAGTATAACATGCTGGAGAACAAGAAGCCACATGGAGCAGAGTTGAGACATTATAGCTGAAGTCATCTAGACAAACCAACCCTCAGGCCATTGCGGGCAGCTGACCACACTGCATAAATGAGTGAGCTCAGAGGAGACCCAACTAAATTGCTGACACATAGAATTGTGAGCTAAATTAACATTTAGCTGGAATGGTTTGTTATACAGCAAAAGCAAACTGATACACGGAGCTGTCTACCTGACTTATGAAAATCTTCACACATTCACAACTTGCTTGGATTCCATTTCTTCATAAAGTCTACTCATCATTTCAAGCTACATTGAACATATTCATTCGTTGAACAAACACTTAGTGACTGTCCATTAGTATTTTTACTGCTAGTAAACTTTGGTGCTTCATTTATCACATTAACACTGCCTGTATCAGGCTATCTGTTAGCATCCTACCACATGATAGGCTATTTCCTCTATCATAGCAACTGGAAGGCTAAAATCCATATTTCCTAGACATTTTTGTCAGCCTATTCCAATTTAGGTTTTTACCAGTGAGAGGTACTGGCAAGATATTTGGAAAGTTAGAAAGAAAGAGACGGCACTCACACTCTCGCAGCAGTTGATTCTAGGCTTAAACACAAGGCAGATGTGACGTTTTGTCAGTGACTTGCATACATTCTCCTGTAAATTACTTACTTCAATGCTCCCAGCAGCTGATATAATTGGCAGAAAATTATCTGAGATTTTTGTACTTCTTGGATTCCCAAGTGGTATCAGCATCTTCCCTGACCATTTCTATCCCTGTCCTTCAAAATGCTTTGTCAGAATTTAATTTCCTGCATTAAATTCTCTCCTGTTTGAAATATTTAGTTTCCCTTTCCCACACTGAACCTTGAGAAGTTTTTAATATGTACTTTTTTCATTTATATAATTATATTATTTTAGTGCTACTACTGGGCAAGTAAGTAACCATAAGAAATGTGGTTCATCACCCCAATTTTTAAAAAAATGAGTAGACTGAGATCCAGAGAAATGAAATGACTTATCCAAAGCAATCATAATTTACTGTCAAAGCTAAGATTGCTATGATCATTGATTGGCATAATCAGACCTGTAAATTTAAACTTAGAAAAAACATGGAGTCAGACGTTTATTTAGTAACAGTCCAGGTTCTGTGGGGGGCAATGAAGTAGCGTTAGGGCTGGGGTGGAAAGCAGGGGGCAGTAAGAGTACAAGGCTTCCAGGACACCTAACCTCACTTAAAGCAGAGCAGCTTCATTTTAATCTACTCTATGTATATGGCTTCCTTTTAATATTTCATTTAGAGATAGATAACACGGATTAAAATATTTTTCCAACTATTGTGTTAATAAGGGAATCTGTTGATTGTGACATTAGAAATGAATGACAATAAAGTAGGGAATAAGTTTTTTCAAAACATTTCTTGTTTTTTAAACAAATTGTGAGGAATAAATGACATACAATAAGCTGCATATACAATTATGCAGTTATATACAGTTGCATATGCACATGTACCTGTGAAACAATCACCACAAGAAGATAACAAATATTTCCATCACTTTTCAAAATTTTCTCGAGCCCTTTGTAATCAATCACCCCTCTACTCCCACTCTCACAAAACCTGTGATCTGACTTCTGTCACTACAGATTAGTTTGCATTTTCTAGAATGTTATACAAATGAAATTATGCACAATGTACATTTTTTCTGGTTCCTTTTATTCAGCATAAAGTTTTTCAGATTCACTGATGTGGTTGCACATATCAGTTTGCTTTTTTTTTTAAATCACAGATAAAGTATTCTGCTATATGAATATGCAAAAATCTGTTCATTCATTCACCTGCAAAGGGACATTTGGGATGTTTTCAGTTTTTCAGCCATTACAAATAAAGCTGCTATATACATTTGTGTACAAATATTAGTGAGGCTGTATGATTTCATTTATTTGAGGTAAATATGTAGAAGTTGAGTTTCTGGGTCTCATAGGGTGTGTGTTTAACTTTGTAAGAAACTATAAAACTGTTTTCAAGGTGGTTGTACCATTTCACATCCCATCAATAGCTTGCAAGAGCACAGTTGCTCCACATAACTCGCCAATACTTAGAATTATCACTCTTTTTAGTTTTAGCCATACTACTGTGTAGTTAATGGTATCTCACTTAAAAATAAATAAATAAAGACCATACTTTATTCAGAGTTCCTTAGTTTTCACCCAATATCCTGTTTGTGCATGTGTTCCAGGATCCATTTCAGGATAGCACATTATATTTAGTCATCCTATCTCCTTAGGCTCATCTGGGCAGTAACAGCTCATCAGACTTTGTTTTTGACCTTGGCAGTTTTGAGTACCAATCAGGAATTTTGTAGAAAGTTCTCCAATTGGGATTCGTCTTATGTTTTCAAAAGTTAAAAATGGCATTTCATAATTAGAGTGGAATTATAGGTTTTGAGGTGGAAGACCATAGGGGTAAAGCATCATTCTCATCACATCACATCAAGAGTACATACCATAGGGTTTCCCTGGTGGCGCAGTGGTTAAGAATCCGCCTGCCAATGCAAGGGGCATGGGATCGAGCCCTGGTCTGGGAAGATCCCACTTGCAGCGGAGCAACTAAGCCTGTGCGCCACAACTACTGAGCCTGCATTCTAGAGCCCGCGAGCCACAACTACTGAAGCCCGTGCACCTAGAGCCTGTGCTCTGCAACAAGAGAAGCCACTGCAATGAAAAACCCATGCGCCGCAATGAAGAGTAGCCCCTGCTTGTCACAACTAGAGAAAGCCCGTGCAGCAACGAAGACCCAACACAGCCAAAAATAAATAAATAAATAAAATTAATTAATTAAAAAAAAAAGAGTACATACCATCAACATGATTTATCACTACCGATATTAACCTTGATCACTGGGCAGGGGTAGCTTTCTTCTTGATGAGGTTACATTTTCCCCCCTTAATACTGTACTCTCTGGAAAGAAAGCACTGTGTGCAGCCCATACTTAAGGGGTTGGAGTTATGCTCTACCACCTTGAAAGTGGAGTATCTACATATTTTACAGTTGACCATTGAACAACATGGAGTGAGCGGCACCAACACCTGTGCAGCTGAAAATCCACTTATAACTTTACAGTAGGCCCTCCCCATCCATGGTTCCACATCCACGGATTCAGCCACTGAGGATCATGTATTTTTTGAAAAAAATCCGCATATAAGTGGACCTATGCAGTTCAAACCCATGGTGTTCAACTTTAATGTGAATTCTTCTGCCCGAGTCATGAGGAGATCTTTCTCGTGTTTTCACCCTGAGAACCTGGTGGGGTTCTCAAAGTAAAGGCCGCAAATGTGTGGAGATGCCCCTAAGACAGCAGTAATCAGAAGTTTCTCACTCTCGTGCTCATCTGTACTATCTCTAGCTACTTATCAAAATTACCATTTATGTGTTCCTACCAGTTTATGGCTCTCAGCAGCTTCTGCTCTAGGTAAGCAGAACTTGGTTAACTCTCTCTGTAAGAGCCTGTCTCTCCATATTTCAGGGTGCAGGTTTACCCTGCAAATTCTATTCTCTGCTAATTCCAAGAAAAGTCTTTGATCTTCAGTTTGATATTCAGTTTGTTTATCTTGTAAGAATGAGTGTTGACTTCCAAGTTCTTTACATAGTGGAGTTGAAATCCAAAGCTTCCTCTCATGGTGGTTTTGAATTGCATTTCACAGAAAGGAGTTTTGTACTTTTAAGGAACTGCTGTGTTAGGTCTGTGATATTTTTGGTTATTTTTCCCTGTCTCTTTTTGTTGCTAAATGCTACCAATGGTATGTAATTTCAATGAGGTTTCATGGTGGAAGCATACTTTAATTATATATCTATCCCTGATATCTAACATTGTGCATGTCCTTGATAAATTTATATTAAATGAATGAACTAAATCCAGAGAAAGAAAAGTGTCTATTATTAAACTCAAAGTCCTACTGAGGTAAGAGCAAATCTTTAGTATCGAAAAGCTTTCAATGAGATACTGACTTGAATACTAGTAACAATGATGCAAATAGTTGCACTTTTTGAGCATTTACTATGTGAAAGTCACATAGTAAATGTGATATATTTGTGATATATTAACTCAGTTAGTACTAGCAACCCCCATCATACACCTGAGGAAACTCAAGTCTAGAGAAGTTAATGTTACAGCAGGTTAATAGCAGAGTCAAATTTCAATCCCAATTCTGACTTTCTTACAAACTCTGCCCTTAACTATTGCCCGTTACAACAGTGTTTCTGCTACTAGCTGGTAGTAGCAAATGCATGATAATAAACCATGGAAATAATATTAACTGAACCAGCTGAAGTCTTTAAAACGAAAGAACTAGATTAGAACCAGGGTGTACTATGTAATGGCTCTGTGAAATTATATAACAGCCTTCAACTTGTCAACTCTTGAGGTTTCATCTGGAAAAATAAGGAAAATAACTTTTTATGTCCCTATTAGGACTAAATGTGGTTTACTGCATTTAATTAGTAGTAGTTTTCTTTCCTTTTATTTCTTATAGTGGCTTAGAGAAAATGGAAATCAGTAAGGCTTTCTGCCCTCCCTTTAAACATTTCATTTTCTTATTTTTTTCTCTGATCTTTTTTGTTTGGTCTCCTGGGAATGATGGTCCATGAGATGCCAAATTCTGTCTGGTTGGCTAAAGAGAATGAAATGGAATTTATTAATGTTAAGCTTATATTGATCCCATAACTTCCCTGGATGAGCTGGAAGTTAACTACTGGCCCTTGAGGTCCATCATTATGAGCCACAAAATTTGTTCTTAAGTAGAGAGAACATCTTGATAATAGAAAGTTGCAGTTGATAAAACATGATCATCGTCTTTAACTGCGGTTTGGTGTGGTCAAATGAGGCAGTTCCCTAGAGTGTTTGAGAGTGTGTAAGTCAGCAATACCATTTCCTCACCTGTAAAACTGGGATTAAAAGCAACCATCTACATCAAAAGAATTTTATACATTTACAGATTTATTCAACAAATATTGATTGAGTCCTCTTCTAGAAAATTAAGATAAAGCAATGAACAAAGCAGACAAAAATCCTTATGGCTAGGAAAGGAGGAAAATGAAGTTCATAAGCCCAGTTGCTTGTAGGCTGATAGATACAGTGGTGGGATCTTATGGCCATTCTTTCCTGATTGTGGCAAAAAGTAAATGTTTTAAGGAACTCTCATAATCAGGATAATTAATGCTAGGTTCTATAATAAACAGTTCCAAAACTTTAGTAGCTTAACACAACAGAAGTTTATTTCTTGCTCACAACCCATTCCAATATGTCAGGTGAGCATGGGGGCTTTGCAGAGGAGACTCTGACCCATAACATCATTCAAGAACCAAGAGCTGACAGAGGAACTGTAATCTTCAGTGATTCTCCGTGCATGACACCAGAGATCCATTTGAGCCTTTCTATCCTTCCAGCTAGTAGGCAACAAGACAGAACATCATGCAGAGCATTTCATGGGCATTCCTGGATAGGACAGTATTCAATGACATGACCCCAATTTACTACAAGTAAAGTGGGAAATGTACCTTTGTTTGTGCTCAAAAAGAAAATGAAACAGGCTGGGTAAACTCATAGCATTGTCTGTATCTCAGGAACCAAATGGGATAATGTTTGTAAAGTACCTGGCCCTGCCTGGCACATAGTAAAACTTCAATAAATGGTAGCTATTACCACCACTGGGATTTTAATTTGTTAGACTATAACACATGTTTACTGAATTCAGGTAATTAAAGAATGGAATTTTTTGTTCTGTGTCAACCCGTTTGATCATAAGAATAGTGACGCCATATTACATTTGCATTACATTTTATTGTTTATGAAGCACTTACACAGATATGACTTCATTTTGTTCTCATTTTTTCTTCTCAGTACCACGTGAAATGTGTAGATAGTATTCCTATTTTAAATATGATCAAATATGCTCAGAGAATGGTGTATTATGGCCAAGTTATTACAGCTAATAAATGACGGAGACAATTCAAATCCAGATTTTTTTTAACTCTAAGGTCAAGGTTTGTCTCATTATATCATGCTGCCCAAATTACTAAAATCTACAACTGTTTTCTATTGTTGAGGGTTTGACTATGATGCCAGCAAAAGCTGGGCTATCTGTGAGTCCCCAAGTTTGTTCTTCCATATGATCATGGAGTATCCTTCATAAATTTCTAATAGTACATTTCTTATTTCAGGAGGATGCAAAGCCCTAAAAAATTAACTGCTCATTTACCTTTAACATTTTGAATACCATATATTAATAAAAACTTTCAAAACCTGGTTCAGGTTCAGAAAAGAAAAAAAAGTAAGAGCATGAGGAGATCTGGAAATGATATTAAATAAGTGATTGGTGGTAAACTGTGCATTTATGTAGTAGAATAAAAGATCAAGAAAAGACTCAGATATTGCGTTCAGGTATCTGAAGGACTCCAGAGGAGGTGTGTCCTGCTTTCCCAATAGTTACAATCATTTTTGCATTCCACATCTATGAACCATTTAAGGATATGTTTTCCATTTTTAAATCCTCACTGCTTTGTCTAGTGCCTGGCACAGAGAAGGGACTCAGAAAATGTTGGGAGATGGGCAGAGTATATTTTTGATATAAAGAATAAAGCCATCTGTTAGACATGGCACAGCAGCAAATGCCAGCTCCAGGTTGGACTGACGGTGTTGTAGGATAATGGGAGAGAGTAGTTTAGGAGGTAGTGAGCTTCCCTTCTCTGAAAGTACAGTAAATGCATATTTATATTCCTGCATGAAGTAGGGAATTGCTAATCAATCTCTGAGACCCTTTCAACTCTTAGACTCAACATTTGGACACAAACTATAATTTTAGGAAAGATACACAGGTGGCCATACGGAATGTGATCCTTCCTTCATGCATCCACACACTCATTAACAACATCCAACAAACTTCTCTTGAGCAAAGCAAGAAATCTTCCATCAGATCTTCCTAGATTGTCTTATTATTCACTTCGCATGTTCTATCTTTGTGCTCCCTTATATCTTTCTCGCAAAATACAGTTTATTTCCCCCAGGGAGCCATCTAATTATTTCTTGAATGTCCCTAGTGTTTCTCTATATATTTTCTTGGCTTTAAAGACATCTCCTGTTAGATCTTCTCACATTGTTATGATTCTCTGTGTGACAAAATATATTTCCATTCCATTTTGAATGACTATTTCCTGAATTTCTCATGTTCACACCTTCACTTCCCCTATTACTGCACTCCCACATAGGTGAGAATAAAATTTTCTCTTGATATATTTAAGCCATTGTCAATTAAGCTACACCTTCTCTGGCCACATATTGCCATTAATAATTATTGGGTTCTAATCGCAGTTATATAACATTTTCCAAATAGCCTCCATACATATTATCTTATTTCCCCTCAACAGTCATACAAAATAAGTCTAATTATTCCCACTTGACAGATAAGAAAACTGAGTGATCATTCACCGAGTGAAGCAAAGTGAAGTTGAATGAGTAGTCCAAAGTCATTCAGCTCATTACTGGAAAGTTCAGAAATATAATCCGCATCTTATTTCTGCCCCTGTACTCTCTCCAGCTGCATGCTACTTTCTGGGGTTGCTTTCTCTTTATCTCCATGCTACCTGATGACATGACTTGCCTCTGCTTACTCCTTCATAAAGATTTTTCTTTCTTTCCTTTTCCTGTCATCCTTTAAGTTGGGAAACACTGCATATTGACAGGTGAATGGAAACACAGAGACACAATTCACACCCTGGCTTTAGAATCTGAGCATTTCTGTTACAAGTCCCCAGAGTAATGATGTATTGATGTAGATGAACCTCAGATACTCTCTACAATCAGCTCCTACCTATTTCATGAAACTCCTCAAGCTAAACTGTATACCTACCCCTAGAGTGTAGCCATAAAACAGGCTGTGAATTCTTAGGAGAAAGAAAATGCAAACTCTTAAACTGAAGAACAGGACCTGACTCTAGAAACATGGGCCCCTTACTGTCCAGGGGATGGCATCATGGATTAGGCTGGCAGAAAATTTAGTATGCGGTAGACAAAGGGCAATGGTCTCAGTAAGACCTGTTGTGCTGTCCATGTTCTGATTGAACATCAACCCTGGCATTTGACCTGTTGTCTTAAATTCTATTCATTGATGGAACCACAACTAATTTTTCCACTGATTCTGTCTTGGCACTTGCTTATAATGGCTCATCACATGTCCAAATAAATTAAACCCTTTGTTATTTCACCATCTGTGACAAAATCTTTAGTTTGAGTCCAATCTTTTTTGTCTAGACATGTCTATTGTTTACAACTTGAGCTTCTTTATACTCCACTTCAGCCCCAACTTAAGCATATCTCTTGATTGAGCCACTGTATCATCTGGAGAACGATCACCTGGTATCTACCATGTGTGAGACATAATGCTAGAGGTTGGAGGTCTCATCCCCATTCACTGCCTCTTTATGCAAAATGGAGCACAGCATATTCAAGATTAGATTTATTGTGCTACCTAAGATTCTCCAAGGTGATTAGTATTTGGAAATTCAAAACTAAAATGATTCATAGATACTCTAGGCTGACATAAGCTTTTACTTTACTTTTGTCTTCTGTGCACATTCACATAGGAGTCTATCTTAAAACAATCATGAGCTAAGACAATGGGGATGAGAAAACAGGGTTTGGACTCAGACAAATAATGTCCTAGGTATCAATTCTGGATCAACCTCTTATCATCCTTGTAAACTTTGGCAATTTTGCTTTCTGTTGCCCCAAATTCCTCCTTCATAAAAGAGCTATGCAATATTCACTTGGTTATGTTTAGTGACAGTTAAATATGATAATTAATGGAAAGTGCATAGTGCAGAGTTAGGCATATAGCAAGTGCTCAAAAATGGTAAAGTATTATTATATATGACTCCTTCACTATTTTTCTTCTTACTTCAGATAGTCACAGCCACTCCAACATTCATAGTACACAGTCATCATGTGTTTCATTATTTCCCCTGCATTCTACATTTATAACCTTATTTCCCTCTCCTGATGGGGACCAATACATTTTCTATTCAAGTATTTATTTCCTTCTAATATACTTTAATATATTTATTTACATATATAAAAGTCTGGAATATATATGCCTCGCTGAGTGGTTGTATGACATTTAAATTATGATAAATTTTATTATATTGTAAGTATTGTTTCTATAATTTTTCCCTTCACATCATATTTTGGGGAACAAACCACATCATCACACGTAGATACAATTCACTCCTTCTGATCACTGCACAGTATAAATCTTATGCAATGAATAGAATGTTTCATTTTATTAAGAATGTTTCATTTTATTAATCTGCGTTCTTATTGATAGAGCATAGATTGCTCTCAACTCTTTACTACCATGTGAAAAAAGGGCAGATGTACATAGTGTATATGGCTCATTGTGCAACAGTAAAAGCTTCTCTGAGGCCTATCACAAGAGCAGAATTGCTATATTTAGAGTATGGGCAAAACTAATGGGATAAATGTAACATGATATTTTTCCAAAGTGGCTTGTTAGTTTATGTCATATCCGGAGTTCATGAGGGTTTCCATTTTGACCTATCATCACAAGCGTGTGGGATTCGTGTTTCTAACTGTTGCCATTCTAATCGTGTAAAATTATGTTTTGTGCTTGTTGTAACCTGCATCACTCTGATCAGTGTTGAAGCTGAGCATCTCTTCCAAGTGAGTATTCTTTCATGTTTTTCCTCATGCGCTATTCAAATAATTAGTCCATTCTTTTCAGGTTTCATAGCGTTTTCTTGCTGTTTTGCAGGAATTCTAATTAATTCTTTGTCAGTTATTAATTTAGAAATTATCTTTTCTTAGTCTGGCACCTGTCTGTTAACTTTGTCTATGCTATCTTTTTTGTTAAACCGTTATTTTAATTTTGATCTATTAAAATCTATTGATGCTTTCCTTTGTGGTTTGTGATTTTTGAGTCTTGATTTTAGAAATCCTTCCTAATCTTAAGGTCATAAAGCTATTCCCTGTTAAACTTTTATTAATTTATCCTTCCCACTTAGGAACTGAATCATCCTTGGATAGGGTGGGATGTAATTTTTACATCGTTAAGGTCCTTGGCTTTGTGCCTCCTGGTTGTGAGAAGAGGTGCATGGCAGACAGTGTGGATGGATAGGCTATCCACCAGGTAAAGGTAAACATTTTTTTTTTTTTTTTGTAACTTAACCTAAACCTAATTCAGTTCTGATATCCAGCTAGCTTTTACAATCTCAGAGTTTTCTTTATAATTTTTAGTACTTTTGTATCCCTTACCATTCATGTGGATAAAAAGGGCATTGAACTGAAAGTAAAAAATCGGGCCCCCTGTATCATCTTGGCCACTAGTTGTCTTTTTTTTTTTTTTTTTAAGTTAGGACACACATGCACAAACACACATTTATAATACAAGATAAAGAAGCAGGTGAGAACACAGATTTTTAGAATCAGAAAAATTAGGACTTAGATTTAAATTCTGATTCAGCCCCTCATTCCTGTAACCTTTGGCAAGTATGCCTCTTAGGCCTCAGTTTCCTCATCTGCATAATAGCTATAAAATACTTCTAACATTTTGTAAAAGTTGGACAGGCTTCATTTATTTATTATTGAAACTGTACTTCTGTTATCAGGCACCATATCAGACTTTTTCATCATTATTTTCCTGGCAGGTATACAATGCCTAGCTCATAGTAGATTTTCAGTGTTTATTTTTTGAATCATAAGGAATAAATCCATATTCTAGACTGTATTTCACTTAAACTATTTTTCTCTGATTTTCCTTTTAATAGTAATACTAGCTATCACATACGAAGGCTAAACTACATGAAAGACACTGCTCTACCTCCTTTGCATGATTAATTTGTTCTCACAGAAACCATCTAACATAGGTGCCAAAAATAACAACATTTTTACAGATGAGGAAACTAAGGCAAGGTGATTGGATAACTTGCCCAAGCTTTCACAGCTAGTAAATGGCAAAGCCCATATTGAACCCAGACACTTTGGCCACCATGGTTTATGTTTATGACCATTTTGCTTGACTACTTCTCTTTAGAGTCTGAATACATCCACAGGATTATGGAGGGCCTATAAGTTGAGCTTGAATACCAGCTCTGCCTCCCACTAACTGTGTGATCATAAGTCTTTTAACCTTACTAAGTTTTGGTCTTATTTTTTGCAAAATAGGAAGACAAATCACCCAGTCTTGTGGTGTTCTTGTGAGGGTAAATGAGAACATCCACATGAGGCGCTTAGCACAATGCCTGGTATATAAGTATCTAATACACATTTTTAATACTAGCATTATTATAACTATATGTATATTTTATTTTGCCTGTAACTGAAATAGCTAAATAAAATATTTCACGTTTTTTAGCATTTAAAAATGACAAGGTATATTCAAAATGTAGCATGATGAATTACTTTGCAGGAATTTCAGATCTGCCTCATGATGTAATATTTCAAGAATTATCCATATCCCATGATCTCCACTCTGAATATGTCACTGAATATATTGGTATCTAAGAAAAGACCACTCACTCTCCCTAGAACTTTGTAAAGGAGTACAGTTAACTAGGTTCTCTTTTTGTCTTGTACTGACTCTGACCATCTAAAAGCCTGTAATGTGGAAACACAGAATATCAGGCTAACTTGGTGAGAGGTTTCTGTGTTTAAGTGGCAATGGTCTTGGACTATTTTAATTCTATTTTTACTGTTACAAGAGTAGATCTCAATGTCTCTCCATGCTGTTTCTTTCTCTTCTTCCCTGCTAACCCTGACCAAGGTCATCTTGCTCTCTTTGGAGCCGCAAGCCTCCTGCCACTGGGTCAATGGCTGTTGCAAGCAGAGAGTAAGATATGAATGTGAAGTGTCTCTCAGCCACTAAAAGCTTGTGAATTAGTGTTTCCTGCCCCTGTCAGACAGCATACTTCTATCGAGAAATAGCTTATCCTTGTGAAAGGGCTGACCTGCCACTAATCTGCTCTGCTAATGCCAGGCCCAGCAACCCTCCCTCAGGACCCCCAGAGAGAAGATGTCCTATGTGTTCCAGGCAAGATGCTCTCACGGTCCTGAGTCACATTCAGGCTTCTCTCAAGTCAGAAGAGGTTTTGAAAGGGAAGGTTATTATCTACTTCAAAACATCTAAATTTTGTACCAAAGAGCATCTCTAACTTGCCTGCACTCAGGAATCTTGTACATTTGCACATTCCTCACCCTTATTCTTTTGCCTCCTTTATCAGCTTTACTTTGGGGCTCTGTGAGTCTGTACGCTGTCCATGGAAGTGCTGAGAAACCATCTGCTCTTAGTGCTTTATGCCATTACTACCCCATGATAGCAGATATGCTACAAGTCATTTGCACTCCGAACTATGACTTCAATTTATGGTAGGATGGGATTTGCCTCTTTTAAAAAAAAATTCAGTAATCATTGAGCACTTGCAAAGGGTACAATTTTGAGATGAGAACATTGATTATTTGAAGGATGACTAGCTATCACATCTTTGTTTGCAGTCATGTAAAATCCTATAAAACTTTTTAAAATAGTTAGTAGTTTTCCAAACATTATCCTTTCATTTTCTCAATCTAATCTCGCACGACCTTGTTTCTTGAGAAATGCTTGAAAAAAGTTTTGCTGTCCTCATTTTCTAGGTTTATAAACTGAGGCTCAGAGAAGTGAAGTGACTTAGCTCATAAGTGATAGGTACAAGAACATGATCCCAAGTCTTGAGTTACCCAGCCTAGGATACTTTATTTCTACAAAAGGCATATTTGACAGACTCTGCCAGAATGTGTTACCTTGCGCCCTGCGAGCTATCTCTTAGGCAATTATTACAAGTAGTAAAAAAAAGTAAGAATTCATAGGAGAAGCAAATATCTTAAGCTCCTTCTCTGTTCTGGGGGATTCTGGGTGCTACTGGAGGCAGGATACAACATTTAAGAATTAAGCATTTCCTGTGGAAGATCTCAGAGCGCTTTCAATCCAAGTACAGATGTCTTTCTCAGTAGAACAGCAGTAAGACCAGCCACGAAAAAGCACTGTGCTGGACAAGGTGCTGAATTACTCCATGGAGTGAGAGAGCTCCAAAGGCAGAGTGAGCAGAGTCGCCCACTCACAAGGGACTGAAGGGTGTACACTTAGTGTAATTGGGAGTGGTGTAAAGACAACCAATCCCATGCATTTAAGTCATGTGAGACTTCACCAGTGGCAAGCCACTCTTTTGTCTTAGGCCAAACAGTGATGAGATCAGTCCTGTTTTTACAAGACACAGCACAGAATGTCAGAAGGGCACTAGGAGAATCCACCCTGACATGGATAGGGCTGAGGGTGAATTTGTATCTTCTGATCTGCTTTTGCTGTTAATATTAACCAAATGCTTCTAGGGCTACTGCCCTTTGAACTGCTGCCAGTCTTTGCCCTATATCAGAGCTACCACAGTCAGCTGCATCCCCTTGCAAGAATTTAGCACTGGTTCTCAATCTTATTTCACAGGAGCACACAGGATTGCCTGTTTAAAAGGCAGATCTTGGAACCTATTTCCAGGCATTCTTTTTCATGTTTACTCTGCATTTTTAACAAGTGGCCCAGGTGATTTTGATGCAGACAGTTCATATTACACACATTGAGAAATAATGCTGATCTTGAATTATGTGACATATTTGGGCAGGGAGAACAGAAGCTTGTGAAACTTACAAAATAATATTATTTACTTAGCACTTTACAAAGTACTTTAATATACATTCTTTTATGTAATCCTCACATCAACCACATGAGTTTGGTAAAGTGAATATTTTTATCTTCATTTTGGTTTTCGAGTGATAGCTCAGAGAGATTAAATATTATGCCCAAGGCCACCCAACCGGTTAAGTATTAGAGATAAGACAAGAATGTAGGAGTTCTTTCTCTAAGGCCAGTGTTGGCTGTATGCTTATGTTGGCTATATGTTTAGAATCACCTAATGAGCTTTTAAAATATGCTCATAGCCAGACTTAAACCAGACTAATTGAACCATGGACGCGTTTTACTCATGCTTTGGTGTTTTCTAAAAATCTTCCTGCAAATGACTTTAAAACCAGAGGCGAGAATCACTAGAGTTTAGCAGATGGCCCCATCCATTTAGATCCATGTACCTAATACTCAAGAGCAGGGATCTTCACCATGCACCCAAATCCATTGTTTTTGGCAAAGACCAAAGACTCTGGCTAAGACTGAGCATAATGAAGTGACATTAGCTCTAGGGACAACTGCTGACGCAACCCTCGTCCGGCCTCTTTTTGCAAACTTCATTAGCTGTAATTAAAGCAGCTGCTTCTCTAACTCAGGGAACTCCAGGCACCCGATGCCCTACTGTCTCACCAGTGAGTACAACATTTCCTGGACCCCCTCTCTGTGCCTAAAAGATGACCCCTCCAGAGTAGGACTGGAAGGGGGGTTATCTTTTCACTTCTTGGGAAACTAGAGCACCAGTGGAATTTCTATCCCTGCCTTCTTCTCCATTCTTATTGGAGCAGAACTATCACGGCAAAAAGTCCATCCACCAGTAGGCTCTTCTTTCATCTTTTTCTCTAAATGAATTTATTTGACTTTTCTAATTATAAAAATAGTACATGCAAACTCTTTTTGAAATGCAAACAATTTGGACAAGAAAATAGAACAAATGTAAAATTTCTCTCCCAAATCCCATACTTTTATCATTATATGAGAAACCCTTTAGATATATCTCCCACTGTGTGTATGCACACAAGATACTTGTGATACAGATTTGATTGCATCAGAACAGTAAACATTCATTGCATTTATAAATACATGTGCGTACTTACCTGTAACCTATTTCTCCACTTATCAAAAATTCTATTTTTGATTCTGTTTCTCCACTTATCAAAAATTCTTAAACATCCATTTTCTTGCATTTACATATAGGTGTACATCATTCTTTTTTAAAAAACCTTTTAAATCCATTGAATTGATTTGTCATGGTTTACTGAACTAGTTTTCTAACTGAATAATATTTAGGTTGCTTCCAGTTTGTCAATATTTCAATCTCTGTCTCTTACTCTTACACAAACTCCTTCTCATAATTTATTTCTACAGTAGGATCATTGGGTTAAAGGATTCGCACATTTTCAATTTGATCTCTGTTGCCAGACTGTCCTCCAGAAATCCTCCCCCCCATTTACACTTCCACCAAGATGTGCTGTCATTTTAAACACTTTCTGCTCCATCATGCATTACAGCAAGGATACCCAGTGGGTTAGAGGATAAGTGGATGTTAAAATCAGTGTCGTTCCTCTCAGTTTGCCCCTTTAAAGCAACAACTCAGAGAGGTTCCACAGGAAGTTGTTATATCTTTCAGGTTCAGCTAGTGGCCACTTAGAACCTAGAGGGTAAGAAAACTAAAACTCTAGGATTTGGGACCCCGTGCTTTTTAAAAAAAAATGATTTCCACCACTCTGAAACAACTTTAATCAAGCCAGTGTGTAGATGAAGGAAAGAGTGCAGTGACAGGAGATTGGGTACATTGCATTTTTTCATGAAAATTAAATTCAATTATTATGTGCATTAGGTGATGGCTTGAATCAGAATAGAGAGGAGGAATCTACCAAATAGCAGTTTGAACTTGCACAACCTACTTAAGCTTGAAAACAATTTGTGCATGAAAGTAGCAATGGTTTTCAGCAAGGCCTTATGAAAATCTTCCACGGTGAAGCTCTCTTATCTCTTAGTCTTCAGGCATTGTGGTAGAGTAATAGAGCAGTAACTTCTACAGTACAATGATCTGAGTTCATGTACCTGCTTCTAAACAACTTTTCTATTAGATCTTGAGTCATTTACTTAAATTCTCCAGGCTTTTTTTCCTTTTTTCCTTATCAGGGAAATGAAGGAGTGTTAATACACACCTCAAAAAGTTTATTTCAAAGCTTCAATTAGTTGAGGCACATAAAACCTTAGAAGAGTGTTGAGCAAATACTGAAGCTGTCAATAAATGAGAGGTATTATAACTCACATGTTAAGTAAATGTGTATACAAGGACATTGCACTTGAATTAGAAGGGCTTAGTTGGAATAAGAGCTTTATCACTTACCAGATGTGTGGCCTTTAGCAAGTCATTCTGTTGAGAACCAAGCAGAGTCAAAGAAAACTCTGAGTCCTTATTTCTCCTCTTCCGTAAATTGGCATTAATAGACGATTCTCTATCCACCTCAAGATATATTTGGGAAGTTGAGAACTGAAATACATAAAACATGCAAAAGTCTGTTAAACATATACATCTCCAAGGGACTATGAAAAATTTAGAATTACATTTCCAATATTACTACTGATGGTTCCTTCCAGCTCTACAGTTCCAGGATTCCCTGATCCTAAGATGTCACAAGAGGATGGAAGGTCTAGCCTCACCTGTGATTGTGTGTGTGCAGGCACACTTGTGCACCAGAGAGATGGAGAGAGTTAGCAGAATGTCATGGCTAGGAGTGGGGCTGAGTCTGGGATTCTGTCACTTAGTAGCTGCACAAAAGTAGATAAGCATCTAAATTTTCTAAGTTTAAGTTGTTTCATCTAGAAAAAGAAAGTGATCATGGTTAGTGAATTCACACTACCATATAAAGTTATAATGATCACAAGCATACATTTATTTATTGATTGATAGATAGAAAGATACCGTTTATTGAGCATAAACTATGTGCCAGACAGTAGTTAAGCACTTGTGTATCCCCTCATTTAATTAACTCATAACGCAATGTGGCAGGTTATATATTTTTTTTTTTTTAGTAGGATTCATTGGGCTTCGATCACTTGGCAGATAAAAAGGTGTTCTCAGGTGCGAATAAGCTAATTTTAAATAAAGACGTCCCTTGCTCATGGACTTACTCAAGGATTTGCAACATCAAATCACTGTTTAAAACAAGAAAGAGAGAGGCCAGGAGCAGTTTTTCGTTTTATAAAATGGGAATGGGTACCTGGGGAAAAGAAATGTGAATGAGAATTACTCTGATTATTTTAGGATTTTGTACAACTGCATGAGAATTAGCTATAAAAATATATAAGACCTTTAAGGAAGGAGAAGGCAAACTATTGCCTACTTCTTTCTTTATTTAAAATTTAATTTCATTATTTTTTTTATACTGCAGGTTCTTATTAGTCATCCATTTTATAAACATCAGTGTATACACGTCGATGCCAATCTCCCAATTCATCACACCACCAACCCCACCCTCTGCCGCTTTCCCCTCTTTGTGTCCATACATTTGTTCTCTACATCTGTGTCCCAATTTCTGCCCTGCAAACCGGTTCATCTGTACCATTTTCTAGGCTCCACATGTATGCGTTAATATACGATATTTGTTTTTCTCTTTCTGACTTACTTCACTCTGTATGACAGTCTCTAGATGCATCCACATCTCTACAAATGACCCAATTTCATTCCTTTCTATGGATGAGTAATATTCAATTGTATACATGTACCACATCTTCTTTATCCATTCGTCTGTCGATGGGCATTTTGGCTGCTTCCATGACCTGGCTATTGTAAATAGTGCTGCAATGAACATTGGGGTACATGTGTCTTTTTGAATTATGGTTTTCTCTGGGTATATGCCCAGTAGTGGGATTGCTGAGTCATAAGGTAATTCTATTTTTATTTTTTTAAAGAATATCCATACTGTTCTCCATAGTGGCTGTATCAATTTATATTCCCACCAACATTGCAAGAGGGTTCACTTTTCTCCACAGCCTCTCCAGCATTTGTTGTTTGTAGATTTTCTGATGATGCCCATTCTAACTGGTGTGAGGTGATACCTCATGGTAGTTTTGATTTGCATTTCTCTAATAATTAGTGATGTTGAGCAGCTTTTCATGTGCTTCATGGCCATCTGTATGTCTTCTTTGGAGAAATGTCTATTTAGGTCTTTTGCCCATTTTTGGATTGGGTTGTTTGTTTTTTTAATATTGAGCTGCATGAGCTGTTTATATATTTTGGAGCTTAAACCTTGGTCTGATGATTCGTTTGCAAATATTTTCTCCCATTCTGAGGGTTGCCTTTTTGTCTTGTTTATAGTTTCCTTTGCTGTGCAAAAACTTTTAAGTTTCATTAGGTCCCATTTGTTTATTTTTGTTTTTATTTGCATTACTCTAGGAGGTGGATCAAAAAAAATCTTGCTGTGATTTATGTCAAAGAGTGTTCTTCCTATGTTTTCCTCTAAGAGTTTTACAGTGTCTGGTCTTACATTTAGATCTCTAATCCTTTTTTTTTTTTTTGCAGTATGCGGGCCTCTCACTGCTCTGGCCCCTCCCGTTGCGGAGCACAGGCTCCGGACACACAGTCTCAGTGGCCAGGGATCACGGACCTAGCCGCTCCACGGCATGTCGGATCTTCCCGGACCGGGGCACGAACCCATGTCCCCTGCATTGGCAGGCGGACTCTCAACCACTGTGCCACCAGGGAAGCCTCTAATCCATTTTGAGTTTACTTTTGTGTATGGTGCTAGGGAGTGCTCTAATTTCATTCTTTTACATGTAGCTGTCCAGTTTTCCCAGCACCATTTACTGAAGAGACTGTCTTTTCTCCATTGTATATCCTTGCCTCCTTTGTCATAGATTACTTGACCATTGGTGCGTAGGTTTACCTCTGGGCTTTCTATCTTGTTCCATTGATCTATATTTCTGTTTTTATGTCAGTACCATATTGACTGGATTACTGTAGCTTTGTAGTATAGTCTGAAGTCAGGGAGTCTGATTCCTCCACCTCTGTTTTTTTCCCTCAAGACTGGTTTCGCTATTCAGGGTCTTTTGTGTCTCCATACAAGCTTTAAGATTTTTTTGCTCTAGTTCTGTAAAAAATGCCATTGGTAATTTGATAGGGATTGCACTGAATCTGTAGATTGCTTTGGGTAGTACAGTCATTTTCACAATATTGATTCTTCCAATCCAAGAACATGGTATATCTCTCCATCTGTTGATATCATCTTTAATTTCTTTCATCATTGTCTTACAGTTTTCTGCATACAGGTCTTTTTTCTCCCTAGGTAGGTTTATTCCTAGGTATTTTATTCTTTTTGTTGCAATGGAAAATGGGAGTGCTTCCTTAATTTCTCTTTCACATTTTTCATCATTAGTGTATAGGAATGCAAGAGATTTCTGTGCATTAACTTTGTAACCTGAAGCCTTACCAAATTCCTTGATTAGCTCTAGTAGTTTTCTGGTGGTATCTTTAGAATTCTCTATGCATACTATCATGTCATCTGCAAACAGTGACAGTTTTACTTCTTCTTTTCCAATTTTTATTCCTTTTGTTTCTTCTTCTTCTTTGATTGTCGTGGCTAGGACTTCCAAAACTCTGTTGAATAATAGTGGTGAGAGTGGACATCCTTGTCTCGTTCCTGATCTTAGAGGAAATGCTTTCAGTTTTTCACCATTGAGAATGATGTTTGCTGTGGGTTTGTTGTATATGGCCTTTATTATGTTGAAGTAGGTTCCCTCTACGAAAACTTTCTGGAGAGTTTTTATCATAAATCGGTGTTGAATTTTGTCAAAAGTTTTTTTCTGAATCTATTGAGATGATTAAATGTTTTTTATTCTTCAACTTGTTAATATGGTGTATCACATTGATTTATTTGCATATACTGAAGAATCCTTGCATGTCTGGGATGAATTCCACTTGATCATGGTGTATGATCCTTTTAATGTGTTGTTGGATTCTGTTTGCTAGTATTTTGTTGAGGATTTTTGCATCTATATTCATCAGTGATACTGGTCTGTAATTTTCTTTTTTTGTAGAATCTTGGTCTGGTTTTGGTATCAGGGTGATGGTGGCCTCATAGAATGAGTTTGGGAGTGTTCCTTCCTCTGCAATTTTTTGGAAGACTTTGAGAAGGATGGGTGTTAGCTCTTCTCTAAATGTTAGATAGAATTCACCTGTGAAGCCATCTGGTCCTGGACTTTTGTTTGTTGGAAGATTTTTAATCACAGTTTCAATTTCATTATTTGTGATTGGTCTGTTCATATTTTCTGTTTCTTCCTGGTTCAGTCTTGGAAGGTTATACCTTTCAAAGAATTTGTCCATTTCTTCCAGGTTGTCCATTTTATTGGCATAGAGTTGCTTGTAGTAGTCTCTTATGATGATTTGTAGTTCTGCGGTGTCTGTTGTTAACATCTCTCTTTTCATTTCTCATTTTATTGATTTGAGTCCTCCCTCTTTTTCTTGATGAGTCTGGTGAATGGTTTATCAATTTTGTTTATCTTCTCAAAGAACCAGCTTTTAGTTTTATTGATCCTTGCTATAGTTTTCTTTGTTTCTATTTCATTTATTTATGCTCTGATCTTTATTTCTTTCCTTTTGCTAACTTTGGGTTTTTTTTTTGTTCTTCTTTCTCTAGTTCCTTTATGTGTAACGTTAGATTGTGTTTTTTGCGATTTTTGTTGTTTCTTGAGGTAGGCTTGTATAGCTATAAACCTCCCCCTTAGAACTGCTTTTGCTGCATCTCATAGGTTTTCGATCATCATGTTTTTCTTTTTTCTTTTTTTTTTTTTTTGCGGTACAAGGGCCTCTCACTGTTGTGGCCTCTCCTGTTGGGGAGCACAGGCTCCAGATGCGCAGGCTCCGTAGCCATGGCTCACGGGACTAGCTGCTCTGCGGCACGCGGGATCTTCCTGGACTGGGGCACGAACCCGTGTCCTCTACATCGGCAGGCAGACTCTCAACTACTGCACCACCAGGGAAGTCCCTGGATCGTCAAATTTTTTGATTTCTTCAGTGATCTCTTGGTTATTTAGTAATGCATTGTTTAGCCTCGATGTGTTTGTGTTTTTTACATTTTTTTCCCCTGTAACTGATTTCTAATCTCAGAGCGTTGTGGTCAGAAAAGATTCTTGATATGATTTCAATTTTCTTAAATTTATTGAGGCTTGATTTGTGACCCAAGATGTGATCTATCCTGGAGAATGTTCCATGTGCACTTGAGAAGAAAGTGTAGTCTGCTGTTTTTGGATGGAATGTCCTATAAATATCAATTAAATCTATCTGGTTTATTGTGTCATTTAAAACTTGTGTTTCCTTATTAATTATGTTTGGATGATCTGTCCATTGGTGTAAGTGAGGTATTAAAGTTCCCCACTATTACTGTGTTACTGTCGATTTCCTCTTTTATAGGTGTTAGCAGTTGCCTTATGTATTGAGGTGCTCCTATGTTGGGTGCATATATATTTATAATTGTTATATCTTCTTCTTGGATTGATCCCTTGATCATTATGTACTGTCCTTCCTTGTCTCTTGTAACGTTCTTTATTTTAAAGTCCATTTTATCTGATATGAGTATTGCTACTCCAGCTTTCTTTTGATTTCCATTTGCATGGAACACCTTTTTCCATCCCCTCACTTTCAGTCTGGATGTGTCCCTAGGTCTGAAGTGGGTCTCTTGTAGACAGCATATAGATGGGTCTTGTTTTTGTATCCATTCAGCAAGCCTGTGTCTTTTGGTTGGAGCGTTTAATCCATTCACATTTAAGGTAATTTTCAATATGTATGTTCCTATGACCATTTTCTTAATTTCTTTTTGTAGGTTCTTTTCTTCTCTTGTGTTTCCCACTTAGAGAAATTCCTTTAGCATTTGTTATAGAGCTGGTTTGGTGGTGCTGAATTCTCTTAGCTTTTGCTTGTCTGTAGAGCTATTGATTTCTCCATCGAATCTGAATGAGATCCTTGCCGGGTAGAGTAATCTTGGTTGTAGGTTCTTCCCTTTCATCACTTTAAGTATATCATGCCATTCCCTTCTGGCTTGTAGAGTTTCTGCTGAGAAATCAGCTGTTAACCTTATGGGAGTTCCCTTGTATGCTATTTGTCATTTTTCCTTTGCTGCTTTAAATAATTTTTCTTTGTCTTTAATTTTTGCCAGTTTGATTCCTATGTGTCTCGGCATGTTTCTCCTTGGGTTTATTCTGTATGGGACTTTCTGTGCTTCCTGGACTTGGGTGGCTATTTCCTTTCCCATGTTAGGGAAGTTTTTGACCATAATCTCTTCAAATATTTTCTCGGGTCATTTCTCTCTCTCTTCTCCTTCTGGGACCCCTATAATGCGAATGTTTTTGCGTTTAATGTTGTCCCAGAGATCTCTTAGGCTGTCTTCATTTCTTTTCATTCTTTTTTCTTTATTCTGTTTTCTTTATTCTGCAGTGAATTCCACCATTCTGTCTTCCAGGTCACTTATCTGTTCTTCTGCCTCAGTTATTCTGCTATTGAATCCTTCTAGTGTAGTTTTCATTTCAGTTATTGCATTGTTCATCTCTGTTTGTTTGTTCTTTAATTCTTCTAGATCTTTGTTAAATATTTCTTGCATCTTCTCCATCTTTGCCTCCATTCTTTTTCCAAGGTCCTGGATCATCTTCACTATCATTATTCTGAATTCTTTTTCTGGAAGGTTGCCTATTTTCACTTCATTTAGTTGTTTTTCTGGGGTTTTATCTTGTTCCTTTTCTGGTACATAGCCCTCTGCCTTTTCATCTTGTCTATCTTTCTGTGAATGTCTATAATTCTATTAGTCCTATTTTTCAGATGAGAATAGTGAAGCTAACAAAAGATAAATGACTTGGGTCAGGTCATAAAGCTGGTGAATGAACATAGATAAGACTAATCTTAGGTCAGTTTGATACACAAGTTAGGGATCTTAGCCATTGTACTTCTAAATAATGTTTATAAATGCAAAGTCTCCTTCAACCACCCACTTGTAAAGTAAAGCCTATTTCAGAATACCCTTACCTTTCCCATGTGTTCCTTTCCCATGCTATAGCTAGTACAATCCATATGTGTGTATATGAATGTATGTGTATGAGTACACAGACACACATATCTGACAAGCCTACACATATCTGACAAGCCTATATACACAGGCAGTACACAGCAATGCCCTGTGAATCCAGGATTGGAGCATAGTATATAGAACCTAGAAATGGATTCATCACAAGAGTTGTCAGATTGGGCTTCCCTGGTGGTGCAGTGGCTAAGAATCCTCCTGCCAATGCAGGGGACACGGGTTCAATCTCTGGTCCAAGAAGATCCCACATGCCATGGAGCAACTAAGCCCATGCACCAAAACTACTGAGCCTGTGCTCTGGAGCCCATGAGCCACAACTACTCAGCTTGTGTGCCACAACCACTGAAGCCCGTGTGCCTAGAGCCCGTGCTCCACCACAAGAGAAGCCACTGCAGTGAGAAGCCCGTGCACCTCAACGAAGAGTAGCCCCTGCTTGCTGCAACCAGAGAAAGCCCATGTGCAGCAACAAAGACCCAATGCAGCCAAAAGTAAATAAATAAATAAGAGGGTTAACATAAATTATATTAAAAAAAAAGACACAACTTAAAAAAAAGAGTTGTCAGACTATGAAAGGAATGTTACAAGGTTTATGGAGTTGCTTTAGATGATGATTATGATGACAATAATAATTTCAATTGAAAAGGTTCTCTACTGAGTCCCAAGCTCAGGACTTTGCACAAAATAGTTTTCCCACAAATATTTACTTACTCAATGACTAGATCTTATATCTTGAAGCACATTTAAGACTACCAATTTAAAGGCAGAAGAACTATTGAAATCATCCCTCAAAAGGATTTATGATTTCTAGAATCTTTATCTCATTTGCCCTTACTCCTAATAATCATTGTATTTCCATGGAATAAAAGG
This sequence comes from Pseudorca crassidens, assembly GCF_039906515.1. Classification (NCBI taxonomy): domain Eukaryota; kingdom Metazoa; phylum Chordata; class Mammalia; order Artiodactyla; family Delphinidae; genus Pseudorca; species Pseudorca crassidens. The sequence continues at coordinate 16,529,764 of NC_090302.1, read as the reverse complement.
GAACTTGATGATTGGGGAGGCAAGTGGAGGGGAGTATACACTCATGAAATAGCCTTGGCCATTAGAGGGAAAGTAAATTTGAATAAGAACAATAATCAATCCTAGAAAATTTAAAAGTATTTAGGTGGTTTTTCAGGTGAGGAAAGCCAAATAAGTTAACCAAAATATCCCAAGGTATCTGATGTATATACAATTAGCCTTCAAAGTTCGAGAAGCATTTCCTTACTCAACCTCTCTCATTGCAGGGCACTGAGACCCCTGAGTAACAGCTTTTAGGATTGCAGGATGTTACAGCTGGATGCCGGATTTAGAGTTAAGCTAACTTGCCCACCCATGCATCAGATGAAAAAAAGAAAGAAAAGAAAAGAATAAATAAGTTTCTTAGGGTTTTTTTCCACCAGGCAATAGAAAAATATGAGCTGTTCAATATCTACCACTGTTTCAATATCATATTTGATAAAAACGAGCCATTTTGACAGGAGCTGACCCAAGAAAATAAGCAAAAGACAACTTTATTTTTCCTCCATGGCCTATTCAAGCACAAAACATGGACATATTTTTTTCCTCTACTTCTTGTATTGAATTTGGGGCAGGTACCATATTTTTTCTTCCATTTTTTAGAAAATAAAGTAGTCTTTTTGTAATTTGTAGAAAGAGTCTTGTTTCTGTGATTAAAATCTGCAGCCCAGTGCATGTATCCTAAACCTGCCAACTCTTAGCTAATTTAGAGATTCTCCCCCTGCAGGTTGATACAGTTTTTATCCCAGACACCTATAGTGGGCAAGGGGATTGTGGTCAACTAATTCTCCTTTTCCTTGCTCCATCTCTGTCCCCTTTGAAGGGCTTGGTTTTTGACTCCTCTAAGGTGGGCCTTGGGGAAGGAAGAGAAAAGTGAAAGCACAGTATTTGGTGGTCAGGACCATTGTAGTCTGTACCTGGCTGATACTGAAAGCTGTTTTTTTCTTTCATCGGGAGTTTCAGGACCTCTAACTGGAACCTTTTACAAAATTGACTCATCGTTGGGGGTTGAAGATAGGGAGGGTAAGTACACATACACATTAAAATTTTTCTTCAATAAATTCATTCTCCTGGTCTTTTTAATCTAGGTCTTTGTAGAAGTTCAAGTTAGGAACACTAACTAGAAAAACTAGCTTCTCAATCCTATAGCATTCCCTTTAAATGGCCTACTATCTGTCTCTGAGCACCTATCCGAATTTTTCTGACCCTTGGTATCTCAGACAAAACTGAGATAAAGAACATACATTTTTTAACAGCTCCTACTAGCAGTGGTTGTGTTGTGAGTGTTTTGAAGATCTATTATAGTCTATCACGAGGCTTGTAAATGGATTTTAAGGAGGACACTTAGGTCATTGCTCTGCTTTCCAACTAAATAGTTACAAACTCGGTGCTTTTTAACTTATTAGAGCTCAGGCATCTCTCTTGAGAAAGTGATGAAAACTATATGGATCTATTGTGACCACTTAGAGGGGTGGGACAGGAAGGGTGGGAGGGAGATGCAAGAGGGAGGGGATATGGGGTATATGTATACATATAGCTGATTCACTTTGTTGTACAGCAGAAACTAACACAACATTATAAAGCAATTATACTCCAGTAAAGATGTTAAAAAAAAAAAAAACAAGACTATATGGATCTATACCCTGGGGAAGTAAACATAAGCTCTGATTTTTCAGAATACTTGCGGGGTGGGGTACATAATACAATGGCTCCACGAGGTCCATCCATAGACTCTACGCATAGACTTTGGATCAAAAAAAAAAAAGAGAAGAAAAATCCCTGTTTTGGCTGCTCTTCTTTTCTCTCAACCTCCTCTCTCCCTTCCATACCCTTTCCTCCTATCCTCCTTCCCTAATTTCCTTCCTTCCATACATACTTCCTTCCTTTCTTAAAAAAAAAATAATTAAGTCCTTTCTTAATAATTAAGCCCCCATTAGTTGGGGGCCATGCAAGGAAGACATCTGCATGAGATAGCAGTGGTGGCTGGGCAGAGACGGAGAGCCCAGATGAGAAAGGTGGCCCAGTGGGCTTGGGATTGATCCAACTTATTGATCCAACAAGTTTCTCAATGCTGGAAAAGGGAGCTACAAATATGGAAAGAGGCAAAACTGTAATAAACCCTGTGCTGTTAGACTGGAATTAGTGGAATCGGCATAAATTCATTATATTAGTTTTCTATTGTTGCTGTAACAAATTACTGCAATCTTATATTTTGTAAGTCAGAAGTTCAATATGGGTCTCACGGGGCAAAATTAAGGTATCAACAGGACTAGATTCCTTTCTGGAAGCTTTAAGGGACCATTTTTTCCCCTTCCTTTTCCAACTGCTAGAGGCCACCCACATCCCTTGGTTCATAGCCCCTTTCCTCTATCTTCAAAGCCAGCATCTGTGGGTCAAGTCTTTACACTGCATTACTCTGACTTTCTGTAGTCACATCTCCTCAGCCTCCCTTCTTCTTCTGCCTCCCTATTCCATTTTTAAGGATCCTTGTTACTACATTGGGCCCACCCAGATAATCTGGGATAACTTCTGTATCTTAACGTCAGCAATTAGCCATCTTAATTCCACCTGCAAATATAATTCGCCTTTGCCATGTAACGTAACATATTCATAGCCTCCAGGGATGTGGATATCTTTGGTGGTGGTGGTGTGCGTTTTCTCTCTACCACATTCATGATGTTCAATATACAGAGAAATAGATATAGATAGAGGTAGAGGTAAATACATACATATATTCCCTAGCTCTGTTCATTGAGAGGGTCTGGGCACAGCAATACCCAACATCTCCTAGGGCTGTATTCCCCAGAAAGCAGACTTTGAACATTTAGTAGGGAGTGCTTTGGGAAATTATACTTGTGGAAGGAAGAGAAAAGAAGCAGGACTGGGCAAAGGGAGAAATTAAGCTGGTATGCAGACCCCATGAAAGCCTCAGCTGACCCCACAGGAAATGGGATAGTAATTTAGAATATTCCTAATTTGGAGCAAGGAGCCCAAGCCTTTAATAACAAGTCATTCATTGCAGGGACACTTCTAATAGCAAACGTGACCTTGGGCAAGATAGCTTTCTTCAGTTGAGGTGACAGCTAAAAGGGTTTGACAGACAAAGGCTGTTTGGGGACAGCACTCCCAGAGCAGCTAGGATCTGTGCAGTATACTACATCATCCAGCACAGTGAGTACATCTTATATTCATATCTTAGTTTCAAAATACCATCCTCCACTAAAATGAACAAAGAATCTTGGGAAAAATGGCTGATGCCAAAGCTCTGGGGAAAGAGAAGTACAAGATGAGCCTAGAACATCTTATTGTGCCAACAGTAAAGCAGAGCTCAGAGAACCATGGAAACATGTTTAAAAAAAAGGAGAATCCATCTTCAATGGGATCCTTCCTACTGGCCAAATCTAAGATAATTTAAATAAATAAAAATAATAACAGATTATACTACTTTACATTAAATAGAAATCCATGACTTCATACTGGTACAACTTAAGGGAATAAACAAATGGGAAGAAGAGAAAGCTTCTCATTACAGCAAAATGCCAAGCAATACATTTCAAACAAATGATGGAATTTTTTAAAACACTATTTCAACCATCAGAGTAATAATTAAATCAGTCAAATACAAAATAAATTGACGGTAAGACTAGTGGATGAAAGTCTGAAGATGAATGGGGATGTTTATATATATCTTAAAATATCTCCCCACAGAACACTTATTCATTTCAAAGAGAAAAAGAATAGCTCTGCAAAAGAGAAATTTGGCAAAAATCGTGTTGATCGAGTGATTAACATCACCAGTAATGATTCAAATTGAAATTGTGTACCAATCGATAGAATGCAATAAAAAGAACACATCATTCTGTAATATTTCTGCCCCCCAAAAGGCTTAACTAGAATCTAATTATCAGAAAAGATCAGACAAATCAAAATTGAGGGACATTCTATAAAACTGTTGGCTTTAATCTTCAAAAGTATCAAGGTTATGAAAGTCAAGGAGAAACTGATGAACTGTTCCAAATTGAAGGAGACTAAAGGGACATGTGGACTAAATGATCTTAGATTTAATTCTTTTGCTACAAAGAGTATCACTGGGGCAACTGATAGAAACTGAATGTGTTCAGTGGATTTGGTAGCAGGGAGTAGATAGTATCAATGCTAAATACCTAACTTGTATCGTCATACCATAACTATACAGGATAAAATCATGGTTGTAGGAAAACATGCTTAAGTATTTAGGGGTAATGGGGCAACATGCCTACAACTTATTCTGAAATGATTCAGTGAGGGGAGAATAGCTCTTTGTTCCACAACTTTCTAAAGTATTTCAGAATAAAAAGTCAAAAAGAAAAATTTGTCTTAAACATTTCTAAACAGATAAAACTCAGTCATTTCTGATACTCTTTTGAAGAGGTCATTACAAATGTTAACACTTCTGTTTATAGAATGGGGAAACCAAATGGAAAATATTGATAACTTTACCCAAAGTCAAAGAGTAGTACTTGTCAGACCTGGAATTATAGCCCTAGTTGCTAATATCAGGTTGGCCAAAAAGTTTGTTTGGTTAGTGAACACGTTGTTCAATAAAACTCTTGGTGAAAATGAAAAATGTGCCTTTTTACTTAAGACCGAACGAACTTCTTGGCCAACCCAATACTTTAAGAAAGACTTCTCTTCAGACATTATCATGTTAAAAATAAGAAGAGAAAAGAAGAAAAAAAAAAGGGAAAAGGAAAAAAGTGAGAATAAACTATTCTCTTCCCTGTTTAACCTGATATTAAAAATGACATGTTCAGGGCTTCCCTGGTGGCGCAGTGGTTGAGAATCTGCCTGCCGATGCAGGGGACGCGGGTTCGTGCCCTGGTCTGGGAGGATCCCACATGCCGTAGAGCAACTAGGCCCGTGAGTCACAACTACTGAGCCTGCGCGTCTGGAGTCTGTGCTCCGCAACAAGAGAGGCTGCGATAGTGAGAGGCCCACGCACCGTGATGAAGAGTGGCCCCCGCTTGCCACAACTAGAGAAAGCCCTTGCACAGAAACGAAGACCCAACACAGCAAAAATAAATAATTAATAAACTCCTAACCCCAACATCTTAAAAAAAAAAAAAAATGACATGTTCATTTTGTGGTGGCTTTTCAGGTATGTTCAAGTACAATGATAAAGAGAAGACACTGATGAAATGTGAAAGTATTTAGTAACAGTGTTTGATTCATGCATCACCCTCATCCCCCATGCTATAGTTGGAAGGGTCATTACAGCCCATTACCAAATTACTTGCAGTTATCCCTTGTTCTTATAGTTAATACAGTGAACCTTCATTTGTATAAATGCTATTAGCATATTTCAAACCACATTCTGATCTTTTTTAGGAGTGACTGTTGCCTAGTTAAAGTATATCAACTTGGAATATTTTTTTTCCTTCCTTCCAGTTATTCCTGGGCAAAGTTTAGCTTTCAGACCTGGTAGCAGATTCAGAATGAGGAAAGTGCTATAGCAAATTTATACTCATATAAGAATACGAGCTGCTAAACTGTGAATTTTTAAATTTGTTTTAAAAATTGATTTATTTTACTTATTTTTATTTTTGGCTGCATTGGGTCTTTGTTGCTTTGAGCGGGTTTTCTCTAGTTCTGCGAGTAGGGGCTACTCTTCGTTGTGGTATGCGGGCTTCTTGTTGCAGTGGCTTCTCTTGTTGCGGAGCACGAGCTCTAGGTGTGCGGGCTTCAGCAGTTGTGGCACGAGTGCTCAGTAGTTGTGGCTTGCGGGCTATAGAGTGCAGGCTCAGTAGCTGTGGCGCACGGCCTTAGGTGCTCTGAGGCATGTGGGATCTTCCCGGACCAGGGCTCGAACCTGTGTCCCCTGCATTGGCAGGCGAATTCTTAACCACTGCACCACCAGGGAAGCCATAAACTGTGAGTTTTTTTGAGGCTAGAAAGTTACTTTTATTTATCTCTGTATTCACAGAACCCAGCATAGCACTTGGCAGAATTTGGTCCATTGCCTGCCATCTTCACCTGAAAATCTCACTGACATCACAAATTGTATATGTCTAATATTAACTCATTACTTTTATGATTCCAAAACCTTCTCTTCTTTGTAAGGGCACCAAATCAACCCACATATTCAAGCCCAAATCCTGGAAGTCATCCTCAAAGTATCTGTCTCTCTCTCTCACCAACCACCTGCTGCCATATCCTATCAATCCAAACTCCTGGATATCTCTCACATCCATCCATATACCCATATACCAGCTTAGTCTGTGCTACCATCATTTTACATGTGAACAACTTTAATAATATCCCAACCAGTTTCCCTACATATGTATTTGTTTTCTTCAATCCCTTCTTCATAAAACAGTTATCCTTTGTAACACAAATCTGCTCTAGTTGATCCATAGCTTAAAGTCCCTTCAATTTCTTTTCAATATCTATCAAAAAAAATGAACTTTTAACCGTGTCCTGTGTAATACGGTCCCAGCCTATTCCTCCAACTTATATTATACTTCTCACTTCCTTATTCTTATCACTTTGGCCACACTTTGTTACCCTGTTGAGGTCTAATCGTATGGTGTTCCTGCTTCCTGCAATGTTCTTACCCATACTTCCTATACTTTAATTCACTAACATGAGTCCTACTTATCCATCAAATCTCAGATTATCAATTACTTACCTTTCCCCAGCTACCTCAGGTCAGTTCCCCTATTTTATTCTTATTGCAAATTTTATTCACAAATAACACACTGTAATTATTCTTGTCAGGTTTTCCAATAGCCTCCATATTGCCAAATGCAATGGTAATTTCTCACTTTTTGTCTTGCTCTATTCCCTGGACATAGTTGCTTACTCGTTCTTCTTGATATATTTTCTCCCTTTGGAGTCTTTCTCTTGGTTTTCCACCTGTCTCACTGGTCATTTTTAAAGTCTCCTCTTTGTCCTGATCAATAAATATTGGAATTCCTCAGGACTCAGTCCGTAAGACTTTTTCTCTGATCTATTTACCTAACTCTGTAGCATGTGTTTCTATGATCCTATAGTTTTAAAAGCTTTCTTTAATAAATCTTTCCCTATCTAAATTATAATGTATATAAAGTGACAGAGATGTTCAATTTTATCCTTTTCTATATGAATAACCATTTTATTCTGCTTAGTTGGAAGTAGTCTCTCCTTTCTCCACTTGTCTGACACACTATTCATAAGCTGAAGTTCTGTATATTTGTATGCTGTACATTTGCCAAGTCTTAAGAAGAGACAAGAGATGCACACAATGTTAACTTTTGGGGCAGAGTAAACTCATGCACTAATAAAATATGGCCCAGTGAAAGCCCTGAATTCTGATCAATCATATTGACATTTTTTTTTCTTCTCGTTGGAGAGGTGCTGACTATTAGAGAGTTGGAGGCAATAAACATGAGAAGAGGGGCAATGAGGCACCCTCTTCACGGCAGTAATAGTTCATAACCAACAACCTTAGTACATCTATACACACACTTCATTCCCAACCTCTTCTTTCTGTTAAGCTGAGACCATCTTATCTAACACTTTTTGTATTGGCAGTGGGTCTAAGCTATTACCAGCAAAGAAGGAAAAAAAAGGAAATGTGTGATGGAGATGGGAAAGAAAAGAAAAAAAGAAATATAAAAAGTCTTGACCATTTACAGGACTATTTGAGAGGATGTTTTCCTTCCTTGGTTCCCAGATTGCACGGGCTTTGCAAGGGCTTTCCCATGATACGAACTTTTCTTGCTCATATGGTTCTCTTTCTGATTCAAATGTATTACCCTGGTTTCCCCATCCCCTATAGTGCAACCTAATAAATTAGTTCATGTTCATATATTAGTAGCTACAGTTGCCAACCTCAAAGTGAACAGTGGGCAGGCCCTGGACTAGGGTCGGAAGACCTGCGTTTATGTTCCAACTTAAGCCCACAGTTGGGACTGTGCAACACAAGTCATCCGATCTCTCTGAGACTTAGTTTTCTCCTTCCTAAAATGGGAATACTACTCTTAGCTATTTCTGTGAACATTAAATGAAATAACAACCGAAGTTAAATGGCTCTGCACTCCACAAGAGACTTTTAAAAGTTCTAAACCCTAGTTACAAATAAAAAACATATAGGGAGATTTAAAAATATACAATTTTGAGCTTCACCGCAGATATTCTGCACAGACGGTATGTGGGAATCTGTATTTTTATAACAAGTCTCCCAGGTAAGCGAGGTGTGTCTGGTCTGTAAAATTTGTTGTTTTAAAAAGTGTGCTATAAAGGCTTGAGAAATGAGGGTATTTGAGGGTAACAGCATGAAAGTTTGTTTCTCCGTCAGCTGGCAACTTTATAAGAGATTTTTGAGTTGGGGACAGCCTGTTTCATATCTCAGAAGAGGTGACACTCCAAGGCCTGCTGTCATTTCACGGGATCATTCTGGAGGTGCTGGAGGCTGATCTTGGGACCAAGGCTGAAAGCATCAGCTTGTCCTGAGCATAGAGCAGAGCCACAGGATTGATGTTATCTTTTATAGTGTTCCCAGGTTTGAGACAAGCTGTAAGACTTTTAATGGGCTTAAAAGCTTGGCTCTGATAAAGTACCACTTAACACAAATTAACAGGATAGACAAATGATCTCAGAGAAACAGCCTCTTCACTTGGCTTTTGATAGACTCAGAAGTTGAGAAACATGAACAGGGAACATCAAGGGGGAGAGGTCAGCTGAGATAAAACTCTAATCCAGTTGTTCCTGTTTTAGCTTGTCTCTCTGATAATAGTTCACAGTCATTCACTCAACAAACACTCACTGTGACTCTAATCTAATCAAGGCATGCTTTTAGCCATGGAGGGCTTATTCTTTGTCCTCAAATTGCTTATAAGCTAGTCAGAGAGGGGAAGCACGGGCATATATGTTTTTAACCTCCCTTAAGAAGTGATAAGTATTCTGAAATAGCTAGAAGATCACACCAGTTTGGATGGGTGGAAATCAGGGAAGTTTAGCCAGAAAGTAGGAATTTGAGCTCTTTGAAGTAAGTTTTATAGTAAGTTTTATAATACTCCCAAATCTGTCTCAAGTAAAAAGTAAGGATTTTAAAATGCAGAGTTACAGAAATATGCTCCCCAAGGCAGGCAGGGAGAAAAGAAAAGTTACTGAAGCTTCTCTTGGGTAAGAGGAGATAGGGGTGGTGCTGGTGGCTGGGGGATGGAAGAATCTGAAGAAGACTCAGGAAGAATTTTAAAGGAAGAAAGGAATGGAATTTAGTCTGGACTCAGAGATGGGAGTAAGATAAAAGCCAAAGGAATTTATTTAGTTTTGGTAGAGCAGACAAGGGGAGGAGAATTAGAGATGGACTAGATATGTTGATATCACTATAATTTTTCATAGGATAGAGGTCATGGTTTGCAAAAAAAAAGTCTTTTATTCAGTAATATATCTAGATAAGTAATTCTGCCACGCCTTGGCTTATCTTCCTGATACAGAAATCTTTTTTTAGAAAACAGGAAATATATGATTTTAACAAATGTGTCCCTTGGTGGAAAGCCTCCTGCTACTTCCCTTACTACCATGGTAGGCTAAATAGGAACAATTTTTCTCTCTTCAACAAGCTTAAAATAACTTCTTCTAAATGGCCCAGGGTAGGAACCTGAGTCAATGAGAAGATGTGGCAACATCAGTGGTGGCCTGGTCACTGAGGTGGGAGGAGTATTTCTCCAGCATGGTGATGAGGCTGGGGAGGATGAAGACAGTGGTAGATTGTGGTGCCCGTGTTAGGGAAGCCGATTAGTTTCAGAGCTGCACTGGCAGAAGGGGAAATTGAAAAAGATAACACAGAAGTTACACAGAGTGAGGGAGGCCACTGGATGATTTAAGAGTTGTAGACTGGGACAGTTTGGATGGACTTTAGAGGTCACCTAGTCCAACTCCCATAGTTTCTGAGGACTCTCAGCACCAGAGGTTATTAAAGTCAAATTAATTAAAGTCAAAGAGCCAGTTAACCATACCTAAACTAGGACCCAGAGCTACACTCTGTCAGTCCAGCATTCTTCCTACTCTGGGTTCCATGAGAAGAATAAGGTAGAGGAAAATACGACCTTTTCTGGAGACTTAGACTGACAGGGCCAGCTTCACAAGCATGTCACCTGTGCAGGTGCACAGGATCCCACACTTGGAAGGTCCCATGCTTGGTTTAATGATCCATTGTTGATGTCTTGAAATTCTTAGTAATTTTGAAACAAGGTGCCTCACATTTTTGTACCCTGCAAATTAAGTCAATTGTTTGACCTACCAATTTGACTCGATGGGACCCGGAATGTTGAGCTCGGATAAGACAGTCCCAGTATGTTGCTGGCCATGAATGCATGCACTTGCCCCTGCAGGTTAGGAATGTGGGGAGGCAGCAAGGCTGAGGCTCAATCATAACTTAGAAAAGACTTGTCCACATCTTCTTTATCCATTCATCTGTTTATGGACTATACAATGGATATGACTCAAGCCATAAAAAAATGAAATATTGCCATTTGCAGCAACATAGATAGACCTACAGATTATCATACTAAGTGAAGTAAGACAGAGAAAGACAAATACTATGTGATATCACTTATATGTGGAATCTAAAAATAATAAAAATGCATTTATTTACAAAACAGAAACAGATTTATAGACATAGAAAACAAACTATGGTTTTCAAAGGGGAAAGGGAGAGGAGGAAGGATAAATTAGGAGTATGGGATTAACATATACACATTACTATATATAAAATAGATAGCAACAAGGATTTACTGTATAGCACAGGGAACTATATTCAATATCTTCTAATAACGTATAATGGGAAATAATCTGATATATATAACTGAATCACTTTGCTGTACACCTGAAATGAAAACGAAATGAAATGAAAATATAGTGTAAATCAACTATATTTCCATTAAAAAAAAAAGAAAGAAAGAAAAGCCTTGTGTAATTTTCCAAGGTCTGGAACAAATATTCATGGCTAACCATTGCTTAGAAAAAGCTTTGGGCTAGGACACCAAAATACCTGTGCTAATTGAGATTCTGCTAAGTGGTTTTATACAAAGTAATTTAACCTTCTGAGCCTGAGTTTGCTTTTCTTTGTTTGTTTTTGTTGGTTTATAAAAGGGAAAATTAAGAAAAAATAGTCACTGGTTGCAATGAGAATAAAAAGAAGTCAGTAATATTGTAAGCTACAGCATTTGACAAAATATTGTCACTGAAGGCAGCTGACTGCTAACATCTCTGTGGCATTATGAAGCTTGGCAGGTAATATAGTCATTAAGGGTCCAAAATTTGGTGTCAAAGAAACACAAATTTAAATCCAGTCTCTGTCATCTGATAGCTGTGACCTTGGGTTAATGACGCAAGCAGTACAGTTTCATTTAGTTGATTCATCTGTAAAATGGGAACACAACCTACTACCCACCAAGGTTATTTTAGGAATTAAAGTGAGATAGTTTATGTCAAGTTCTTGGCATGGTTCTAACACATAATAGGACCCTAATAAATGATAGTCATATTACTACTAATAAATCAATGTGTTTGATCTTGATTCATCTCCTAAGTTTTGGAATTCATAACCCTTTCTTCCAGGAGTCTTATTCCTGGGCTCTGAAATATTTCTCAGACATTCTAGAAAATTTGGTAACTATTTAGAGTGGAGGGTGGGGAGAGGAAGGAAGCATTTGTTTCTACCAAGTGGGAGCCATTCTTTTTTCAGATCCAGGATTTTGCCCAGCAAGACGTGCTCTGCCTATTCACAGCACCCAACAGCTTGTTCTGTCATGCCCAAAAGATGAATGATTACACAGGCCCTCGGCACTCCACTCACAAGCTGTCCATTCCTATAGCAAAACCTGCTTGGGACTGTGGCAGGAGGTACAGGGGCATGTTTAGGATTGGGGGGAGGCTGGGATGGAAACAGATGGTGGTTTGGCAGAGTGATTAAAACACTAGATATCTGTTTTAATGAACTGGCCACCCAGCAGATAAAATGCTGCAGTAGTGAGTCCCAGTCTTCTCAGGCCGTAATTACAGTCTTATTTACAGAGTGTGTTTGCTGCTGGTCAAACCATGCATTTTCCACTGTCCCCTTGAATGTCATGGGGTGTAGAATTATAATGGAGAGAGAGACATTTAGAAAAGCAAGAAGAAACAGATCAGTTGGTTCCTTCCAAAGGTTGTACCAATCTGGAAGATCCACCGAGCAGTCAAATTTTCTGTATGACCTTTGTTGAGTCACTTGACCTTTCTGGGCTTCCTTTCCTCTGTTAGGAAAATGCAGCTGGCAATCCCATCTCCTAGCTACCTCATGGTTAAGTAAAGATGAAGAGGGACTTCCCTCGTGGTGCAGTGGTTAAGAATCTGCCTGCCAATGCAGGGGACACGGGTTCGATCCCTGGTCCGGGAAGACCCCACATGCCGCAGAGCAACTAAGCCCGTGTGCCACAACTACTAAGCCTGTGCTCTAGAGCCCAGGAGCCAAAACTACTGAGGCCCACATGCCACAACTACTGAAGACCGCGTGCCTAGAGCCCGTGCTCCGCAACAAGAAAAGCCACCGCAATGAGAAGCATGCATACTGCAACAAAGAGCAGCCCCTACTCTCAGCAACTAGAGAAAGCCCGCCTGCAGCAACAAAGACCCAACACAGCCATAAATAAACAAATAAATATTAAAAAAAAAAAAAGATGAAGAGATGAGGTTCAGGTCATAAGTCACTTTGGAAGAAAGATAATATGGTAACCATTAAACTGTGTTGTAAAGTGACCAGCAGGGAACCAAAACAATCTGATACGCAACTGTTGACCTTCAGGCTGAGAATGATTTTTATGCATTTGGAAGCTAATATTTCCACCTGCAAATTAGGACTATTATGTGTAATAATGACTTAATGTCCTCCACTTAGCAGGAGGACAAGAAAAAACCCGCTGACATTTCCCTGCCTGCAAAAGCTAATTTGGAGTTGTATATTAATTAACTGTATTGATGCAGAACAAACCAATTGGAATTAAGAATCCCAGGTTAATGACAGTCTTTCCAATTTCGTGGCTGAGGTAATTCTCCCTGGATTTGTATATTTCTATTTTTTTTCTTTCTTTTTTAGGCACACTAGCCTTAGAATGATAAAATTGTCATTAAACACAATTTCTCATATCTCCAACATTTCCTTTATGAATCTCAACTTCTTTATCTGTAAAATGGGAATTACTGAACACATTAAAAGATTACTGGGGATCAAGTATAATAGGTGTGAAAATACTTGGTAAATTATAAAACATTATAACCATACTAGTCATTCATTTTATTATTACAATTATTATCAGGTTTCCTTTTTGTGAACTTTAAATGAGATTGAGTGAAAGCAAAGTATTAAATAACTATGTTAATATTTGAAGGTACTTTTTTTTAACATCTTTATTGGAGTATAATTGCTTTACAATGGTGTGTTAGTTTCTGCTTTATAACAAAGTGAATCAGCTATACATATACATATGTCCCCATATCTCCTCTCTCTTGCGTCTCCCTTCCTCCCACCCTCCCTATCCCACCCCTCTAGGTGGTCACAAAGCACGGAGCTAATCTCCCTGTGCTATGTGGCTGCTTCTCACTAGCTATCTATTTTACATTTGGTAGTGTATATATATCCATGCCTCTCTCTCGCTTTGTCACAGCTTACCCTTCCCCCTCCCCGTGCCCTCAAGTCCATTCTCTACATCTGCATCTTTATTCCTGTCTTGCCCCTAGGTTCTTCAGAACCATTTTTATTTTATTTTTTTAGATTCCATATATATGTGTTAACATATGGCATTTGTTTTTCTCTTTCTGACTTATTTCACTCTGTATGACAGACTCTAGGTCCATCAACCTCACTGCAAATGACTCAATTTTGTTTCTTTTTATGGATGAGTAATATCTGAAGGTACTTTTAAAACATTACTTGATAAAAAGCCAAAGAAAATGCCACAAATATTACGTGATAAATGTATAAATTAATCTTCTAAACTGTGGTACACTGGTAAGTCTTGATCTATCTTGAGGGTATTACAATCAGTGTCTTAATAATAATAACTAAGGTACAAGAGTTTGCAATGACTTGCTTTTTATGATCACTTAGATTGAAGTTTACACATTATACTGCCACTCACTTGAATTCCAGTATGCTCTCTTGAGTGGGTGTGGGAAAGAAGTGGATTTATAGCTAACTGGGTGGCAATTTCACACAACCTTGAGTAAGGCCCAAAGGATGTTTCATGTTAACATTGAGAACTCATGATCTAGTCAGTTAAGTGACTTACATAACTCTGAAGATTATTATTTTCAATTAAAACACTATAAAAATTCTAATGGGTCTATTAGGCTGATAGGCAGGCTTTTTCTGAGGATAATTTTGATGCCGTCTTCTGCATAACAATCGCTTGAGAACAAAGGTGACTTCTAGCTCATAAATCATAATGGCCCTAAGTCACAACTGATATTTAGGATGCTTTCTTAGCAGCTCAATATTTAGACATATCAGCTTCACAAAATTTAAGTAAAAAACAACAGTAACAACCACTAAACTTAAGTCAAATGACTGAAAATTGCTCCTCAGGTTCATTGCTTTGTAGTTGCATGACCTGAAGTTACTTATTTAATATTTCTGAGCCTTTGTATTCTCAGTTATAAAAGGTAAATTATATAAAACAATGAGCAGGATTTTGGCACAAATTAAATATTAGAATATGGGACATTACAAACTGTAACAAAGTACTGCTGTCATTACCGATAACATCATTATGTTTTCCAGTGATATGTTTTCAGTGAATTGGGTGTAACTAGGGGAGGCATTGTTAGGGGATACTGTGGGGAAAATGGCTTTGATATTTACCAGGGAGGGTGGTGATTTAGAGTGAGGATATACTATCTAGTGCTGGCTCTTCAGAGGTGGAATTCAAAGTGTGTTTGTAGAAATTTCTTATTTTAGGTGACCCTCGTTTTTCCTCAAGGTACAATTGTTCTCATAGGTTCAATTAAGCAATAAATCTTCTAGTCACTCCTGGAAGAGAAGTGAGATGGATAAGAGAAATTCAAGTCTCCTGACCTGTAGCTGTTGTTGTTGTTTAGGATGTTCTCTTGTTTCTTTCTAAGCTCCAAGAAGAGGGGATTTGGTTTAACTAGTGGTGGCTCAGTGGTTGTAAATAATCTGCCTGGGTCCTAAGAATTTTTTTCAGATAATCACTCCCTCCTCTGTGATATATTTCTAATCCATTCTTATTTATAATATATATTATAATTGCCTATTAACAAGACTGTCTTCTCTATTAGACTATAAGCTCCCAGAGGCATGAGCCATAATTTAATTATCTTTTTTTTCAGTGCTTACAATAACATTTGTAGTATAGTGGATACCCAAATCTTATTTGCTGAATGTGAATTTATAAGATTGAGCATTTGCTAGCTGTCACTCAAAAGATCACTGGTATTTTGACACAGAGACAAATAAGAGAAATGAATGGGATAATTCAAACATTTAATATCGGCTGCAATATCTCCTGATATACTTAAATTGAAAACAGAATTAGCTTGCTCTAGCTACAGATTTCAAAATTAATTAAAATTATTTTCCACTTTTTCAGGAAGAGGAACATAATCTTGTAAGCTGCGTGTTCAAAGCACTGTTCACTAAATATGTCAGAGAAAGCCATGAGATGAGAGTAGTAGGTATATTAGAATTTACCAGCATCTGTTACCAAGTCAGATGTAATGGGGAAAATACTTTTTAAGAGGGCTCCCCAGGTTAAGTTTATCTGTGAAATACTAAATATAGTGTATCAACTTCTTAGAGAATCACAGTCCATGTTAAAGACCCAGTGAAGTCTTGCATTTCCTAAGCATTTTTTACTGTTAAATCAATTTTTTCAAATAATAAAACAAGGAGATTTACAAACCAAATTTAATAATGAGAAAAATCAAGGCAACCGTGAGTAAGTAACATGTCCATTGTTACTCACGCTATTGAGACACAGGGGTAACATAATGTGTGTGTGCGCACGCACACACGCATGCCCTATGTTACGGAAGCTGCGACTCCTGGATTTAAAAAAAACTCAGACGATTTATGGTCTCTTTGTATAACAGTAAGACTGAAGAAGAGAAACATGTCAATAGGTCTAGGGTGATGTTCCTGAAAGTTGTAAAAATAAGTTTTGAAAATGCAGCATGAGGTCACTACATCTTAGAGATATAAGGCAAAATCCTCTAGAGTGCCAATTCTAAGACCATCTTCACTCTATCTGCAGGACCTATTACAGTGTTTGATGTGTAACAGCAACTCAAGAAACATGTGGAATGAATGAAAACATACATTTAGGGCCATTGCATTCTGTGGTCATAAAGCTGCCCACTTATCCACCAGACCAAAACTTAATTATCTTCCAAGGTCCAGATCCAAATCTTATTTCCTCTTCTAGTACCAGGGGAGGAAACAATAAGTATCTTCTGTATGATGAAAAGAATAATAAAAATGGTTATGGAGACTATGTATTGAGCCACCAACATGTGCCAGCCTTTCTAAATAAAGTCCCTCTAATTCTTACAACATATAGAAAACAGACCATGTTCTTCCTGTTCCCCATTTGGGGAAATAGGATACCACAAAGGTCAATAATATGTCCAAGTTTACAGAGCTAAACATTGATAGATCCAGGATGGGAAAATGGTTTCTCTGCTTCCAGACTCTGCTTCTCTAACTATGCCATGATGTTTCCCACACTTTAAAAAAGCAATGTAATACACTATTTAAAATAGGCATTATTTGCATTATTGAGCAGCTGTATGTCTCTCTAAATTGACCTGTCTTCCATACTGCATGGAAATAGTATCTAATCCATATTAATTATAAATAATAACCCTGTGTTTTAAATACCGGCTAGCTGATGAGTAGTGCTGAGCTAATTTTTTAGTAAGTGATGATGGTTAAAACTTTTGACAGGCAATCATATCTGAGCAAAAAGCCCAATATTAAAACTCTGGTATTTAAAGTCTTGAAGGGACCTTAAAAATATTTGGTCCAGTGTTTTTTAATGAGAGTGCTGTTTGAGTTTTGGGAAGAGTGGTCTTTGCTGTGCAGGCCTGAAAAGGGCTCAATATTTAGCATCCTTGCCTTTTCCCCTGCTCAAGGCCAGTAGCACTTCTGTCATTATGACAACCAAAAATGATACTTCACATGAAAATAAGTCTCCCATGCATTTAAAATGCCCCTTTCTGATTGTCCAAGTCCATCCTGTGTGGAGCCTGTGAGTACAGAGATTATTGGTGATCTATGCAAGATCACACAGTAGTTAAGGAACATAGTCAGGACTGTTCCATGTAATAAAAACATCTACTATTTACTGAGGACCTGTGTGCCAGGCCCTGTACTAAGGAGTTTATGTTATCGTCTTGTTTGTTCCTCGTAACAACACAATAAGCACGTATTGTGCTCACAAGTAAAACAAGCACAGAAGTACCACATCGTTATTTAAAGCTTGGGCTCTGGAGTTAGGTGGTCCAGTACTGTCTCTACCACTTACTAGCTGTGTAAACTTCAGTTAGTTGATTTCTCGGTGTAGCATTTTCTCTGCAAAATGAGGATAACCTCCTAGAGTTGTTAGGAGGATTAAGTTAGTCAAGCATGGAAAACACTTAGACTAAAATCTAGTTCAAAGTCCTCGGCAGTTCATCTGGCCTCTGATAACCACAGTATTGTTTTCCCAGCACTGTACTGGAAGACACCGGAAATAGAAAAGCAGCAGAAGAAAAATCTCTAATGTTGAGTTTACATTCTGTTGGAAAAACAGTAAGAAAATAGTTTTTAACTAAAACTATGTAAGAGCTCACCTGATGAGACAGGTGATTTGAATCAGCTATGCTGAGATGACAGCTGTCAATAGTGGCTAGGGAGATCAGAAAAGGCTCTTTTAAAAAAGAGCCAGAATCTTACCTATGCCTGGAAATATGGGCAACAGGTATATTAATGAAAAAAGGGAAGAAGATATTGGGTAAATAACAAGAGCAAAGGTATTTAAAATCAGTGCCTGGCTAGACAGGTGTGTGTATGATGGAGTGGCAGGTGGGAAACAGGTAATAGTCATAGCAAAGGGCAACATGTAATTGGATAATGGAACACTAGCTACTATTAGAATGTAGCTACAAATGTAGCTACAAATTACAAAATTGCGGCTGACTCCAGGGAATTTCATTTGCCTCCTTGGAGGAAAGAACTTATCTGTTCACGGCCCTTTAACCATAATCCTAAGAATAGTAAGTGAAGAGTGAAACTAATCCTGCAATACTGAAGAGGCACTAATTGTTTTAGTCGTCGTGGCTGGTAATTTGGGGGTTAGTTAAAAGGGTTAGATTCCTTTGCCTAAGAAAAAAAGGAAATAAGAGAGCAATGTTGGGCAGAGATGTGATGTTAAGACCTGAAAAATTTAAGCGATGACAAAAAAACGCCAAAAGAACTTGGGTGAATTGGCCCAGAAGAAAATATAGCTTGGGGTAAAGAAGGTAGAGAGTGGGAAGAGGAGGGGGGTGATGAAAACTAGTGTTCAGCATATATTTCTTTGTGCACGATGCATATCACTGTCTATGGAGGTATGGAGGGTGTAGAATGATGTGGATGTGGTCTCTATTTTTAGGAAGTTTATGTTTTTATAGAGCCTATATAAAGGATGGAAGTAAGTCACTTGACTAAGAGGGAAGAAGTGGTAAGTGCTCTGGTAGCTTGGTAGAGGGAGAAACTGCACCCAGCTGGAGGGAGCAGGACGGCTCATCTGTGCACTGAGGACACAGAACAGCACTGGATAGGAATATACAGAATATGCATTCACATGCTGGTTCTGCCCTTCTGCAGCTCCTCTAGCAGATATTAGGCAGTGTTTCCCTTCTCTACAGTTTTTTTTGGTTTTATGTATTTTGTGTGTGTGTGTGTGTGTGTGTGTGTGTTTGGTGTTTTTTTTGTTTGTTTGTTTTTTGCGGTACGCGGGCCTCTCACTGTTGTGGCCTCTCCCATTGCGGAGCACAGGCTCCGGACGCACAGGCTCAGCGGCCATGGCTCACGGGCCCAGCCGCTCTGCAGCATGTGGGATCTTCCCGGACCAGGACACGAACCCGCATCCCCAGCATCGGCAGGCAGACTCTCAACCACTGCGCCACCAGGGAAGCCCCTGTTTTGTTTTAATCTCTGGTTACACACTACATTGCTCAGCGAGCCTTTAAAAAGTACACTGAGGGCTTTCCCTGGTGGCGCAGTGGTTGAGAGTCCGCCTGCCGATGCAGGGGACACGGGTTCGTGACCCGATCTGGGAAGATCCCACATGCCGCGGAGCGGCTGGGCCCGTGGGCCATGGCCGCTGAGCCTGCGCATCCGGAGTCTGCTCCGCAACAAGAGAGGCCACAACAGTGAGAGGCCCACGTACCGCAAAAAAAAAAAAAAAAAAAAAAAAAAAAAAAAAAAAAAGTACACTGAAACTTCTCCCAGAACATTTAAATGAAAATTGATGTAAGATGGACTTGGGCACAGGGCACGTGTATAAAAACCTCCCAAGTGGGCTTCTTTAGTTTGCAAAGGGGCCGCAAACCTTCTCTTTCACTTCTCATTTCTCAATTGCACCATTCTGTTCATTCCATCTTCTCATTTCCAGATTACCTTCTCCTGTTGCAGGTGAAGAGACTGACATTTAGAGAGTGAATAGAGCTTTCCAAAGGCAGGTAAGTCACATAACCAGAGGAACAGAGTCTGAATGGTGACCTTGCTTCTGCTCATTAATTCTGTGCCTTCCTTCTCTGTCACTTGGCCAGTCTTCCTCCCGGATAGATTCTGAGATTGTTACCAAGGGGAAGAGCTTGGTTAAAGGTCTAGAGAGTTTATGAAAATAAAATATGTAATTGTCAGCTCTCTAGAATTGGAGTTTGCATCAGCGATAGCCACATAGGGTTAGCAAATTGAAATCCAGGTAGCAGTGTGATCTTCTCATTCACCCCCTCTCAGATGTTTCACCCCTGTTTGAAGAGGCACTCTAAATCAGGCATGCAGAAATGTCTTGCTGATCCCTTGGTTGAACAGTAGAGGGAGACAAACCTCAGAGATTGCCCTAATTGGCTTTTTGACCACCAAGTTCTGCTTTTTGTGTTCTCTGAAATATTGTTTTTATGAAAAATATCTATAAATGACCCTCACCTTGGAGTTACAAGAATGTTAGATTAAAAGTGCTGCAGGAAGATTTGGGTGAGTGATCTCAGAGTAACAAACTCGGGAAGGGAGGAGGAAAAAGGAGACTTGGACCCAGGAGGGATCAATCACCAAAAGTGAGTGTGTGAAGGTGTATGTGTACCTATGCGGAGGGGAGAGGAGGATGTGAATAATGGAAATGAACTGGGCTTTGGCAAATATGTTGTAACATCTGACCTCGTGTTTTGGGGCTAAGAGAACAATCCTTAATGGCCACTCAGAGTCATTCTGGTTTATCTTTCCCTTCTAGCTTTTCTCAATGAAACTTCTTATAAAGTATGCACTAAATACAGTGTTATGAGTTTCAAGAGGGCAGGGCTGTGTCTGATAGGTCCACTCCTGTGTGATAAGGATCTAGCACAGTGATTGATCCACAATAAATACTCGCCATATATTTGATTCTGTTGAACCCATGTGTAAACACTTACTTACTGAACAGCCCAGGCAGCCTCTCCCTAACAGTCTTCTCTTAAACCACCTTAATATTTATATATCGCATCCTCATAGATAAGCAAATTATGTATTTGCCTGTGTGGTAGCAGAACTTAGAACAGTCTGCTTAACAGCACATGGTGCTAGGTTCTCCTATGGTGCTTTTTTTTTTTTTTTTACATCTTTATTGGAGTATAATTGCTTTACAACGGTGTGTTAGTTTCTGCTTTATAACAAAGTGAATCAGTTATACATACACATGTTCCCATATCTCTTCCCTCTTGCGTCTCCCTCCCTCCCACTCTCCCTATCCCACCCCTCTAGGTATGGTGCTTTTTTTGTTCTTAGTACTTGTTTGATGCTGATCTCTGCTCAGTGTGCCTCTCATCCTCTATGATCCTGCAGACTGTGTTTTGTCTAAAGAAATCACCTTTATTCTAGGCAAAAATGGCTCCTAGATATATTGCCAGTGTTTCAGCCAGCTCATGTTAATTTTCACAGCCTCTAAACAACTGGCAAAATAACTGCTGATGTAGCAGCTGCTGTAATGCTTCCAGGCAATTCAGGTATTTTTGCATGTTATTTGTGCATTGATGCTGTTGTTTCGAGCTATAAACAGCATGCAATTCACTCATTCATTCATTCATTCATTCACCAATCATTGATTGCAGGGTACACCTTGATATTTAAATCTACTTTTCTGTTACTAAAAATATTGCATTTAGAAACATTAATTATAAAATATAAAATAGTCACTAATAAAAAAACCTTCACTGAATAACCAGAGGAAGCCTTTGTAGCAGACCAGCCATATATAGGTATTGCTTGTTTATTGATTTGTTTCTGTTTTATTTTGCTTTGCTTTACCCAGGAGAGAGCTGTGACAGAAAGTCAACATGCTCACGTTTAGGACAATAAATTCATTTTGAGTTCATGAAAGCAGTGTTCTCCTATCCTCCCCACAAATAAAACCTTAGAAAGGTGTGTACAGCCCCTGGAAGGATGTGTGTGGATCTGTATTATCTGAGAAAGGGGATGAAATAGTACTGTTTAGATTGCAAAGGTTGGAAAGGTGATATAGCTCAAGTCTTGGTGGATACCCTAGAAAAAGGAGACAATAATTCTTATTCTGCAAGGGACAAAAACTTACAGTTATTTAAAAGGCCAGCTTTCCAAGGCATGGCGGTATATGGTAATAAAAGAAGCAAATACCCAGAAGTACAAATTTAAGAACTCTAGTAAGGAGTACCTATGTCTGGTTTTAGCATTAAAAAAGTAGAATGAGCCTTCCTTGAAGAACCAGGGAATTGGATAAGCAGTTGACTGACGGCATTTGTGGGGCTGAATCTCTTATTCTCATAAGACTGTGTGTGGCAGTGACGGTAAACGGTAGTAGCTGACTTCTGTTAAGGAAACTGGACTCTCTTTTGAACTGCAAGGCCTCCAACTTTCTTCCACAATTCTGGGGAAGTGAGAAGCTCTGAATGGAAAATATTGGTGGGACTTACTGCTAATCTGTCAGTGGGGGCCTGACTCTGTTTTATTTGAAAATTAAAAGACTGATTTGTACACACTGGAATCCTGAGTCTGTAGAAGAACTCATATTGGATACAGGCAATTTTATAAGCAGTTTAGGTAAATTTAAACTTGTATTAATGAGGGTGAGATCGTATTTCTGTCTCTCAGCGTTCTTGGAGTTGTTATAATCTTACTGTTCCTCAAGTGTTACTAATTGTGTCACCATTTTATCTGTAAATCCTCATCTTACTTCACTTCTCACTCCTTTTTTTTTTTTTTGTAAATTTATTTATTTATCTTTGGCTGCTCTCTCTAGTTGTGGACAGCGGCGGCTACTCTTTGTTGCGGTGCGCGGGCTTCTCATTGCGGTGGCTTCTCTTGGTGTGGAGCATGGGCTCTAGGCACTTGGGCTTCAGTAGTTGTGGCTCACGGGCTCTAGAGCGCAGGCTCAGTAGTTGTGGCACACAGGCTTAGTTGCTCTGCAGCATGTTGGATCTTCCCAGACCAGGGCTTGAACCCATGTCCCCTGCATTGGCAGGTGGATTCTTAACCACTGCACCACCAGAGAAGTCCCCCATGTTTGTTTTTGACGATGGCATTCTCCTTTATGAGATATTTTCACCCTTTGGCTTTTGTGATATCAAACTCTCTTGGTTGTTATTCTCTCTTCCTTGCCTCTCCTCATTTTGCATTATGAGTCTTTCACTGCTACCCAACTTTGAAGTTGTCTATGGCCATCTGACTTCATTTGGCCAATGGAATTGTATATCTTCTAGCCAGCAGCTTTTAGAACCATGCACAGTAATTGGCAGAATCCAGGTGGCAGTTCCTCTGTCATTCTGGATCCTAGATTGATGATGACATGAAGCTGAGCCCTCAACTGACCTGAGGTAGACATGGAACATGAGTGAAGATACATTTTTTGGCTTTAATTCGCTGAGAGTTTTATATAGATTGTTACTGTAGAATAGCCTCCCTTATCCTGAATGATGTAGTAGAAGATACCTAGAAACTCTCTACTGCTGCAACAGAAACTTTGAAATATGTGGCGTTGGCCTAGTAACTGTCTGACAGGTGGTAAGAAAACTGATCAGAAGTTGGAAAAATCATATTCTCTATTTTGCAGAGGCAAATCATTTAGTAAAACCATTATATGTGGTAACCTGGGAAGAAAATTATGTACCTTATGAACTTGTGGGTCTAGGAGAAACAGCCATGAAAGAGAACTTAGTACTTCTGGTTCCATTTGGCAATGTATTAATGAAGAGATAATTTCAGAAAAGTGTTGCCTAGCTTGTAAATAAAAATGGAAGGGAATAGAGAGAGTTCATTAATTCAGGGATTTTCAGAACTAGAAAAGGAAATTATTTCTCAGTACCCACCAGTAAAGAATAAAATTGAGAAGGCTTCTGAGTAGTAAAGGCTGATTAAAATTCAGACTTGTAGCAAGGATAAACTTAAAGCTATGAACTTTGTACCCACTGATATAACCTCTGAAAAGATGAAATGTTTCAAAGTTATAGGACCAACTAAAGATGTTATACACAGTAAATCCATTCCACTGAATGCACAAAATGGCTCAGGAAATACAGCGTGACTCTAAGAGGCCCAGCATACACATGATTAAGTTGAGAGAGAGGAAAGAGGAGAAGAGAGGGTAATATGGAAGTCAGAAAATAAAGTAGATTGTATTTAGCAAGTGAACCTGTATATCCAGAAGGAAACTGTATATGTTGCTATTGGCACATAAAACTGATTGCAATCAAATAGATTTTTAAAAATAGTTTTTTAAAGGGTTGTACTAACAGTGAGGAACCTTGCTTAAAGCAAAGAAGATGGCTATGATATTATACATAATTTGAACATATTAAGAACTGGAATTTAAAGAAAGCATCATTTGTATAAATAGATTCTAGAGTCTATTTTCCATAGAACAAGGAGCACATTTGACTACTAGCACACATAAACTGAACAATAAGAAGACTATTTCTTTCTTTTTCTTTTTTTTTAATAAGTATGTTTATTTATTTATTTTTGGCTGCATTGGGTCTTCATTGCTGTGCTCAGGCTTTCTCTAGTTGCAGTGAGCAGGGGCTACTCTTCATTGTGGTGCTTGGGTTTCTCATTGCAGTGGCCTCTCTTGCTGCAGAGCATGGGCTCTAGGCCCACAGGTTTCAGTAGTTGTGGCTCGTGGTCTCTAGAGCACAGGCTCAGTCGTTGCGGCGCATAAGCCTAGTTGCCCCGCGGCATGTGGGATCTTCCTGGACCAGGGCTCAAACCCGTGTCCCCTGCATTGGCAGGCAGATTCTTAACCACTGCACCACCAGGGAAGTCCCAAGAAGACCATTTCTCATGAGTGTTCTCCAGCAATTGAACGAGTTGCCCTGAAAGACCTGAATCATCTATCATTGGCTAAACCAATGCTGACTTTATGGTTTGGGGAAATGGAAGGGAGTAGCGTACAGTACAATTCATTGGATGAAACTTTAGCAGAGCTATTTGTATATTTCACATAGTAATACTACATTAATATACTTATTAGCTAGGCACAGAGCTAAAGTACTTCACATATATAATTATCATGTTTCACTGTAAACATATGAGATTCCTATCTACTTCATGTAACTAGTAATATTCAGAGATAAAATTTGAAACTAGGCTTTTGAAATCTTCCAACCCATGGTATCCATGAGTCCATTATCTACGACTTCTGTTTGTTGATATTTTCTTCTCCACCTAATAGTTTGTTTTAATGAAATGGCATAAAGCATTCTTATCCCTCATTGGACAGTGCTTCTCAGTAAAAATGTGGATGGATCTAGTAGAAGGAATTTTGGGATCCGAAACAAAAGTCTTACATGCTTGGGCTAACCAAACTTTACTAGATAGCCATGGGCTAAAATCTGAACCTGTTTTTTGGTTCTCTCTTTCTTAATTTGGAAGAAAGACTCTACCACCTACCCCTGCTTTCCTCACAGATTTCCACTGAGGATTTGGATCATATTTCATGAACAGATTCTTTATAAAGAGAATGTAATTTGCTGGCAGATGTTTTATTTAAATTTTTCATAGCTCACAATGGAAATATTTCACAAGATGTACTTGTGATATGATTTCTGTATCTGTCATGCTTCAGCAGACCACTTTTGCCCTCATTTCTTCTCTTCAGCAAAGCAAGGTACAATCCCCAAGACTCCTCAGCTTAGGGAGGGGGATTCCTCTTCTGTTTCTCAGTATAATTCCTTGTTCACTTGCTTCTTCAGCAACATCTGTCAAGATTCTCCCCTCTGCCAAGGCCTCATGTAAGTTCTCAACCCACCTGGGAGAAGCTGGCACTAAAATATTTCATTACCACTAATTGAGCAGTTTGGTACTGGGCATTTTGCTAGATTTGAGCACACTGGTCCTGTAAATTAATCTTCACAACAAGTATATAAATTGGGCTTTATCTTGCAAAGGAAGAAATCAACACTCAGAGAGATTAAACAACTCTTCCAAAGTTCCACAACTAGTAAGTATCAGTTTGACTTCAAAGCCTGAATTATTTCTACCATGGATGGACCCCTCTCTCTTTTCCTTCAGCTAACACACACCTACAGCTCTATCTTCTGTGAGCACTCTCAGTGATCATATCAAACTCAGAGATCATATCACTGTAAGGAACGTTCTTCCCTATGTGGTTACTCTGGTAGGGAAGAAAACACCAATAACTAATCTTCATCTTTGTATACATTATATGATTCCTACTCAATATTCAAAATTTAGTTCAAAGTTTAATTCTTCCATTCTCAAATTCTCAGTCTGAAGCATTATAGAGTTGGTGTCTTACTTTATTTGGGGTGCTGTGACAAAAATACCATAAACTGAATGGCTAAATAACAAATATTTATTTTTCACAGTTCTGGAGGTTCATGGATGGCTGTCTTGTCACTGTGCTCTTATATGGCAAACAGGGAGAGAGCTCTCTGGGACCTTTTTCATAAGGGCACTAACCCTATACGTGATGGTTCCCAAAGGGTTCCCTATACATGATTTAATCCCTTCCCAAAGGCTCCACTTCCTAATACCATCATACTGGGCGTTAGGATTTCATTATATGAATTTGGGGAGACAGAAACATTCAATCCAAAATGGTTAGTGAATATATAAAATTTCTAATAATAGATTGACTTCTATGGGCTTGGAGGTAAGAAGTAGCAACACACTTGCCAAATATTAGTCACCATTGAGTTCCTCTCTTTAACTTTATATTTGAAAAACTTAGAGGCAACAAGAAGTGATTGTCTCAAGATCATACAGACAGCAGCCAGTTACTGACAGGAACAGAAAGAAATCCAGGCTTAATATCCTCAATCCGAGTTCAGTATTCTTTCTACTTGTCTTAAGAGTAATGGATTATAAAACTTCAACCCTTTTGAGTGCTAAAGGCTAATTATTATTTTTAAATGCATATGAAGATATATCCATATTGTATATTTCCCCAGGCTACCATGTGAGAACGTGCAAGTGGGAAGGAGTTTAGATAGTTCACTGGGAAGACAATCTTTCTGTATATGTGATGAGCATGGTAAGGATGCAGCTAATAGCAAGTGCTTCCATTTTTTCCTGCACTGCCTGCAAATCCACGACAGACATGGTAGCTGATAAGGCTGAGGAGCAGTGGGAATCTGATCCAGCACGTTTGAATGAAAGGATGAAACAAATGAAATAAACTTTTTTGAAGCTAGAACAGCAGGAATCCCTCTTGTGTATGCTTTAGTGAATTTGGCCTCTCAGATATAGATTTGTAAAGAACAAAGTAGCAGCCCATGGATGGCAAGGGAAAACTGGCTTTACAAGCAAAATCTCAGAAGGAAGGTGGAGTAAAGGAAGAGGAGGGATGCAGTGTGGAGGATGGTTTGGGGCGTCTATTGTTCACCGTTTTTGTTTCCTTACATACAATTCTATTGTCCCCATGGTATATTTTTAGAAGGATGATAGTATATTGCATATGAAAATAGTAGGTTACAAAGTGCTACTTTTAAGATAATAATATCTTACATATGAAAACGTGCTATTTTCCAGCTACATCCATTATCTCATTTGATTGTCACAACAATACCATGAGGAAGGTATTACCCTATTTGGGTGGGGGGGGGGCAGATTTTGTACTTATCCTGATGTTAAAAAGGAAGAAGCTGAGGCAAGAGCGTGGCCACTGGGGTAGGGCAAACACAACAACACAAATTCAACCCCAGTACTCTTTCAACTGTGTTGTAACACGGCACCAACCTAATGGTTTCCAGATCTGATCCTGTGAGAAAAAGGCATTATTTTAACTGGTTCCAAAAATGTAAAATTGGCTTTTGCCTCTCTTCCTTCTTCTATTCCTCACTTTCTGTCTACCCTTCTCTCTTTCCCTCATCTTCACTTACACATGGCCTCTGCCTCTGGTCCTCACATTCTTCTTCTCTCCCTCTGTCTCTCTCTCATGCTTGCTCTCAATCTGGCTTCCTCGCTATTTTTTAGTTTCTCTTCTTCTCAGTCTTTCTACTTCCACTGGAAGAAATTAAAGGATAATATTTTTGCTTGATCCAACTTTAAATGATATGATTTGAAATTTTAAACGGTTAAAGTCTTCTTCTAGAAGTCCAGAAACAAAACAATATATAGAAAAGACAAGATTTCTAGGTTTATGTCCTGTAACATGTGATAATAATTGTGATATTGTATTCTTATGTCACAATTAATAAAATAAAGGGAACTAAGTATAATATATACAGAATCACACACAGGCAAACTCCACTCAGAATGGAATGGTTACAAAGGGAGGGACATAATGAGTCCCAATGAAATAAAGGGGAAAAGACTCTGGGAAACCAATGGTGCCTAAAATATAAACTGATGCTCATTTAAACACATTTCTAATATTAAGTTCTTTTAGGTTATTGTTAATAAAGTTTGTGTTGTGTTTCTGCACCTGTAGGTTCCTGCTGATATTTTGATCATTTGGAATGGCTTCAAGAGCTAGCTTTATTTCACAGTCCATAAGTTCCCTATCAAGAAGTTCAGATAACTCTGACCTGTACTTACAGAACTAAAAGGAAAATAGAGAAATAAAAATAAATGTACTGCATGGTAACACTTATATGTGAAATCTTCAAGAAAAAGTCAAACCCATAGAAACAGAGAGTAGAAAAGTGGTTGCCAGGAGCTGGGGAATGGGAGAAATAGGGAGAGGTTGGTAAAAGGGTACAGCTTTCAGCTTTAAGATGAATAAGGTCTGAGGCTGATGTATAGCTGATAACACTGTATTGTATAATTGAAACTTGCTAAGAGAACAGAACCTAAACGTTCTCAACAAAAAAAAACCCTTTTTTAAAAAAAATGTACCACTGATTTCTATTGGGTTGGCCAAAAAGTTCCTTTAGTTTTTAAGTAAAAATAAAAGGCACATTTTTCGTTTTCACCAAGAACTTTACTGAACAAGGTATTCACACTTTTGTTCCACTACCTTCTGCCATTTATCAGGCAATTTCATAATTCCACCTTCCCAAATTTTTTTTTTTTATCCTTTTGAGCAAAAGAACTCTTCCAGGTGCCTTTTACAGTCTTCCAGGGAATTGAAATTTTTTCCATTAAGAGAATTTTGTAAAGACCGAAATAAATGGAAATCCGAAGGTGCAATATCTGGTGAATATGGTGGATGAATCAGAACTTCCCAGCCAAGCTGTAACAGTTTTGCCTGGTCATCAAAGAAACATGTGGTCTTGCATTATCCTGATGGAAGATTATGTGTTTTCTGTTGACTAATTCTGGACGCCTTTCATGGAGTGCTGCTTTAAGTTGGTCTAATTGGGAGCAGTCCTTGTTGGAATTAATCATTTGGTTTCCCAGAAGGAGCTCATAATAGAGGACTCCCTTCTAATCCCACCATATACACAACATCACCTTCTTTTGGATGAAGACCAGCCCTTGGTGTGGTTGGTGGTGGTTCATTTCATTTGCCCCACGATCTCTTCTGTTCCACATTATTGTATAGTATCCACTTTTCATCTCCTGCCACAATTTGTTTTAAAGATGGAATGTTTTTGTTACGTTTAAGTAGAGAATCATATGTAGAAATGCAGTCAAGAAGGTTTTTTTCTGCTTAACTTACGTGGAACCCAAACATCAAAGCGATGAACATAACCAAGCTGGTGCAAATGATTTTCAGCCCTTGATTTGGATATTTCGAGTATGTTGGCTGTCTCCCGCATGGTATAATGTTGATTGTTCTCAATTAATGTCTTGATTTGACCGCTATCAACTTCAACTGGTATAGCCAACCATGGAGCATCGTCCAACGAGAAATCTTCAGAGCACAAAACTTCCCAAACCACTTTTGACGTGTTCGATCAGTCACAGCACCTTCTCCATATACTGCACAAATCTGTTTTTGCATTTCAGTAGCACTTTTACCTTTCTTGAAATAATAAAGCATAATATGCCAAAAATGTTGTTTTCTTCCATCTTCAATATTAAAATGGCTACACAAAAATTCACCAGTTTTGGTAAGTTTTTTTTTAATGCACGCTGATATGACAGCTATCACAATACAATCTAACAAAATTGTTTTGAATGAAGTTAAAGACAACTAAGCACTACTAGAGCCATCTTATGAAAAAACTGAACGAACCTTTTGGCTAACCCAATACTTCTGATCCTTTGGCTTTACCTGGAAAGCTGGGTCATCACTGGAGGCAACTATCCAGGGCTTTAAAATCCAGTCATGCATTGTATAACAACACAAACCCTAAAGAGCCAAGAGATAAAGTTTGTAATTTGTGGCCCATGAACAAGGAAATGTACTTTCAACTTGTTAACGGTGATGCAGACAGTTTGGGGTTCTTCTTCCTCAATCCCTGCAATATATGCAGCTTCATGGCTCCTGCCTGAAGATTAAAAAAAAAAAAAAGTAGCAGCTGGAAGAGACTTGTCCCTAGTTCTGAGCCTAACTTCTGCTCAATTGCCATTTGTAAAATGAACCCAGGTATATCCAAACTCATGGTCAAAAACTATGTCTGCAACATGTAGGGATTTTACACAGACTCACAGGATGTGACCAAAGTAGAGCAGATATGAATCTAGTGCTTCACGGTACAACAGAATTTCCAAAAGCAGAAATAGGTACTTGCTTAGTGGAATCTGTGGGTCACCAGATATGATAGCTTTCTAGTCAATTCTCATATCACATCTTCAGTTTCTACTCATTTTCTCCACCAATGACATGCAAGATCTTTTGGGTGGTGGCTTCACTCATGCATTTTGAGTTGTCACTGCCAGCTTGTTTTTCCTCCCTATATCATCCATGACTTGGAACACACACTCTGGTAAAAACACACTATACCTAAGGAAAGAGCTGCAGCCAGTTAGAAGTATGTGGACAAGATTGCAGCCTGAACTTTGGGAGCTGTTTTTATTCCACAAGCTGTCTTAAGTACTTACATTGTGGCCTGAAAAAGACAAATAGTCTTCTGAAAATATCTCTACAGAAAAAGCCTTTTCCCCAGTACCTATAAAACATTCATAACACCTTCATTGTGCTGTAAATCCTTAGCAGGAGTTGATAACAGTGTATGAATTTTTAATGTAACATTTATAAATGGTTATTAAAACTATCCTTAAAGTAAAGTGTCAGTTTATTTTTAATTAAGTGTTGGCTATTTAAGCTCCCAGATGGCCTCAAGAAAGACCAACAGGCCCACACGTCAATTATCCTCCCTCCTGCCCCATCTTCAACCCCTTGTTGTCTGCTGTCATAAAGACCAATGCATGTAAGCTCTAACAACTTTAATAAACTTGCAGATGTGGTCTCAGGAACAGTATATGTCTTATAAAATAGTCCTGGAGTCAGCTACCACGGCTGCCAAAACACTGTGAGGTAAGCAACACCCATTCTGAATCCTCACAGCCCAAACCAAAGTCCACATACCTATGCCCAGTAAGAGAGAAAACTGGGGCAAAGATGGGTAGATCTAGAACACTAGACCTGAGACTTAGGATACCAACTCAGGCTCAGTGGCATTCTACTTGTGTGGTCCTGAGCAAATTTCAGCTTCTTGGAATGTACTTTATGTGTAAAGGTAGGAATGATGCAAACTGTTCTCTCACAATGTTGTAAGCATCAAATTAAAAGCTGGGCATGAAAATATTTTATAACTATGAAAAACTACACATATGGTCTCCTCTTTCATCATCTTCCAATTATTGGTAATGTCCTCATGGTCTCCTGATATGAACTTCCTCCAATTCTGAGTATGTCATTTCTTTCCAGAAGCCAGAAAACAGGGGAACACATTTTGTCTGTATGCTTTAGAGTCCCTTTTCTTCCTAGAGTTGGAAAGATTATTTCACCCAGGGAACAAAATCTTTCTGCATTATCCCCTGAGAATGCCCATGTAGCTTCGAATGGCAGTTCCAGGAGCAAGGAGCTTACTTCACATTATAATTAGACAATCCAATTGTTAGCAAGATGAGGTTGGTTCCTGTGGGGCCTCAGATTCCCCAGACATGTGCATTCTGCTGATTCCCACCAAGGTGTGTGGAACAGACCCTCAACTGGCTATCCTGGCTGTGACTCTTTGCCTATGTTGTATCACACATCCTGACATCTCTGCCTTTCCTTCATTTGCTTCCAGATAACATTACCTAGTCCAACGTAGGGTATATAAAAAAATCCAAAAGTGTGGCCATCACAGGATACATGTGAGTGTGTGTGTTTGTGGATACATGTGTTTAAGTGTGTGTTTGTATAAACATGCAAGTGTACAGTATTAGACTGGAAGACTTTTTTTTTTAATTTTTGGCTGCGTTGGGTCTTCGTTGCTGCACACGGGCCTTCTCTAGTTGCTGAGAGCGGGGGCTACTCTTCGTTGCAGTGTGCGAGCTTCTCATTGCGGTGGCTTCTCTAGTTGAGGAGCATGGGCTCTAGGCACACGAGCTTCAGTAGTTGTGGTGCATGGGCTTCAGTAGTCGTGGCTCGCGGGCTCTAGAGCGCAGGCTCAGTAGTTGTGGTGCATGGGCTTAGTTGTTCGCGGCATGTGGGATCTTCCTGGACCAGGGCTCAAAACCCGTGTCCCCTGCCTCGGCAGGTGGATTCTTAACCACTGAACCACCAGGGAAGCCCCCTGGAAGACTTCTTAATGTTCTTTAACAAATGGAAAATTAAACCTTCTGGGCATGCACCCAAATTCCTTACAGTAGCAGTAAAAGCCCTTCGTGGGTAGCCTAGGATGTGCATCTGGTTCATTCTCCCATCAATCCAACCCTCCCACTCTGGGCTTTAGAAAGACTGAATTACTCACCATTCCTCTGAATGAACCACAAAGGCTTTATGCTTCCTATAACTTGCACATACTGTCTCTACAGCTAAAAGTGTTCTTTAATACCCGGAGAATGTCTAACCATTCTTCAATATTCCACTCAGGTGCTATTCTCTGGGAAGTCTCCCCTGCCCATATCACCCCTGTGCTCCCTTCCATTATGGCATTTATCACATTACATGGCAATTTCTTCCTTACATTTTTGTTTCCTTCATGAGAGTGTGAGCTCTGTAAGGGCAGAGTAAATGTCTTATTTGTCTGTCAGCCAGTGTTCACACAGGAGGTACTCGGTAATCACTTGTTGACTAAGAAAGGACAGATAGGTTCCAATAGAGGCTTTGCAAGTTCTACTGATCATATTTAAAGGCAAAATGATTAATTCTTTTTTGTATTATGCTGTTAAATATTAACCAAGAGTTTATTTTGTGGTCAGGAAGGATGCTGTGTTCATCTTAATTCAGATACAATAAACTTGAGCTGTTTGCAAAACATCTGAGTTCTAACTGGAAGAAAATTGTATGTTTAATGGAACTGGTTTGGGCTGTGACTGTACATACAAGGTGTCTCTGAGCACAATGCGACAAAACGCCTGTGTAAAGAAACACAGAATATGGAAGAGAAAACTATGGACTTGGAGTTAAACACAGTAGATTGAACACAGACTTTCCCCCACTCTTTTTCAAAGCCTACTAAAATGACAGTGATGGACCAAAAAAGAAATAAATCTATGACGTAAAAGAGAATGAGAGAAGAGTTGATAGATAAAAAGAAATGTCAGTGGAATTATAATAGTAAAAGCCTATGGGTAAGTAGTGACTGACTGAGCCCATCAGAGAAGGCTGAGTGATTGGCATCATGGAAATCTGGAGTAGTCAGGTGACATGCACCTCTGAAGTCAGGAACACCGGGTAAAACTGGAAATAAGACGGTTGGTTGAATGTGTGTGTATTGAGCAGTTAGACCCTCAGAAAAACTCCTTCAAAAGGCTGCCACTCTTTAAGAAGTAAGACAGGAGACTTAGTACCTTAAATGTTGACTCAGAGGGACTCTAGTCTCAGGAACACTTGGCACAAATGAGGCTAGTCAAAAGGCAAGGCATGGAAGACAGACGTATTAATGGAAGTCTGCCCCTACTTGGCTTCCAGAATGCTGGAAACAAAGCTTATGTTCTCCAGACATTCATTGCTGGGGAAAGTGACTGGTCCAATGCAAGAGACTTATGTTAGCAGGCATCTGACAATATAAAGGCCAGGTTCTGGCTCAACTACATTTCAGTAGAGCCCACCAGTTGACAAGCTGCACCCTTATACACTGCTCCATGGACACTCCCTTAGTGAGACAGATACATTAGAGAGATAGTAGATAGAGATAAAATACAGATATAAAATTAAAGCTCATATGAAAGAGATCAAAACAAATACATACTATAAAAGGAATTCCAAGGAAATAGAAATAATGTAAATAACAAAAAGGAAGAAATGCCTGGAAAAATATAATTTAAAAAAGATATTTTTATTTGAGAAAAAAAAAGATATTTTTCTTCAAGAAAAGAAAAAGATATCAATGAAACATACAAAAAATATGTTGTAAAAATGTTATAGAGAAAAGGAAAAAGATCTTGAAAATTGAAAACATGGTAGCAAAAATATGTATACATATATATGTACTCAAAAGAATGATGCAATGTTAAGGTCAAGAAAATCTCCCAGAAAGTAAGTAGAAAATAGATATAAAATAGGAAATAAAAGATATAGGAGAGAAGGAAATACAGAAGGAAATAGGAAAGGAGATTAATACAGAAAGTCTAATATCTGACTAAAGTAAGTTACAGATAACAGACAAAATGGAAAGAAGGTATTTACCAAAGAAATAATTCAACAAGGGCCCATGGAATGTCCAGCATATCAAAGCATATCATTATAAGGTTTCAGAACATGACAAATAAATCAAATATTCTTAAAGCTTCCAAGAGATATAGAACAGATCATATATAAAAGGACTGGGAATCAGAATGGCATTAGGCTTTCTAAAAACAATATTGGAACCTGCCGGATAGTAGTGCAATACCTTAAAAATCCTGAAAGAAATTCATTTCAAACCTAGAATTCTATACACAAACCATTATTTAATATTAATAACCATATTTCAGACATCCAGGGAGGAACACAAAAGCTTAACCCCTATGCACACTTTATAAGGAGGATGTATGCCACCTAAAAGAGAAGGTAATCCAAGAAGGAGGAAGACACAGGCAAGAAATAGGCAATCCAACATGAGAGAGGTGAAGGCAAGTGCCAGTATAATGTTGAGGGGTGTCCTAGGTCAAAAGCTGTGAGCAGCTTTTGTACTAATAGTTCTGATTAGAGGGCTCCTGGTTCAAGGCTCCAAGACAAAGGAAAGGAAAAAGAACCAATGCACTGGTGTTACCTAATGTGTTTCAGTCATTGAGAAAAATGTTTGAGATTGAATTAGTTATAAGAACATGGAAAAGTAAGCCAATGCAAAAAAAAGAGTCCATTTTAATTTCAGGAAAATTTATATATATATATATATATATATATATATGTGTGTGTGTGTGTGTATTTATATATATATATATACACACACACACACACGTACACAAACAAAACACAAAGCACATAATCATAGTATGCTATGTGCCTCAGCTGTGAACAATGTTTATAGTGTCATAATAATATAAACTATAAATATAAAATTGATATAAATATATTAGAAGAATGGACAAAATAATTTTAATCAGCACATCATGTCAGAAAACCAAATTCTTTTCTTTCATAGTATGACTTCAAGACAGCTAAGCATTTTTATAAACAAAGAAAACAGCATAGCCTTGTGTCTTAGAAATATAGAGATAAATACTTGAAGAAACCACTAAAAAATGG
The DNA here is from genome assembly GCF_039906515.1 of Pseudorca crassidens. Lineage (NCBI taxonomy): Eukaryota > Metazoa > Chordata > Mammalia > Artiodactyla > Delphinidae > Pseudorca > Pseudorca crassidens. The sequence continues at coordinate 16,494,308 of NC_090302.1, read as the reverse complement.
TGAAAGAAGTTAACTCTGGGGAGAAGTGGAGTGGAGGACAGTGTTTTTTTTAAGCTTGAATTATTGACTTTTTAAACAATAAATATTTTGTTTAAGTACATTAATAAAAGAAGGGGGGGACCTTGGGGAAAAAACATATCTAGAAAGGCCCAGAAGATAAAAATAGGATCATAATCAAACATTCTTGTGATAAGATGGGAGAGGATGGAATTCCGAAAAATGGGGGGCAGGGGGAGGGCGCAGTTCAACAGTGAGAAATGCTTCAGAGATTCAAGCCAGGGTGAAGACTGAGTAACTGTTATTGAATTTGACCACTAAAGGGCCATCGATAGCATCAAGAGGGCTGTTTCAGAAGGTCACCTGTGATTGCCCCAGATTCTGCCTGGGAAAGGTTTTTCAGATAAATCAAGGATGTAAACCCTCTCACCTCAGACCCTTCTACCCTGGGATCACTATTCATCTGATCAACTCAGTCTCTGATGGGAATTTTTTGATCTTGTAAGTAAACAAAAAGGGAAATAAGAATCCTTCCCTCTCAGGCCAGGGAGCTGCAGTTTCTCCCAGGGATCAACCCATCAACGAGTGTTTATTCAGCTTCTCCTGTGCTTTGTGTACTGGATGCAGGAAAAACAAAAACAAAAGTATGCTTTTCACTCTCATGGGATATATGCTCTATTTAAAGCAGAAAGGTACCATCAGACAAAATAAAAGAACTACAGGTGGGCATGAAGAGTCAAGTGATAAAATGTGTAATTCAGACTTGACCTATTATAAAGGCTCATGAGAGCTACAATAGTTGGGAAGCCTCGTAAAGGAAGTCTAGGCCTGAACTGAGGACTTGACGGTGTGATGGGGTGACAGAGGAAAAAGGGGATGAAGGAAGAGAAAGAATTGCTGTGGGAGGTAAGGTTAGATGTGTTTCTCCAGGTACATACTCCAGTATTCAGACCCCCTTTCTGGGTAAATGTGAGTCTCTCCTTCTTCTGTCTCAGCTCTGGCACCTAGCAGTAGAGTTTGGACTAATCCAACTTCCCTAGGTCTAAATGACAATAATTATACCTGCCTTAGGTGATGGCACCGAGGACTACATCATAGAGGGACAGGGTATTTCTGAATTGTAAAGTGGAGCAAAGAAAGCAAGTAGTGGTGGGACTTGGGGTATTAGACTTTGCAATTTTTGATTCATCATTTGCTTGATTCAATGGATTCACTCAGTTGATGCATGTATAATAGGTCAGGTTTTGAAGGGAAATAAGACAGGCATTATACCAAGTAAGACAGACATTCTACAACAAACTATACAATGAATTGTTTAATTGGGACATTAACATGGCCCATTGGGGTTTGCATCATCTGCTGCCCATCTCCTTCAGCCTCTCAAGTTCCAGAGTTCTGGGGGAGTCATCACTCAGACATTCTCTCATTCCATGAACATGCTCTGCTTCTTCTCTGTGCTCTTCTCTCTCTGTTCCCGTTTCTCTCCACTCTTTCTCCCTCTCCAGATCCTAGCTAACATATCCATACCTCAGGGAAGCTTTTCTTGAAATCTCAGTTGGGGTCAGGTCACCCTGCTGTCATAGCATCTTATGACTCTCTACTGTAGCAGTAATCACAAGTGTAAATAGGAATTAAATATGTGATTTGTTTAAGTTCTGTGGTTCCTTGCTAGAATGTATGCTGCAACAGCAGAAATCTTCTTTTTTACCATCGTAACCCTAGGACTTAGTATGATGCCTGCCCATAACGGGCCTTCAATACACATTTTCTGAATGACTGGTCAGATGTACGTAAAAGCTACTTTCAGAATGTTGGTTATGGGCAGCAATTTATCCTGATGAATCTCTAACTTTCTTAACTTGTTACAGATCCATCTTCTCCAGGTTTATCTAGCCATTTCTGATTCTATTTTTATATACTCACAAGTTCTTTAAGTTATCTCACAAATGTCAGACCCGGAACCAAATGACATAATCTTTGTCCACTGTCACCAGGCACCAAGGCTTTTCTTTTTCTTTATTTTTCAATTTCTAGTAAAATCAGGGGGTGAGGAGGAAGGCTACTCTATAATGGGCATTTATTGCAGTATAGAAATAACTGGTAATTATGCTCTCTAAATGAACTTGACTTTATGGCTGGTGTCAGGTTTTGCTAAGTGCCCTGGGACCAACTGAGACTAATTAGGCCTGCATTAAATATTAAAGCTTTCTGACACCCAGGTTTTGACAGTGACAGAAGAGAAAAAATCCTGTAACTTAATCTGCACCCAACAGGAGTAATTTATGTTCACTTCTTGTAACAAAAGAAAATCCAATTATGTAGCTGGCTGGAAGACATATTTAAAGGAGAAGTTAATGTAAAAAAATTGCATAAACACACACAGAGTACATAAAGTAACAAAAAAATGTCAACAGATAGCCCTGTTTGCCACTGACTACATCAAATGCCTGTTGACTGTTCCCCTATAAATGTGTGTTTGTATGGGAAATAGCTTTTTGCCTATAAATGTGTTTGATGTCATGTAAGGGCATGGAGTCAGCATGGACCTTTGGGTGGTAAAAATATGATAGTGACATTTTACTTAGGAAAGTTCTGTTGTGTGGAGACCTCATTTACAATCCATTACAGGACAACACCTTTTTGTTCTTTCAATTATTGAACTTGTAAAGGGGCAACATGCTTTTTCTCACCGGTGAGGGACAGCTCAAGGTTAGGAAATATGGTAGATGTGCCAGCTCTGTACCTAGTTGGGTGCATGATCTTAGATAAGTCATAGAGTCCTTTGGGCCCTTCTGTTGTCCTTTCCATAAAATGCAGCTTGTCATGCTGGTGACCCCCAATTCTGAGAGTGTTGATGTAGCACAGTGGTTCTCACCACCCACAAGTAGCAAAACTGCAAACAAATCTTACTTAGTGTCTGGATGCAGAAACAAAACAAAGCAAAACCAAACCCAACCCAGTATTTTACTAGTACAAATATATTTTATAAACTCAAATTATGCTGTTTACTTGTTTTGAAGCCCCTCAGCAAGAAAAAAAATTGTTTTTAATATAATGTTTGTATAATGGAAAAGTTCAAAATAAACCCCCAGGAACTCATCACCCAGATTCAATAATTGTCAACTAATGGCCAATTCTGTTTCATCTCTCCTCTTCTGCAACCTCATTTTTTGGAAGCAGATCCCCCCTCACTATATCATTTCATTTGTAAACATGTCATATGTACATTGAAAATATGAGGACTCTTTAAAAAACTGGTGACATCAAATTAAAAATTAATGTTAGTTCCTAGATGAAAAACAGGTTATTCTGACAAACAAAAAAAGTATATAGGAATAAGAGATTTTAAAAGATCATTATTTGGGGGTCAATCTCAGAATCCTTTTTGTTTTTAGTTACATTTTTATGGTAGGATATGAGGTCCTGAGGGCATAGAAAAGTACTTGCAAATAGTAAGTCTTTCAGCAATGCACCTGGCAATATCAAAAATATTTTTCAAGTAAGCAGAATTAACAAAAGAACTTGATAAATATTTTACATTTATTTCTGAAATAATGTAATAAAACATTATAGCAATTTAAAAGAAAAGAAAAGAAAAGAACTTGAATGCTACCTTTTACACTGAAACAAGTTAATTTAGCACCCGGGGTTAAGAATCATAGTTTTCTCATTTTGATAAAATGTGACTTACAACATTCGGGGTGCATGTTACTTATCATTCTTCTTGTTATTATAGTTTGCAATACATTATTTGATGTTTCCTAAAGGCCTAGTACAGGACTCTAGACCGAGTATGCCCTCAATAAGGATTTATCTAGAGAAAAATGAACAAGTAAAAATGATGTTTTAATCAAATATTTGTGAAACGGTGAGACATCTGTTGAAAACTCAGAAATCAGTTCTTAAAACCACTGAAATCCTAGATGAGCACAACGTCTTAGAACAATGAAATAGTTCAATAAATGTAAGGTATCACATTATTATTATTTTATTACTTGCTATTAAAGCTAGATTACTGAATATATACCCATCCCCTTCAGTAAGCTATTACCCATTACATTTACCAAAATTTGAAAATAAAGAGAAACTGTATGCAGGGGACAAAGACAGAGAAGAAGTAAACAAGATTGTCCAAAGGAAAAACTATAAGAATATTGTATTGCAAAGCAGGAGACCTGGGTTCCAGACCCTCCTTAGCCATCACTGAGCTTCCACGGAATTTCCATCACTTCTATCCATGGAACTCCAGTAATACAATTAAAGATTGAACAAGATAATTGTCCTTGCCTCTTTCAGTTCTTAATTCTGTGATTCTCAACATATGGGTGGTTAAACTAATTAAAAGGCATGAGGAAGGTACATCATTTGGGAAAATAACTTTTCAATAGCATTTTAAGGACCTGTCCAAATACTTGGGGGCAACTTAGAGTTGGTGTCGGCCCATCTCTCCAAATTGGGCTGCCACACTTGTGTTAAAAATAATTAGAATGTGGGTAGTCCTAGAGTTCTTTTGAACCACACAGTATGGAGGGCCTTTTTGAGTTTATTGGAAGGGACAATGATTTCCCTATGAAAGGGTGGTGTAATCATATTTGGAGAATATTACAACCCTTCATTCCCTGGTGTGAGTACAACTGCCTACAAAGCCAGACTTATTTATTTATTTTCCCATTTTCTTTTGCTGCCCCCTCCACTGAAGCACATTATGAAATTATGGAAAAGCCATTTTCTATCCAAAGGCAGCTGGTTGCCATGGGTTACGAGAGCCTTATCTGTCCCCAGGGTGATTTTGCTGACTGGAACCATTACAGGAGGGAGGGGATGAAGAGAAGGAGATGGAGGCAGGCAGGACCAAATCCTCCAGAGATGGGGCTCTCCTGGATGTCTTAGGATGCTATCTCTGAGGCCCAAGTACCAACCACACACAGGCCTGGCATGGAATGTGAATTTGCCTGAGGCCAGGTAGCTGGGGGAAAATGGGGTAAAGAAGTGGTCTGTAAAGTGCCTGGAAATATATTTCAGATGACGAGATGACTAAAAGGTCACAGCATATTGAAAGATGGGGATTATCTAATTAGAGATTGTCTCTCTCTCTCTTTCTCTCTCTCTATTTCTCTCTCTCTCTTTCCCCCTTTTCCACAACGCCCAATACCGTTATTTTAAAATAATAGCAAATCAGATTTAGAATTCAGTATAGTTTTCTATTTGATATTGAATTTCTTCTACATCCTACTGCCCCCAATAAGAGCCATCCAATCTCTGTTTGAATTCCTAGATGGACAGGAAGCTCACTCCCTTTTAAGCCTAGTCATTCTATTGTTAAGGCTATTTGCATTAACATTGATAATGAAGTCAAAAGATAATTGCCACATCTTGGGCTCTGGAGTAATTGCTCTCATTTTATTCTCACAACTAATTAACGAAGTTGATATACCTACTTCTTAGATGAGAAAACTAAGGCACAAGGTCATATATCAAGAAACTAGAGAGGTTTAAATATAAATCAGTGTTTGAAGGATTCCAAAGCTTTGCTCTTTCAACTGTGCTGATATGTCTCCTGCGTGCTTTATGTCCTCTTTCTTAGAATATGCATCTCTATTACTCCAGTTTCATGCTTTCATTTCCATCACCTTCCTGGTGACTTTCTATGTCTTCTTCCTTTGTAAACGTCATCCATGTATTATCATGCCCTGAACTGTTTACTTAGTCTAGATTGTCTGATCACGTAATAGAATAGCCTCTCTTCCATTCTCCAATTTCTACTTCTATTAATTCATTCCAAAGCAAATTTTTTTTTTTCTGGTCTCCACATGTAGTATATTCCTGAAACATTTGAGCCAGCTGAAAGCCCCAAGCCTATTTCATCCCTGCTGAGTTTAACTTAGGTTCTTCCTATACTCTGTATTTTTTATGTGAATAGTGGCAGGTGTTTACATTTCTTCATATGAAATTTCATCTGGTTAGTTTTCTCATTCCAGGTTATGGAAACCTCTTTACATACTAATCCTTTCATGCAACATATTTGATTTGACCAACAAACTATGACTCAATCCATGTCACAAATTAAAATATGATGATAATTAACAAGAATGTAGACAAGGACGTAATCTCATGTACAGAAATCAAGAATTTACATGAGTTATACATTTTTCCTTCCAGATTATCAAGTAAAAGGATATTGGAAGAGAACACTAAAGGAAGATCTACTTTAGGGAGAAGACTGGCTAAAAATACCATCAGTTCCCAGCTACATGGTTGCTGGTGGTAAGTAGGGTAGAGGAAGGCATTCGAGGCTCAGAACCTAAAGGTGAAAACATCAAAGCCTCTACTGACACTGGCTCTGTTTATATCTAATGCTAAGCATCTTTATTAATTACTTTAAAAATAAGATAAACATTAATTCAGCTAGCAAATAATTAATAGCCCCTACCAGGTAGGTATCAAAAGATGTTAAAAAAAAAAAAAAACAGTAATTTACTCCACAAATTTGTATTGTCATAGTTGTTGCCCTGCCCTCATGGAGCTTACAGACTAGTGAGGGGATAAAAGAAAATCCACAAACTGATTGTAAGAACTATAAAGAAGCATAATTGAGTTTTAAGAGAGAAGAGACTAGGTGGAATAATTTAGATTAATAATTACAGAATGCTTCTCTGAAGGAATAACTTTTAAAGTGAGACGTGAAGGACAGATAGTCTTATTTGGGCAAAGAATAGAAATTAAAAAAAGAAGATTATTTCTGGTAGAATACTTTGAGGGAAGAAAACGGAAAATTTAAGGAACTAAAAAAGGACGAAAAAAATAGCTCAAGAGCAATGAGCAAGGAAGCTGGTGAGCTGTAAAGTGTGAAATGCAAACAGGACCAGGTCACATAGGGCTTTGCATAAGGAGTTTGCATATTATCCTAAATCTAATTAGAGCCTATAGAAGGGTTTAAGAAAAAGATAACTTAATTAGATTCATATTTAAAGAAGATAGTTTTGGATATGATGTAGAAATAAAGTGAAGGAAGTTAGGAATGAAAATAAGGAGATCAGTTAAGGAGTGCTGCAAGGTCAGAGATCAGGGGAGACATGATGACAGCTTATATTTGAGTAGTACAGTGGAAAAGCAAGCAGTGTTGAGGCTCTTTTGCAGGTAGGTTCTATGGAACTTGGTTTCGGATTTTACATAGATGGTAAGAAACATATCAAAAATTATAAAATTCCAAGAGTCACAGGGTTTTTCCTGGAAGAATTCATAGCCTTAGCAGAAAGATAATATGCACACAAATAAGAGAGATACATCTAAAAAGGTTTGGGGAGCACAGAAGGAGCCTAGTTTGTAATAGAGGATCTCAAGTAAGGCTTCACAGAGGTGGTGGCATTTGAAGCATGTCTTAACATATGGCTACATTTTAGGATGCAGAGATGGAAGAGTGAACACAGTTATAACTATGCAGATATGTGAGTAATTCCACCTCTATAGATTTTTATATAGTCATGTATTTGGCACAATATACTAAATGCTGACAATATGTCAAGAATTTTATACATTGTAAAGCAACATTTAATGCGCAAGTAGATATTCATTTTTACCCATTTTATAGAAAGAGAAAGTTATAGAGTTTAAGTAAGGTACTCAGTAGTGCACAACTGTATATATAACTGAGTCTGTTTTGAACCTAAATCTGCTGAACTTAAAAATTTTAAATTCATAATTGCAGCATCTGTCCCCCAGCACTCTATGCCTTATTTTTCTTCATAATACTTATACTATCTTTGTTTTGTTTTTTAATACAATTTTAAAAATTTTAATTACAATTTCAATAGTATTATTTTATTACTGTGCTTCTACTTGTACAAGAAACTATTGTATCAAGAAGAGCATATCAAATACCTGTATTATCAAACCAGGTATGTCTCCCTCCATGCTTATATGTGCAGAGTAAAATTATTTAAAAAAAAAAAAAAACTATTGTAAACATTTTACATGTATTAACTCATTCAGCTCCTACGACAATCTCAGAGGTAGGTATTATCATGATCACTATTTTTCAGATGTGTAAACTAAGACAAAAAGTGATTGATTTTCCAAAGTCACATGCTAGTAATTACAGAACTAATCATTCTGACTCAACAAAAACCTGGTTACAATTTAACTCCCATATTTTACAGAGAAAGAATGAGTGGGTCGGACAGGATATCTATTCGCCTTGTTTTTGTTGTTGTTGTTTTTTGTTAATATTTTTTTAGTATTTTTAGTATTTAGTTTTTTTTTAGTATTTTTAATACATATTTTAAAATTTGCTTTTATTTGCCTCTACCACTAGAATATTAATCCCTCTGAAGGTCAAAATTTTCCTGTTTTGGGGACTTCCCTGGTGGTCCAGTGGTTAAGACTCCATGCTTCCACTGAAGAGGGCACGGGTTCAATCCCTGGTCTGGGAACTAAGATCCCGTGTGCCACAAGGTGTGGTCAAAAAATTTTTTTTTCCTGTTTTGTTCACCACTGGATCCTTAGCATCTGGGTAGAACCTATGCTCAAAATTACACAGTGGGAGGAACGAATTGGAAAAATGAATGATTCTATACCCATTTTCTTCTCACTAACTAAGATCTTCTGTCAAATTCAAGTATATCAGTTTTTAATGTTATAGATCTAGTTTTACCAACTCAATCCATATTTGATATTATCCTGCTTTCTTTTTATTACCCACCAGTCAATCAAAAATAATTTATTGACCCAGGTGCTAGGCTCCAGGGTGACTATGAAGTCATACAAGACAGACTATGCCCTCAGGGAGCATGTGATATATTTGAAGACACATGACATGAACTTTTGAAAGGTTAAATAATACTAACACAGTGACATAATCAATATGACAAGACTGCATTAAGACAAAATTGAAGTGCTAAAGAGAACAATAAGGATAATTAATATTATGGCAGATAAGAAGACATTATTGAGGATTGAGTTGATCTCTTTTGGTTTCATAGAGGAAAAGAGCTTTGACCGTTATTAAGGATAGGTAAAGTTTTTCTTAGGTAAAGAGAAAATATGAGGATGAGCCAGACAAGAGCCAAGTAGAAGCAAAAATATATAGGTGAACTTAAATAAAACGGAGAGACAATGTATAGAAAGGGGTGGCTGGATCAGAGAATGAGAGAACATGAGTTTCTGGGATACTATGCCCCAAATGTGAGAACTGGAATTAAATGAGGTTTCCAAACATATCTTAATGTTAAGTCATGACTTAAGATGACCTATAAGTTTTATTTTTGAATTCTTCATGATGGTAAGGTGGATGAAGACAAATACCCCAATGTCATACATTAAAGGATAAGGGGCAGGTATTACCATGGAAACATATAAGCCAAAGGTCAGAAATAGCCCTTGTTCTGTGAGCATCATGCAGAGGAGGGTCTGAGGCTTGAATGATCTGCTGGAAACATAACTGGTTTGAGTCTTAAGTCAAAGGCCTTTTTCCACTGCTACTCTACACTGGAAGAGAAAGGACCATTTTGAAAGAGCGCTCCTTACCAGGCAGTTTTGGACACATGCCAGCTGTGCAGGAACCTGTTAAGAATGGCAGCCTCCAGGACCTATGACTTTGATAAAGTTTAGATTTGAGCTACAGGCCAAAAGTGATTCCCTGGCCCCTTGTGAAGCTGGAATCAGACACCTTTTTCTAAGCAATCTGAGTCTTTAGGGATAGCCTCCAAAGCAATCCTACTTATCTCTCTCACCAGCTCGTTGATGAATTGAGCATCTCAGACATGCTCTATTGATTTAAAAGAACGAGTACTGATTGATTCATTTATTTATATAAAAATGTGAATGTTGTACCTCAGGTTAAAAGCATTGTAACTACTATGTGTCAGCGCTAACCTAGGCATTAGTTACACATCAGTGAACAAGACAGAGTCCCTGCTCAGGGATGATAATGCTGTGATGAGAGCTATGAGAGGAGCAAGCACTGGATGCTGTGGGAAGGCAGAGGAAGGACACCTGAAGTATAGTGACACCTAAACTGAAATATAAAGATGAGCCAGTGGTGGATTCTGGGAAGGAAGGGCTTTCCAGACAGAGAAATTGGCATGAGCAAAGGTGTACAGGTGTAGAGAAACCAGAGCCTGTTCATAGGGCTGTAAGAGATTCAGTGGGGCAGGAGCATAGGGAGAGATGGAGAAGCAAACAGGGCCCAGATCAGAAAAGTCCTCAGGTCATGTTAGGGAATGTGATGGCTGTCTAAAGAACCCTTGAAGGCTTTTAATCAGGGGAATAGAATGGTCAGATTATGTTTTTAGAGGGTCTGCCTAACAGCACTTTGCTAAAAATATAATGTGAAGCACAAATATGAGCCACATACGTAATCTTAAATTTTCTTGTAGCCACATTTTTTTAAAATAAAGGAAGAGTTGAAAATAATTTTAGAAGTATATTTCATTTAACACAATGTATCTAAAATCTCATTGTTTCAACATGAATCAATACAAACATTGTTAAGGAAGTATTTTATAGTCTTCTGTTTGTACCAAGGCTTTGATATCCACTGTGTATTTTATACTCACAGCACATCTCTGATCGAACTAACCACATTTCAAGTGCTCGATAGCCACATGTGGCTAGAGGCTATCCACCTCTAGAGACAGAGGCTATCTCTAGACAGTGCAGGCCTAGAGAGCGGTGGATGGAAGAGAGTTTGGTGTAGAGAATGGCCGAGGGTGGGGTGGGGGAAATTTGAAGGACTTTTGAAACATAATGCTTATTGTGAGACAGATTCGGGCATGGGTGGGTCCACACTGAGTTGATTCTGGGCCACAGACCCAGTTAGGATGAAGCTCAGCTGTTGGGTAGAACTAAGTAATGGACAGGGACAGAAACCAACAAGATGCAAAAGAGAAACATTTTTTTTTTTTAATGTTTGAGTACTTAAGTGCCAAATAATGCAACCAAAATACAACCAGACAGATCACAACAACCTATGCAGATATGCATGTGAAACTACTGCAATCCCTCTCCTCAGTCATCTCAGTACAATTATGGGTCCCCATTGTGGTCCAGCTTAATCATTCATAATAAAACTTGAAATCCACTGTGCTTGCTGCCCTCACATTGCTAAAGTACAAATTCTGGGCTTCCCTGGTGGCACAGTGGTAAAGAGTCCGCCTGCCGATGCAGGGGACACGGGTTCGTGCTCCGGTCCGGGAAGATTCCACATGCCGCGGAGCGGCTGGGCCCGTGAGCCATGGCCGCTGAGCCTGCGCGTCCGGAGCCTGTGCTCCGCAACGGGAGAGGCCACAACAGTGAGAGGCCCGCGTACGGCAAAAAAAAAGAAAAAAAAAAAATTGCAAATTCTGATTTCATAGGCCTGGATGCTTTCAAACCCTTCCTTGCTGTGAATGGAGAAGGGAACCACCACCTTCCCTCTGTGTTGTTTTGAGTCACAGGGAAACAAACAGCAAAGTTGTGCAGCTGCAGAGGAGTTCGAATTAATGCAACATCTCTTAGCTGACAGGTGTAGCCCTTTCTTTCCCAGTGGGCTCCCATGCTGACAGCATGCCTTGGCAAGGGCAGGGTTAATTAAGAGTCACGACCCTCTTGATAGAACCACTTCTCTCCACTCACCTTCAGACCCTATTACCCAATCTCTCTAGATTCTTTCTTCCCTGATGAATAAAAAGGAATTTTCTTTCGCAGGAGACACGTAGACCCTCCCGTGATTTGCCTGTTTCCAGTGTTCATCTTTCTCCATGCCCACTGGTAGTTTTGTAAATATCCCAGAGGACTCACAGCTCCCATGCAAACCCATGGATCCAAATCGATGCTGTGTGGATGGAAACTGAAATAGGACCCTCAGCTTCAAAATTCAGAGAAGTTTTAACCCCAGTCTTGCTCCAATCAGAACACCTGAATACACTTTTATTATTTCACTAATCTACCTTTCCATTTTATGGATGAGAAAACTGAGCCTTGAGATCATCAGGCAACCTGTCTAAGAGTGTGGCAGAGCTGGGATTCAAACCTAAGTCTGCCTTATTCCATTATCCATTATTTTTCTCTTCCAAGTCTGCCCTGGTATTTGAAACACATGGAACAAATCAAGGTCAGCAGAAGTGGGGCACATACAGTAATAAGATCTAAGAAGCCAGTTAAGGTTCAGGGCCAGAACTGAGCTTCAAGGCCAAGGCAAAGAGAACAGGGAAGGAGGCACTGGATGCCAAGTCTTAGGGCATACAGTTCTACAACCATCCTTCTACCACCAGATGAAGTTTAGGAGGATCGGGATGGTTACAACCTCAGCTGCCTTCCGAGGCTGGACTGAGTTTGAATCCTAGCTCCACCACTTGCTAGCTGTGTGTCTTGGAGAAAATTATTCTATCTCTTTGTGTCTCAGTTTCCTCATCTGTAAATACAGATAAAATAGCACCCACCTCATAGAGTTGTTTCATGATGAATATCATTAAAAATTTGGGAAAAATACCTAATGCCTGTGCAATGTAATTCTGACATTAACTCCCTGGAGTTATTGTGGACTTCACAGGCTAAGGGCACAGGGTTTTAAGACTGCCCTCACTTCAGACACCAGCTCAGGTTCCTATGCCGCTCACCCTTCAGACCAACTGGTTACAAATTTGGGAGTTTCCACTACCCCCTCAGGTTTGATAATTCTCTAGAACAGCCCACAGAAATCAGGAAAGTGCTAGAGTATGATTACAGTTTTATTATAAAGGATACAAATCAGGGCCAGTGAAATGAAGACCAACATAAGGTGAGGTCTGAGAAAGTCCCAAAGATAAAACTTCTGTGTCCTCAGCATGCATCCCCCTGCTGGCAATCTAGAAGCTCACTACAGCTTTAGGTATTCACATGTTGGTCTTCCCAGCATGCCAGCCCCCATCCTGAAACCACACTGGAACTCACCATAAGTCACCTCATTAGTATAAAGTCAAATGTCACCGGAGAAGCCCACCATAAATAAATTCCAAGAAGGCAGAGGCTCCTTTCCAAGAACCAGAGACAAAGGCCCCAAAAATTCTTTATTATACAATAACCTGGTATCTAGCAAGTGCTACATGAATATTAATATATGCCAGGGGTTGGCAAACATTTTCTGTAAAGAGCCAAATAGTAAATACTTCAGGTTTTGTAAACCATATAGTCTCTATGGTATATTCTTGCCTTCTTTTTTCACAGCCTTATAAAATGTAAAAGTCATTCTTAGCTCATGGACCCTACAAAAACGTCATGGGCTGGATCTGGTCCACTGGCCTTAGTTTGCTGATCCCCAATATATAGCACTGTTAAGTTAATGTATATTATTCATAGATACTATATAATAAGTAATTTTATTGTTATTGGACTGATGCTGTTGCTGCCATCATCACCATCACCATCATCATCATCATCATCATCGTCACTGAAGCAGGGAAGAGGTTTTCAGACAACGTGGTAGACAGGCTTGGGGAATTTAGCCAATGAGCTCATTTCAGCCGTTGAACTCCTTGTCATTGTGTGAATGGTGTCATTCCAGCCATGTAAAATTCTGGGTCGTGTTCTAAGACTGCCTCGGCTATCATTTGGAAATAAGATGTGTAAAGAGAAATAATTTGTTTCATGCATTGTCTGACATTTTATTTCTTGTTCTATAGTGTTGGTTCACTGGGTAACTCCAACTAAAAGGGAATGGCATTCCACAAGCGCTGTCTGTATTGTCAAAAAATAATTTTTAAATTCTCTGATTACCACTTTGGCTGAGTGGTTCTTCTCTTCTGTCCTTATTTCCCATTTTCCGGAGTGCCTTCTCTGCACTCACTGTTTCCTACCGAATAAAAGCTGCATTTCCCATGTTGCTCAGGTGAAAGGAGAAATAACCATGAATTAGACTCCTGCGTGTTTCCTTTTTATGATTTCTGTGGCTAGAATTGGTGCAATAGAAACATTAGCAATCGCTTCCCTCAAGGCTCATATAAATTAGCATTAATAATGAAGAGGGAGGAAAAGGAATGGTCTTTGAGATGCACAGACTGCTCAAAATTTTGGCATGTGACTCTACAATATTGACTAATGAACAAGAACCAGGGAAATCATTTTAAAGATTTAAGCCACTTGTTTTTTAATTCATGTGAGTGTCAGTCTCCTTTCATTCTTAAATATTTGTCCTCCATCCCAGAAGCAAGATTTGCTTCAGGAGTAGACAAATTATGTGGCATTTGTCTAAAATGATAGGTCTAATTATTGCTCTAAAATCCTGAAATATTTTTGAGCTCTCACTAAAAAGTCAAACACAAAGAATTCATAATGATTTTAAAATTGATTCGAGGCCCCATTTCTCTGTGCTGAGCCTGAGAGTGGGAGGATCAAAAACTAAGCAAAAAAAGAAAAGACTTCTTCCATTATGTCACCTCCTGAGCTTTTTGGTGGTTGGATAAGAGAATTTGAGAGAATAGAGAATGTAGTATAGAAGGTAGGTGACCTTCAGTAAAAGACAAACAAATACACACACACACACACACACACACACAGAAAAGAAATCAGACTGATTCTGATTAAGCAAGAAAGATACAGGTAGAACCTTAAAAAATATGTCTCTGGAATATTTATATTTTGCAAATGTAAATTAAAAATATGTACAAGGCAGGTGAACCTCCCTTTAGTCATTTCTATAGAAATGAGAGTAGCCATCATTTTATAAGTTGCATCACGTGCTCTCCCCACCATGAGTGCATCCTATGCTGAACCCCGTGGTGATACTTTTTGTAAAGCAAATGAATATTTTAAAACGTGCAGAACCAGCCTTATAGTTTATTGGTTGGTAAGAATTACCTTCTGTGAAGAAGTTGTTGCTTAACCTGAGAAATAGCTGGGCAGTTATCACTGAAGGCAAAGCAACTAATGCCAGCATGGGGACAGACCAGGGCTTAAAGGCATGGGTGTGGGTGGTGGATAAATCAGAGGCGACTGAGAGCAAGGAGGCTTTCTCAAATCTCTATGTCTTTACATAGGCTGTTTCCTCTACCTGAAATCTCTGCTTTCTCTCCACTTCCCCAATATGTAATGTTCAACATAAACATGTCCTTCAAGATTTATCTCAAGCAACACTTCCCTTGCAAGGCATTTTCTGCAGCATCCAGCTTGATTTGTGTCCTCTTCTTCCTTTTACTTTCTATTAGCACCCAGTCCATGCCTCCACTGTGGTGCTTATCACTGTACTGTGTCTGCCGATTTCTTGTCTATTTCCTTCTCCAGCCTGCTTCCATGATTTTAACCAAATGTGCTATATAATACATTCAATGCTTCATGAATATTAGATGAATGTATGAAAGGATGGATGAAAGAAGCACTGAACAGATGAAGGTATTCTTCTACTCCCTCAGGTAGTACTCTGAATCCTGGTAAAATGAAAATAATACTTCTACAAATGAGTCCAGATATATATAAGGAAAAGTCTATGGTGTATCTATTTCCAGAGGAATTGATACCCATAGCTCTAAAGTTGTTTTGGACAAACTGAACCATGATGTAAGTAGTTTATACACATTATTTCTCCACCTTTGTTATCCCCTTTTAGTCCCTCTATAAAACTTCTTACCACCCAGGCATTCTTTACTCTGTCAATGTTCACTTCTCCTCCAGCTTTCCAGCAGAGTTTTGTTTATATGAGGGAATATCATAATGCCATGTAGCCATTCCTTTTTTTTAATTTTTTTTTTGGCTGCATCGGGTCTTAGTTGAGGCATGCAGGATCTTTTGTTGCTGTGCGGGCTCTTCGTTGTGGCACACGGGCTTCTCTCTAGTTGTGGCGGCGGGTTTTCTCTTCTCTAGTTGTGGCGCACAGGCTCCAGGGTGCATGGGCTCTGTAATTGTGGCACGCCGGTTCCAGAGCACGTGGCCTTTGTAGTTTGCGGCACACGGGCTCTAGTTGAGGTGCGTGAGCTCAGTAGCTATGGCACGCAGGTTTAGCTGCCCTGCGGCATGTGGGATCTTGGTTCCCTGACCAGGGATCAAATTTGCGTTCCCTGCATTGGAAGGCGGATGCTTTACCACTGGACCACCAGGGAAGTCTCCATGTAGCCATTCTTAAAAGTTTGGGTCTCAGGAGTTTATTGACATCCTGAAGCCTATCTGCAGATTCGTAGATTTCCAGATGTCAAATAAAAAACACTGTAATTTTTTAAAAAATTATGAGACTCTCTTTCTACTGAGATTAATACATACGCAAGTATATATTTATATTTTATATATTTACATATATAAATAAGTGTATATTTATTTAAATGGAGTCAATCTTATTTACATGGAGTCAATCTTATTTACATGGAGTCAGTCATATTTTTATGGAGTCAGCCTTAGATAACTGAAATGTCAAAGCTTTGCTATTTATGTAATTGAATTAATCCTGGGGAAGAGAACTGTAGAGAGGATTCAAGTAGCAGGCCACCTGGAGACATTTTTTAATTCTTTTCTCACCAAAAACAAAGGCAAAAAAATAATAGCAGGTGTTTTTATAGGTCTAGCTTTATGGATATTGGATGGCAGGAGAGTTCTCTTAAAGAAACCAATTTAGTACTAACATTTATTTCTCTTCACTGAGCCTCAGTTCTGTTATCTATAAAATGGGAATGAAGTTTTCTTTTTTTTTTTGCCTTGAATACCTAATACACCTATGGAGAGATACAGTAATAAATACGAAGTTATTTTGTAAACTGCTAGATGCTGTATAGCATTTCATCAACTGCTACATGCTACTGAGACTGGTAGAATTATTGACTTAAGTTCCTGTTGTCTGCCAAGGAAACAATAACCGAAATTATGTTCAAGTAATAATAGATATCTGTTGTGTTCCTGTAATAATAGATGCCAGGAGGCTCACAAACAATACTGTTCCCAACATCAGACAAGTTATACAGGGCATGTCCAGATAAAATTAAAGATCACCAACATGGAGTGAACTGCTATCACAGAGGTAGTGATAGAGACATACTAAAGGTTCTGCTTTTCATTCTTTTAGTTATGTGAGGGAGAGCAGAGGTATTAAGCTCGCTTCCAACCCTAAGAGACACTGAGTGGCTTTGAGTGTGCAGTTTCCACAGCAGGAGGAAATCTAACTGAAAAAGCTGGGGAAAATCCTCCAACTTTCCAATCTCTAAATTAGGAAAGTGGGAGGAGGTCAGAGGATGCCATTGAGATTCTGATTAAAAAGATGAATCACTTCCACCTCCTCTAAGAGTTCTGCACCTAACTCCACCATGGCAGGGTTGTGGTTCCTCACAGCAGCAAGCAATGCTCTGACACCAGCTAAGTGTCCTATAATTCAATTCAGTTCTTTTACTATCAACCTGGAGATAGCATCAGATCCCACAGGTGAAGGGCTCTGTCTTACAAGATTGTCTCCCTGCTCCCTACTTCAGATGTCAATCACAAGTCCAGGCTGTCACCTAAGCCTCTGACCACTGGTTATAGATGAGAGGTTCCCATGACCCCCTCCCTGGATTTGATTAACTTGCTAGAACAGCTCACAGAACTCAGAGAAACATTTTATATACTAGATTACCAGTTTATTATAAAAGGATATAATTTGGAAACAGCCAGATGGAAAAGATGCATAGGGCAAGGTATGGAGAAAGGGCACAGAACTTCCATGTCTTTTCATAGTATGCTACTCTCCCCAAATCTCCATGTGTTCACCAACCTGGAAGCTCTTTGAATCCCATCCTTTTGGGATTTTATGGAGGCTTCATTATATAGGCATGATTAATGAAATAATTACCTTTTGGTGATTATTTCAACCTCCAGCTCCTCTCCCTTCACTGGAGATCAGGGAATGGGACTGAAAATTCCAACCCTCTAATCAGGTGGTTGGTTCCATTGGCAACCAGCCCCCATCCTTAGGGTCTTTCTAACCTCACCTCATTAACATAACAAAAGACACCTAGCTCATTGCCAACACTTTGAGCAGTCTGTGCATCACAAATCCAAGGGTTCTCTGTTCCAGAAATGGGAACAAAGACCTAATATATATTTCTTCTAATAAATCACATTACACTCTCAAGAAAAATCATCACATTTACAAAGTTTTTCATATATTTTCAGGGCATTTGTAGGTTCTTTAGAGTCTTTGGAAGCCAGATTAACAGTCCCTATATTCTATTTTAACTAGAGTGTTCACTTTTGATGAATGGAAGCCACAAGATATTGAGTGCTTCCTATATACTATACTATATTTACCATGTATTATATCTCATATAATCCTTAAAACAGCCCTAATAGATAGGCCTATTATTTCTCACAAATTGCATATGAAGAAACTGAGGCTCAAAGCAGTACAATCTAATATCACACAGTTAGAAGGCTGGGAATTGAAGCAGAATTTGCTGTTTCCAAAGTGAATGAGGCAGAGAGGATTTCTAACATGATTTTATAAATCCATGTTGCTGCTGGACAGAGTGGGCATAAGTGTCCCCGCCATGGGGAATGAATAGCATGAGGTAAAGTGCCCGTTGCCCTCGGCCCAGGAAAACAGACTTCAGAGTGACTGCAATGCACATCCGTGCTGCTCACAATAACACTCCCAGAGACTGAGGCCTGGGCCCTGCCTTTGCTCTATTTTCCCTCAGCTATAGAAGGAGCTCAGAAATGTAACTGGCTTCATTAGTTGTCTCTCTCTGGGGATGCGTGACAGCCCAAGGGTTGTGACTGTGGCTTGGGAGCAACAAAGTAGTCAACCTCTGAATGTGAAAGGGGCAACCCCTGTGTCTCTGTGGGGCCCACAGGTTGCAGGTGGCACTAATTTCACAGCAAAGCAAGGTGTTTGCCAAAGGAAGGACAGATGGTTCCAGTCACCAGTTATTTATTTCTATAATTAGCTGCATGCTGTGATCTCAGATCATGGAGAAATTACTACTTCCTATGGAATTCCTCCCATCATTAGGAAAGAAATGGGAATTAGAAGCCAAGGAGAGGATATGTGTTGAATGGTAAATTCCCAACTCTCTGGGCTTGCAGCTGTGCTGGGAAGGAGGGCATGGCCTAGAGAAATAATCTGAATCAGTCAAAAGGATTGAATTTGAAGTCCAACTCTACCACGATCATGTGTTGTCACATAGACCTTACCCTTTCTGTGTCTCATCGTCTTGATCTAATTGAGAGGAATATTTTGAGAAGGAATTTTGACCATGGATGTGATAAACTCCTATTTGTTACAAATGATTGGCCCTATGAAACATATTTAGATTTAAAATATCCGTGAATTCAAAATATTAGACAAAGAGATGTGAATCTGAATCAAGGTACCTCTACTTATTAGCAAGCAAGCTCTGAACAAGTGACTTTAAATCTTGGACCCCCACTTTCTCTGTGCATGAAATGAAATTACTGTGTCTGTCTAGCAGAGGTATTGTGAGAATTAAATGAGTATACACTTGTAATATTCCTAGACCAGTGGTTGGCATAAAGTAGGCACTCGATAAACAGGCATTAATTTTATTATTTTAATTTAGCAGAGAAGACAGCTCTAAAAACAAAATATTTATCTAATATGACACAGACTAAGTCTAGTGCTAAATTGATCTAGGGGTAATTCATCTAAGATGTTGAGGATAAGGAAGGAATAATTAATATTGTTCATCTAAGATGCTGAGGATAAGGGAGGAATAATGAATACTGATAGCATTCTCTGGTCTACTTTTGAAGAACAGGTTCTTATCCTCTAAAAAAATCTCTTGTAATAATGCAGATTTCTGTGACAAGCCTTGTGGATTGCTACTTATACCCAAATTGTCATCCCTTTCAGTATCTTCTGGTCTTGCATTCTGCCTTAAAACTGGGGTTAGAATTTAGAACATCTTAGTGGCTACATTTATGATATCCTCCTCAAAATGAGCCCCTCACACATCTTGCATCAAACAACAGGGCTTGTACGTGGGAGATAAACTGAACAAAAAAGAACCATCCTTTTTATGGAAGCCAAGAAAGGGAAACAGACTCACAACACAGCAACAGCATGTTTGTCCACTTATTTGTTTATCTTAATTAATATTTTCAAGGCAGTTCTACTCTAAAGAGCCTCGGGCACTCTACATGCATTTGTTTCAAAACCTTCCAATGACTCTGGGTGGTGCATAAGAAAAAAAAATTTGTCCTTGTAACAGCACCTATATTCATATGATGTTTATATTGCATAGCTGTGTATATTTTCTTCCTTAAATCACAATGACCCAACTAGAGGGTGTAGGTAGAGTGAGAAGAAAATTAAGATAATAAAGAGCACAACAGAGATTGGTTCAAGATGGTGGAGTAGAAGAACGTGCACTCACTCTTTCTTGCGAGAGAACTGGAATCATGGCTGACTACTGAACGATCATTGACAGGAAGACACTGAAACTCACCAAAAAAGATACCCCACATCCAAAGACAAAGGAGAAGCTGCAATGAAATGGCAGGAGGGGCGCAATCACAATAAAATCAAATTCCATAACTGCTGGGTACGTGACACAAAATGGAGAAAAATTATACCACAGAAGTCCACTCATTGGAGTGAAGGTTCTGAGCCCCATGTCAGGCTTCACAACCTGGGGGTCCGGCAACAGGAGGAGGAATTCCCAGAGAATCAGACTTTGAAAGCTAGCGGGATTTGAATGCAGGACTTTGACAGAATTAGGGGAAACAGAGACTCCACTCTTAGAGGGCACGCACAAAGTACTGTGCACATCAGGACCCAGGGAAAGGAGCAGTGACCCCATAAGAGACTGAGCCTGAACTACCTGCTGTTGTTGGAGGATCTCCTGCAGAGGTGGGGGGTGAATGTGGCTCATTGTGGGGACAAGGACACTGGTAGAAGTTATGGGAAGTACTCCGTGGCATGAGCCCTCCTGGAATCAGCCATTAGACCCACCAGAGAGCCTGTAGCCTCCAGTGATGGGTTGCCTCAGGCCAAACAACCAACAGGGAGGGAACTCAGCTGCAGCCATCAGCAGACAAATGGATTAAAGTTTTACTGAGCTCTGCCCACCAGAGCAACACCCAGCTCTACCCACCACCAGTCCCTCCCATCAGGAAGCTAGCACAAGCAACTTAGATAGCCTCATCCACCAGAGGGCAGAAAGCAGAAGCAAGAGGAACTACAGTCCTGCAGCCTGTGGAATGAAAACCACATTCACAGAAAGATAGACAAAATGAAAAGGCAGAGGACTACATATCAGATGAAGGAACAAGATAAAACACCCCAAAAAAACTAAATGAAGTGGAGATAGGCAACCTTCCAGAAAAAGAATTCAGAATAATGATAGTGAAGATGACTCCAGGACCTCGGAAAAAAATGGAGGCAAAGATCGAGAAAACACAAGAAAAGTTTAACAAAGACCTAGAAGAATTCAAGAGCAAACACCTGGAAAAATTAAAGAACAAACAAACAGAGGTGAACAATACAATAACTGAAATGAAAAATACACTAGAAGGAATCAATAGCAGAATAACTGAGGCAGAAGAACGGATGAGTGACCTGGAAGACAAAATGGTGGAATTCACTGCCGCGGAACAGAATAAAGAATAAAGAGTGAAAAGAAATGAAAACACCCTAAGAGAACACTGGGACAACTTTAAACACACCAACATTCGCATTATAGGGGTCCCAGAAGGAGAAGAGAGAGAGAAAGGACGCAAGAAAATATCTGAAGAGATTATAGTCGAAAACTTCCCTAACATGGGAAAGGATATAGCCACCCAAGTTCAGGTAGCGCAGAGAGTCCCAGGCAGGATAAACCCAAGGAGAAACATGCTGAGACACACAGTAATCAAACTGACAAAAATTAAAGACAAAGAAAACTTATTAAAAGCAACAAGGGAAAAATGATAAATAGCATACAAGGGAACTCCCAAAAGGTTACTAGCTGATTTCTTAGCAGAAACTCTACAAGCCAGAAGGAAGTGGCACAATATATTTAACGTGATGAAACAGAAAAACTTACAACCAAGATTACCCTACCTGGCAAGGATCTCATTCAGATTCAACAGAGAAAACAAAAGCTGTACAAACAAGCAAAAATTAAGACAATTCAGCAACAACAACCAGCTCTACAACAAATGCTAAAGGAACTTCTCTAAGTGGGAAACACAAGAGAAGAAAAGGACCTACAAAAACAAACTCAAAACAATTAAGAAAATGGTAATAGGAACACAGATATTGAAAATTACCTTAAATGTGAATGGGTTAAATGATCGAAACAAAAGACACAGGCTCGCTGAATGGATACAAAAACAAGACCCATATATATGCTGTCTACAAGAGACCCACTTCAGATCTAGGGACACATACAGACTGAAAGTGAGGAGACGGAAAAAGATATTCCATACAAATGGAAATCAGAAGAAAGCTGGAGTAGCAATACTCATATCAGATAAAATAGACTTTAAAATAAAGAATGTTAGAAGAGACAAGGAAGGACACTACATAATGATCAAGGGATCAATCCAAAAAGAAGATATAACAATTGTAAAAATATATGCACCCAACATAGGAGCATTTCAATACATAAGGCAAATGCTAACAGCCATAAAAGAGGAAATCGACAGTAATACAATAATATTGGGGGACTATAACACCTCACTGACACCAATGGACAGATCATCCAGACAGAAATTGTAAAGGAAACACAAACCATAAATGACACAATATACCAGATAGATTTAATTGATATTTATAGGACATTCCATCCAAAAACAGCAGATTACACTTTTTTCTCAAGTGCACAAGGAACATTCTCCAGGATAGATGACATCTGGGTCACAAATCAAGCCTCAGTAAATTTAAGAAAATTGAAATCATATCAAGCATCTTTTCCGACCACAACGCTATAAGATTAGAAATAAATTACAGGGATAAAACATCAAAAACACAAACACATAGAGGCTAGACAGTACATTACTAAATGACCAAGAGATCACTGAAGAAATCAAAGAGGAAATCAAAAAATACCTAGAAACAAATGACAATGAAAACACAATGATCCAAAACCTATGGGATGCAGCAAAAGTGGTTCTAAGAGGGAAGTTCATAGCAATACAATCCTACCTCAAGAAACAATAATAATCTCAAATAAACAATCTAACCTAAAGAAAGAACTAGACAAAGAAGAACAAAAAAAAACCCCAAAGTTAGCAGAAGGAAAGAAATCATAAAGATCAGAGCAGAAATAAATGAAATGGAAACAAAGAAAACAATAGCAAAGATCAATAAAACTAAAACCTGGTTCTTTGAGAAGATAACCAAAATTGATAAACCTTTAGCCAGACTCATCAAGAAAAAGAGGGAGAGGACTCAAATCAATAAAATTAGAAATGAAAAAGGAGAAGTCACAACAGACACCACAGAAGTACAAAGTATCCTAAGAGACTACTACAAGCAACTCTATGCAAATAACATGGACAACCTGGAAGAAATGGAGAAATTCTTAGAAAGGTATAACCTTCCAAGACTGAACCAGGAAGAGATAGAATATGAAAAGACCAATCACAAGAATGAAATTGAAACTGTGATTAAAGACCTTGCAACAAGCGGAAGTCCAGGACCAGATGGCTTCAGAGGTGAATTCTATCACACATTTAGAGAAGAGTTAACACACATCCTTCTCAAACTCTTCCAAAAAATTGTGGAGGAGGGAACACTCCCAAGCTCATTTTACGAGGCCACCATCACCCTGATACCAAAACCAGACAAAGATACTACAAAAAAAAAAAGAAAATTACAGGCCACTCTCACTGATGAATATACATGCAAAAATCCTCAACAAAATACTAGCAAACAGAATCCAACAACACATTAAAAGGATCATACACCATGATCAAGTGGGATTTATCCCAGGGACACAAGGATTCTTCCATATATGCAAATAAACCAATGTGATACACCATATTAACAAAATGAAGAATAAAAAACATATGATCACCTCAATAGATGCAGGAAAAGTTTTTGACAAAATTCAACACCAGTTTATGATAAAAACCCCAGAAACTGGGCATAGAGGGAACCTACCTCAACAAAATAAAGGCCATATATGACAAACCCACAGCAAACATCATTCTCAATGGTGAAACGCTGAAAGCATTTCCTCTATGATCAGGAACAAGACAAGGATGTCCACTCTCAGCACTACTAAACAACATAGTTTTGGAAGTCCTAGCCATGGCAGTCAGAGAAGAAAAAGAAATAAAAGGAATACAAATTGGAAAAGAAGAAGTAAAACTGTCACTGTTTGCAGATGGCATGATCCTATGCATAGAGAATCCTAAAGATGCCACCACAAAACTACTAGAGCTCATCAATGAATTTGGTAAAGTTGCAGGATACAGAATTAATGCACAGAAATCTCTTGCATTCCTATACATTAAGAATGAAAGATTAGAAAGAGAAATTAAGGAAACAATCCCATTCACCATTGCAACAAAAAGAATAAAATACCTAGGAATAAACCTACATAATGCAGTAAAAGACCTGTACTCAGAAGACTATAAGACACTGATGAAAGAAATCAAAGGTAACACAAACAGACGGAGAGATATACCATGTTCTTAGACTGGAAGAATCAATATTGTGAAAATGACTATATTAGCCAAAGCAATCTACAGATTCAATGCAATCCCTATTAAATCACCAATGGCATTTTTTATACAACTAGAACTAAAAATCTTAAAATTTGGATGGAGACACAAAAGACCCAGAATAGCCACAGCGATCTTGAGGGAAAAAAACGGAGCTGAAGGAATCAGATTCCCTGACTTCAGACTATACTACAAAGGCACAGTAATCAAGACAATATGGTACTGGCACAAAAACAGAAATATAGATCAATGGAATAGTGTAGAAAGCCCAGAGGTAAACCCACACACATATGGTCCACTAATCTATGACAAAGGAGGCAAGGATATACAATGGAGAAAAGACAGTCTCTTCAATAAGTGGTGCTGGGAAAACTGGATAGCTACATGCAAAGGAATGAAATTAGAACACTCCCTGACACCATATACAAAAATAAACTCAACATGGATTAAAGACCTAAATGTAAGGCCAGACACTATAAAACTCTTAGAGGAAAACATAGGAAGAACACTCCTTGCCATAAATCACAGCAAGATCTTTTTTGACCCACCTCCTAGAGTAATGCAAATAAAAACAAAAATAAAGAAATGGGACCTAATGAAACTTACAAGCTTTTGCACAGCAAAGGAAACTATAAACAAGATGAAAAGACAACCCTCAGAATGGGAGAAATTATTTGCAAATGAAACAATGGACAAATGATTAATCTCCAAAATATATAAACAGCTCATGAAGCTCAATATTAAGAAACAAACAATCCAATAAAAAATGGGCAGAAGACCTAAATAGACATTTCTCCAAAGAAGACATACAGATGGCCTTAGGTACATGAAAAGCTGCTCAACATCATTAATTATTAGAGAAATGCAAATCAAAACTACAATGAGGTATCACCTCACACTGGATAGAATGGGCATCATCAGAAAACCTACAAAGAACAAATGCTGGAGAGGGTGTGGAGAAAAGGGAACTGTCTTGCACTGCTGGTGGGAATGTAAATTGATACAGCCACTATGGAGAACAGTATGGACATTCCTTAAAAAAATAAAAATAGAATTACCATATGACTCAGCAATCCCACTACTGGGCATATACCCAAAGAAAATCATAATTCAAAAAGACACATGCACCCCAATGTTCACTGCAGCACTATTTACAATAGGTAGGTCATGGAAGCAACCTAAATGCCCACTGACAGAAAAATGGATAAAGAGGATGTGGTACATACATACAATGGAATATTACTCAGTTGTGAAAAGGAACAAAATTGGGTCATTTGTAGAGACATGGATGGACCTAGAGACTGTCTTACAGAGTGAAGTAAGTCAGAAAGAGAAAAACAAATACCTTATTTTAATGCATATATGTGGAATCTATAAAAATGGTACAGATGAACCGGTTTGCAAGGCAGAAATAGAGACACAGATGTAGAGAACAAACACATGGACACCAACGGGGGAAAGGTGGGGTTGGTGGGATGAATTGGGAGATGGAGGTTGACATGTATACACCAATATGTATAAAATAGATATCTAATAAGAACCTGCTGTATAAAAAATAATAATACAATTCAAAAAATATATAAAAAAAGATAATATAGAGCACATCATACCTCAAACTCACCATGACTAAGATCTAGCTACCCTTCTCCCTCTAAAAGCTGATTACCTCCCCATCTCAGTTAATGGCACTCCCTTCTAACCAGATTGGCAAGCAACACATTTTGAGTCATCTTTGCTACCTACCTTTCCATCTAAATCACTCTGGGTGCAGTTTTGTATAATGCATTAGAAGGAAGACACAATAAATGGTGCTGGTGTGGAATGTTAAGGTAGATTGCAAAAGTCTAAACAAAATGTAACAGTGGCTAGGCTTTAGCATGTCAGGTTGCAGATGGAGAGAAATGGATACAATTGGAAGATATTTAGGAAGTGTAAATAGTGTTGCATGAAGTCCCACAGCTAAGGTAGGATAGAACTGGGAATCTAACTTTAGTCCTTAAACCTCATTCCAGTACAATTTCTTCTTGCTTTTTCCTTGTAAAGGCATACCTTTTAAATGGAGGCATACTTTGACGAGAGACTTTTTTTTTGTTAATATTTTCTTTTCTAATTTATTTTATTTATTTTTGGCTGCATTGGGTCTTCGTGCTGCGTGGGGGCTTTCTCCAGTTGTGGCGAGAGGGGGCTACTCTTCATTGTGGTGCATGGGCTTCTCATTGTGGTGGCTCCTCTTGTTGTGGAGCACGGGCTCTAGGTACACGGGCTTCAGTAGTTGTAGCACGTGGGCTCAGTAGTTGTGGCTTGCAGGCTTTAGCACGCAGGCTCAGTAGTTGTAGTGCATGGGCTTAGTTGCTCCACGACATTTGGGATCCTCCTGGACCAGGGCTTGGACCCATGTCCCCTGCACTGGCAGGCGGATTCTTAAGCACTGTGCCACCAGGGAAGCCCCTTACGAGAGACTTTGATTTTCAGTTTTTTTACATGTGAAATTAGGCTAATGATGGTACCTGTCTCATGTGGTTATTGTGAGGATTAAATTAGATAACATATAAAACTTTGTTTAGCACTTTTCTTGATGCATAATGAAAGGTCAGTAAATATATGCATATAAATGTATCTTTATTCCCATATCTTATAATAATAATTACTAATATAGGTTTAAAAACAAAGTAACAGAGGGCAAATTAGAACTGCAAGATTCTATTGCCCTTCTGCCTCTGCTTCATGTGCTCTCTCATTTTACTGAAGTCAGACCCAGCCAATCTCAGTCTTTAGTTAGTGCCTCCCATCTAACGCAGATGATGGGAGGTTATAAAAGGATTTCCACTCTGTCCAGTCCTCTAGGGGTGGGTGTGTGTGTGTGTGTGTGTGTGTGTGTGTGTGTGTGTGTGTGTGTGTGTGTGTGTGTGTGTGTGTGTGTGTTTGAGATTAATTTTATGAGACAAGCAGAAGATGCTGCCTTGATTTGTCCTTGGAAAGAGCCCTGCTTTTCTTGATTGAAGATATATTTTTACAGCCTAAATGTGCAGGTCAAAGTAATTTTTTTGACAGGTAAAAGGCTTAGCTGTGGCTGTCCATGAATCTTCTTTTTCCCCCTCCATCTCCTCTCTCTTGTCCAGTTAATATCTGTCTCCTCATTCTACTGAGGCCTCATATTAGTCTATCACTGCTCTTACTGACCTGCCAGCACATTTTCTGCCTCTCCTCTCTGCACCTTCTTTGATTCTTGTCCTGCCGAATGTGGAGTCTGGCTCTAAATTTGCTCTCAGGCCTTGACTGCTTAAGTCCTTGCCTCTTAAATCAAGATATGAGTACCCACAGGGAGGATCAGAAAGGTGGTATAAACGGGGGGACGAAAGCCCAGAACACTTTACCAGTATCACATCACTAACTGAAGAGTATTTAACTTAAAATATATATATTTTTAAATGAATACATTCAAGTAAAATGCCAGGTCTAAGATTTACCAGTTTTGTGACCTTGATATATTTCTTACTCATGCAATTACAATATCTAATTCTGCAAAATACCTCCTAAAAATAAATAAACTAAATCTGTGAAGCACTGATCACACTGCCTGGCACAGAGACTTGTTTAATAAGCCCTGTCTTTTATTTTTACTTTAAAAATAATATAACCATCTCCAACTTACAGATGAATAAATTGAAGTTCAGAGAGGCTTAATTATTTGCCCCAAATCAGAACTCACAAGTGAGAGACAGGGGACTTGAGAATCACCTGGAACCTGGATGGTCTAACTCCCAAATCCACAATTCAGACCACTAAGCTATATATCAAATAAATGCTATGCTTGGGTGGTAGACACTTTGGGCCACGCCCAAGATCCCTCAAGATAATGAGTTCACTCCCTTTGCCTTTAAGGGAATGTGGTCTAGAAGCAATGTGATCTTTAATGCCTCACTACTTGTTTTACTACATGGAAGATTCTGGGTTAGATATACCAACCAAATAAACAAATAGCTCTGTCAATAGGGAACACTCCTAAAACTGGATTTTGTAAAGCAAGCCCTTCCAAGCTCTAGCCCGAGTCTTCCCTCTTGTCCTTCTTCCTGTTCACCACTCTTCCCTTTGTTAGCCACCCCAATCCCCTTATATTGCTACCCCCAGTTTCCTTTCATGTTTCTGATAAACAACACATCTTGCTTTATCTACTGCTGGAAGCTTCCTTCCTATTTGTCCTGCCTGGAGCACTTGCCTTCCTTCTTGGTGCCGCCATCCCTTGGCCTCTCTAGCTAACTCTTATCTATACCCACAATTTCCATCCAGGAAGCCTTCTGTGGTTTCACGCAGCATCCCCACTACAGCCAACATATAGGTGACATACAGGCTGAATTTGGTGCCTCTCTATGCTCTTATATCCCACTGACTTCCTGACTCTAGCATTCCTCTTTTTGTATTATATCTGGTTACCAGTCTTTATCCCCAATGAGCTTCTTGAGCCTAGTGATCACACCTCAGTTGAGTTGAATTGCCACAATCAAAATACCTGACATAATGGGTGTTCCATACATATTTTTTAACAAATGATTCAAATACAATTACTTTGTTAACCAAAATGGGATTAAATGTGCAAGGTTTTTTATGAGGGGAGGTGCCTGTGAAAGAACATGGAGTAGGAGTAGCGATGTACTCAGAGAACCATCAGACCAAGATACAAACCTGCCACCCGGTGAAGGAGAGAGAGGAGGAAGCATCCTAGGTTGCCATGCAGGCAGTTAAGGGAGCTTCAGGAAAGGAAAGAAGTTTAGGAAAGGTAGAGTAATAAATGGAAACTCTGAGCTTCCTAGAGGTTAAACTATGATGTTACAATCATAGAGGATAAAACTGAACGTATGGTTAGGGGCCAAGTACAAAGGACACACAATGAGCCAAACCCTGAGTTAGGTCTGGGGACGAAGAGAAGTCTCATCATTGACCTTAACAGACAATAGCAACCCAGTATCAAAAAAGTACATGAAGCAATGATATTCCTGAGGAGACTACTGACCCTGGCCTGAGAGAAAGGGAGGAGAAATCAGGAAAAGTTTGCAGAAATACGCAGTGGAGCCTCAAATTTTATTTTGTTATATTTCTCTCCCTTGCAAAGTTTAAAGGCTGATATTGGGTCCTCATTTATAGAGGGGCAAACTGAGTAGTAGATGCATAAGCCAGACATCTTTCATGGGAACCCAACAGTGATTGGCACCATTTAAATCAGATCATGTTCTTCTGATGCTTGAACTCATTATGCACAGAGGAACATTCAAACCCCTAATTCTATTGTTCATGGTGCTATGTGACATGCCACTCCATCCTCATCTCATACAATTCTCTGTTCCAGCCACACTGGTGCTCTCATACCTCAAACACACCAGAATCCTTCTGACTCTAGGAAGCTGGCTCTGGGTGTTCCCTCTGCTTGGAATACACATTCCCCCAGAACTTTACAATGTTGGCTTCTTGATACTAGGGCCTTGGCTTAAAGAGAATCTGTCTATG
The DNA here is from genome assembly GCF_039906515.1 of Pseudorca crassidens. NCBI lineage: Eukaryota > Metazoa > Chordata > Mammalia > Artiodactyla > Delphinidae > Pseudorca > Pseudorca crassidens. The sequence goes on along the minus strand of NC_090302.1, from coordinate 16,464,236 downwards.
ACCGCACAGTGAAGAGTGGCCACCCCTCTCTCTTTTCAACAGTATGATATATTTTACTGAAGCACAGATTACCACCAGGTAGTATGTCTTAAAAAAAAAAAAAATTGGGCTTCCCTGGTGGCACAGTGGTAGAGACTCCGCCTGCTGATGCAGGGGACATGGGTTCGTGCTCCGGTCCGGGAAGATCCCACATGCCGCAGAGCGGCTGGGCCCGTGAGCTATGGCCGCTGGGCCTGCGCGTCTGGAGCCTGTGCTCTGCAACGGGAGAGGCCACAACAGTGAGAGGCCCGCATACCGCAAAAAAAAAAAAAAAAAAATTGTACATATTTGATTATTGTCTACTCCCCCCACATGTAATCACCTTAAAAGTTCATCTGCCTTGTCCACAGGTATATCTGCAGCATCCAAAATAGCAGGTATCACCATCTATTTATTGAATGGATGAAGGAATAAATACAAGAAAGAATAAATGGAGAACCGTCCTCATTCTCCAGCCTCTCTGTTCTTCGTGCTGTTTCTATGGGCTGCAGGGAGGAGAAAAGCAATCATCAAAGAGCACACTTGCTCCTGAGAAAAAGCACACCTTGAAAAATAAAGTGTTCCCTGTCATTAGCTTTCAGTCAAGCATCACATCAGGAAACTCTCGCATCAGGTGCTGTGATTGGACCTTGAGTGGGGTGCCTGTGATGGAGACCCAGCCTTCTTGTGAGCTGGAACAGACGGCTCCTTCACACTTTATCTAAATAAAGCTGTAATGGTTCTGGCCCTCACACACAGCACAGGTGACCCTTCCTTTACAAAACAGAACACGTTTCTTGGATGTTCTGTGCAAATCAATACCTTCAATGCCAATAATTTTCATTTTAGACACAGCATATTTTCTTTTTGGACATCTCATCAATGGACTGCCATTCTTTCTAGTCTGGTCTAGTACCAGCATGCCCCAGAATTTGCCATTCCCCTATCCCCACTAAGATATCCTGCACACTCTGTCAGGGTTATTATTGTAGAGCATCACTCCCATAATGCACCCCTTTTCTTCAATATCTGAGTAATGAGTTGTCTCCGATTATCTGATCAAATAGAGAATCACACAACACATCTGTAATTAGGCTGTGCTCTGATTAGGCAGTCGGTGGCATAACCATGGCTGATGCCTTACAGCATAAGACACATCTTGGTGAGATAGTCTGTGCATTGTTTAGAAGGCAAGCCTAGCCAGACAACCACAAGGATTTTGCATAAAAAAGGAAAGGAAAAGATGGCGGTAGTTCACGAGAGAAGAGATTATAATGTAGGAAGATAAAGAGGAGAGGGCTGTTCTCTCTCCCATTCAGTCAAGTTGTGGGGATTCAGAATAATTGGCGGTACTCCAAGGAATCAAGAACACAGGTGAGATTGTGTCAGTATTCTCCAAGCTCGATTAGCTTTCTCCCTCACTAGATTTAAGTTTCAGGAACTTTGGGACCATGTCTGTATTCAACACCTTTATATTCCCATCACTAAGCACAGAGTGTAGGGTTTAGTAAAGTTTTCTGAAATACTAAATAGATTAATAATGCAAGTGATACCAAGTGAGGATACAGGGGTGATAAGAGGTCAACAACACTACATCAAGGAGCACAACATGTAGGGCAGTTGGGGAAAAAGCAGCTAGGAGATACCCACCTCTCCCAGCACTGAGAATGCCCTGAGGAACTTTCAAAGAGGAGACTCAGGGGGCGCAGATAATTTGGGGGTATTTATTATACTAGTTGGAATTTCCCTTCATGTATTTTTTTGTGTTGTTGTTTGTTGTAGTTAGAGTTTTATAAATACGTTGATGGTTCTCTATGTTTTTGGTTCTCTATCCCCCATGGGTGCTATAGGATGGCATGTGGAGGTGAGTAGGCTTGGGGCATGATGATGAAGATGCTACTTCAAGGCAAATCCCATGTTTAGGGAACTTGTGGATAAATACAGACTTACACATGAGAAATAGGAAATACTCTATTACGTACCTATTACATGCTTTGCCCTGTTGGATGGGTTATATCTATCAATCTCATGCACTTCTCATAGCAAATTTGAGGTAGTTTTTTTTCTTTTGTTTTTGTTTTTCTATTTTACAAAAGAATAATTAGGAATTCAGACAAGTAAATTAACTTTTCTATAAAACACACAGCAAGCATAGGTTGGACCTGAGACTAGAATTCAGGTTTCCTTATTCCAGATAAGTACTATTTTCCTTCTCAATGTTATCCCTAAAATATGTTACCAGAAGACGGAATCCAATCTTCCCCTCATACATTACTTAAATATATCTTTTATGAATTTTACTGGCCCCGACTTTCCTGTATCCCAAGGCACATCCACAGACACTTGAAAACAGGGATGGCAAATCCTTGGTATATGTGCCATTTCTCCTACGCACGTGACAGATCCCACCAATTAATTATGGAGGTATGGAGTCTTTCCCATCGACTTCAGATGCATACTCAGAGCTTAGCATACAGAGCTCCAATAACTAACAATAACTAAGAATTTGCACACTCACATAAAATGTGTTTGCTGTCCTGGTGTGAATATTCCCAGGGGAGACTCTGAGTGCTTTAGAAAAGGAATTAGTCTAGAATTTGGGAAACCTAAATTTTACCACAAGCTGCCACTCGAACTGACTCCGGACAAGTCATTCCATTTTTACTGAACCCTAGTTTTCCAATTTGTAAAAGGAGAGGTTTAGACTAAATCAACTTTAAGTTCTCTTTTTCCACTAACATTTTGGAAGTGACAGCGGTACTTAGAGCAATTTACTAGTCCTAAATCACATTCCCAGAACACTAGCTTACCTGATAAATTAATTACTGCTAAGGTTTTAATGAGTCCCTCTTATCATATGTGTTCACCCCATTAGTTAACATTTTTACATTTCAAAAAGGTTTTCAAGAATATAATGCTTGTACCCAAAAGATGGGCTCTGTAAGTGGAATTTCACCTTTCATGGAGAGCAGTACTCTGAGGTAAGGGCACATGGGTTCTTTTCTCTCTTCTTTAAAACATAAGTTCCTGAGAAGCAGGAAGGTTTCAAGGGCTAGAGAGATTCAGTTTCCTTATCATGTTTCATCATGTGAGCAAGATGAAATGGATTCTGTTGGCATTAGTGGACTGAGAGTTTTGACTCTCATTAATCTCCCATTAATCCAAGAGTAAAGTGACTTTTTATGCATAGATAAGGACAGATATCACTTAAGTGGTGCCTGTGTGAGCAGAGATAAAGAGAATCCCCAGAGCAGTGCCCACGTGTAAGCCCAGAATCAGCATTTATCTCCCCTCTTAGACTCTTCAGCTGCAGCCTGATCATTGGGAGACCCTGTTCAACTGAGCAGCCAGTGGACACATGCGGCTATTTACATTTAAATTAATGAAAACTTAAAATTAAAAATTTGGCCCCTCAATCACTCTAGCTATATTTCAAGAGCTCAATAGCAAATGGCTAGTGTCCATCATATTGGTTGGCACAGATAGAGAAAAAATCCCATCCTTGCAGGCAATTCTGTTGTGCAGGGTCGTTCTACATAAAGATGTTTGTGATTCTCTGGAACATGAAAGTCCTGACAATGCTCTTTGTGTTGGCAATAGAAAATGCTTTCTTCTTCAGGCTCTTGCTTTTCAATGCTAGCTAAGCATTGTATGGGATGTGTAGCATGAAGGCAAGAACATTTTTGGTGCTACTTCACCCTTGCTTATTCTCAACACAACAGTATGCAGTGAGACTTAAGAAGCCCTAAGTAAATCTTTCACTTGTATATCTTAAAAATGATGCCCTTGTTCTGATCATTATATGGTTATGAACAAATGACACTGTTGATGAGAGTTTTGGTTCAAATACCATTAACTAATTATTTTTGTCAATTATCAATAAATGTCCTTAAGCTTACAAAGCACTGTAAATGAACTCAGTATCCAAAGTCTTTAGGGTGCCACCAAAGTCTCATCTCCTACTAAACTAGTTATAAGTTCACCTCATTTCTCTAGTAACATTTTGATCTAGAAAGACTTTTTTAGGTTTTCTACTGGTGAAATACTGTGGCCACATTACCTTCCCATCCAAGTCTTATTTTTATTTCACCCTGGACCATTTATCACTCTATTGACCTCATTCAGAATGGTCTTCCATTTTTCACTAAAGGTTGCTAATAATGAAGCTGGAAATTGGTTTTGGCAAACATATTCTGGACACTGTACTTGATCAACAGAGTCAAAGATTCTTCATTTAGCATTTCTTTTCTTTTTCTCTGTGCACATCACAGCAGAAGAGAATAAAAATTACAGCATTCCATGCTACCCATAAAATGTTTTACTGACACACCAGCCTCCCAGTTTTCTCTATACCATCCTCACACCCAACTACCTACCTACCTACCTACCTACCTACCTGATGTTGTGGGAGTGGTATTTATAAGATCTTACAGAGGTTCCAAAAATGACCAAAAGTAACCCAAATTCAAAAGTAGCCCTGAATTTCGTGTGGTGTAAAGTCCTAGTGGGTACTATTCTCTGTGCCCATTAACTCTGATTGCTCAGATTATAAGAATTTCATAATATTTGCTGGTGAATTTCTATCCCTCATTAGCAATATCAGTACAGGAGATAGGCAGGGTGAACTGCAGAAATGATTTTTCAATTTACTTGAGGGGCAGGCTGGCCTAGTGATTAAGAGTGTAGACTTCTGGCCTTCAAATTCCAGTTCTGCTTCAGACACAGTGTACGATCTTAAACAAGTTTCTTACTCTTTGTGCCACAGTTTCCTCCTCAGTAAATGGGGATGATATTAATAGTATCTACCACATGGGGTTATGATGATTAAATAGATTAATATCTGTAAATTAGTTAGAAAAGTTCCTGGTACTTGGTAAATCATCAATATTATTAGCTATTATTAAAATTATTCCTTGGACACAGACCTACTAGAGAATGGACTTGAGGATAGGGGGAGGGGGAAGGGTAAGCTGTGACAAAGCGAGAGAGAGGCATGGACATTTATACACTACCAAACGTAAGGTAGATAGCTAGTGGGAAGCAGCCGCATAGCACAGGGAGATCAGCTCGGTGCTTTGTGACCGCCTGGAGGGGTGGGATAGGGAGGGTGGGAGGGAGGGAGACGCAAGAGGGAAGAGATATGGGAACATATGTATATGTATAACTGATTCACTTTGTTATAAAGCAGAAACTAACACACCATTGTAAAGCAATTATACTCCAATAAAAATGTTAAAAAAGAAAAATATATTCCTTGGAACCTGAGAATTCCAGGAAAGAAACTCAGGAAGCTAGGGAAAGATTAGTTGATTCCTACTTCCAATTTTTTAATTATTCTCCAATTGAAGAGAAAATAGAGAAATTCCAACAATAAAATGGAGTTACTATGTATCCTTCTTTTCATTGCAAAAGTGTACAAGTACTAGAAAGAAAAGCATAACAAAAATGTCTTTAAACATTTAACAGAATTTAAGGGGTAAAAAAGAGAAATACTTAGGTGGTGGATCCAAAGAAGTAACTTAAAACCAACACAATAAACAAACAAGGCTCTTTTCCCTAGGGTGGGGTTCAGTGTGCTGATACAGGCTCTAAAGACTGGTTGAGAGTTTACTGTCCATATGGAAAAGGAAGAGTAACTCTGTGCAGCTCCAAAAAGGGATGAGAAGCGGGAACTGGGAGGTGACACAACAGTGAGGCTGGCATAGTTCTCTTTATTGTTGAAAGGATATCAGGAACACTTTGTTGTAGTCTATGAATCTGGAAGAAATTTTCTGGGGTTCTAAGTAAGAAGAGGAAATCTCCTATAATTAACCAAAACCCCAGAGCTGTGTCATATGTGCATGTAGAGTCTGAATTCCTATCATCCATATTGTATTGGAATCACAAGATCAGAAGCTAACATTAAAAAAAAAAACTGGTGAAGGATCAGTTTGATCCTTGAAAGAGTCAAATGTAACACCGCTTTATAAAGATACTTCTTCAGCTTTCATGGAGAACAAAAATATTTTGCTAAAGATGAGCTCAAACAAAAAAGAAAATTACAAATCCATTCTCCTTAAGGGAGAGTAATAAGACAAGAAATAAGAGAAGTAGAATCCCATGAACTTGAGAAAATCTGGGAATTATTACAAAATTAGTATAACTAAAATTCATAGAGGTAGGGACTTCGCTGGTGATCCAGTGGTAAAGAATCCACCTTACAATGCACGGGATGTGGGTTCCATCCCTGGTCGGGGAACTAAGATCCCACATGCTGCAGGGCAACTAAGCCTGCACGCCACAACTAGAGAGAGAAAAAACCCATGCACCACAACTAGAGAGAGAAAACCTGCATGTCACAACTAGAGAGAAGCCCACGCACTGCAGCGAAGAACCCATGCTCCGCAACAAAAGATCCCACATGCCTCAGCGAAGATCCCGCATGATGCAACTAAGACCTGACACAGCCAAATAAATAAATTAATAAAAAAAAAATCCATAGAGGTAACAGTAGAAACCATAACAAAATAATAGAATTTATAAAAGAAAAAATTGATCTGAAGGAGAAATTTATCTCTGAAATGAAAAATCTAGTCAAGACATTATGAAAACAATACAGAGAAAATTACAAATTTGTTCAAAAATTTTAAAGTTACTTAAATAATCTGGAAATATAAAGAATAATTTTTGTCATGTGAACTGGTTAAGGCCTATATTCCTCTGCATAGGCAATGACATTCAATACACATATGTATGTGTGTATATTACATATACATATGCATGTGTATGTGTATACAACATGTACGTATGTGTGAAGAGAGCATCAGACATAATTTGTATCATATTAAGGTATTACCTATACTATAAAATTTTTAACAACAATTGATATTGGATAGCCTCAATATTTATTGAGGATATTTAGCTGATATTTGCTCACTTGTCTTAAAAATTGCACAACAATTTATTTGGATTTTCTTTTACTGATAAGCTATTTCCCTTCTTGATATTACAAACAGTGCTGCAAAGACCATGTTTGTGCACACCATTTTGTGCAGGTCAGAGCTTTGCTGGAGGCTAGAATACTAGAAGTAGAATTGTTGTGTCAAAGAATATGCACAGGTACCTTTTTGATAAATACTTACACATTGGCCTAAAAAAAAAGAAAAAAGCCACTCAGCTAAGTATAACTAAAGAAATTTCAGGGACTTCCCTGGTGGCACAGTGGTTAAGAATCTGCCTGCCAACGCAGGGGACACAGGTTTGAGCTCTGGTCTCGGAAGATCCCACATGTCACAGAGCAACTATGCTTGTGTGCCACAACTACTGAGCCTGCACTCTAGAGCCCACGAGCCACAACTACTGAGCCTGCATACCACACCTAGTGAAGCCCGTGCACCTACAGCCCATGCTCCACAACAAGAGAAGCCACCGCAATGAGAAGCCCGCTCACTGCAATGAAGAGTAGCCCCCGCTCGCTGCAACTAGAGAAAGTCCGTGCACAGCAACAAAGACCCAACACAGCCAAAAATAAATAATTAAAAAAAAAAAAAGAACTTTCAATCATCTCTGTCCTTTATAGCTGGATTTGGAATGAGCTTTTGTTTCTAAAAGAAAGTATTCTGGGGCCCAAAGTAACTTAAAAATGTACCAGATCAATTGAATTCAAGGTCTCTTCCAGCTTTGGCAGAGTGGACACAGTTGAAGAACGGGGCCAGAAATCCACCCCCTTCTCTTTGCAGCTCTGTGGAATATCTGTGGCTTAAAAACCACATAGGAAGCTCTCACAAAGGTGTCTTTTAGCATCCGCCAATTATTCTATGAGCCTCCCATTTTTGAGCTTTGCTACCACCTCCTGTGCTCTGCTCAGCTCAGTAAGCTCCATAGGGCCTGCTTTCCCTGTCAGGAGCAGCAATATACTTTCATTCTTGCACCTGCATCCCCTTTTCTGGGCACTGGAGACCCCTGCTTGGCCACGTGGGTGGCTTCGAACATGTTAAAGCCAGCCAACATCCCTCTAGGGAGTAGCTCATCTGAGGGTAATTCAGGAACCAATAAAGGATGGCAAATCACTTTATGGAAATTAGCTTTTAATTATTCATTGGCAATTTGACTGCAATCCAGCAGGTGTCCTTGATAGGATGAGGATGACTTGATAAGTAGATTTTTTTTTTCTCTGTAAAATATATTCAGTACGTCCCCAAATCTACTTGAAATATTCCAACTTGAAGAGGCCATGGGGAAGAACCAGTCCATTGCCTCCAGAGTGAGTGATCTCAGTAAAGATGTCATTGTTCATTTATTCATTTGTTGAATGATTCTTACCCTCTGCTGATGAATCATTTATGGAAGAGACAAGAAAGATGACTGATTAGAAAAAGAAAAAAAAATAAAATCATTTGATGTGAGGTCTTATCTTTACCTTCCCTCCTCCACCCATTTCCTGAAAGGCAGGCAGTGTTGTGTTATGGGAAAATAAATGAAGTTTGAGCAGGTAGACCGGGGTTCGAACTAAAATGCCACCAGTTATTGGCTGTATGATCCTAACAAATCAATTAACCTCTCTGCATCTTTATTTCCTCATAGGCAAATATGGGTATATTCAAGCCTTGGATGAAGAATTAAATTATGATATGGGTGCCTGGGAAATTGCTGGTTTTTATAAATGACAGTGGACACTATCATTATGCAGCAAACTGTTCTTTGAAGTGTCTTGGAACACTAACAACCAGCTAGCTGGGGCCTGAGGGCATATGGTAGTTTACAAACTGTCCACAGGTCCATTTACATATGGTTTCCTCTGAGAGGTTTGCAGTGCTGAATTCAGACACTGCTCAATCATTTTATCAACCTCCCTCGAAGAGCAAAAATCCTCTAAATGAACGGCCTGCAGATTCAAACTTTGGAGATAGGATAGAACCTTACCCCTTTCCCTTTAACCTTATCATTAGAACCATGGCCATGAATAAAATAAAATAAGGTATGTGAGAAACATTTCCTAAGCACTGAATTGCTCTTCGGATATAATTATGATAATGATGGCATCCTAGGATCTTACACTTGGAAAAGATCGGATTATTACTAATTACTGAGTGTCCATACATGAGAAGATTAAAAAAAAAAAAAAGATAGGCAATAATAATCCAACCCCTCGCTTGATCCATGGGTTTCAGTTTATTCCCTAATTTAACTCTTCAAGGCTCACTAGCAAAAACTCAAGTGACTACTATAATTTCTTCCTCTTTCGTTTTCTTCTTCCTATCCTCTCAATGCTCCCATTTCTTTTTCAAAGAATTAAAATTATTTTGTTAAAATCCAAAAGGGGACAGAATAGAAAAAACAATTTAGTGATTTTGCTTTGTGAAACATTTCACACTCATTTTTGCTCATGATCTAACTCCTTCTTATCTCTCTAGCTTAACCTTTTTTTTCCTTCTAGTTATTATTTTTATTCTCTTTAATTGAAATATAGTTGACATACAATATTGTTAGTTTCAAGTGTACTACATAATGATTTCTCATTTGCATACATTATAAAATGATTACCATGCTAAGTCTAGTAACCATCTGTCCCCATACAAAGTTATTCTAATACTACTGACCATATTTCTTATGCTGAATATTATATCCCCCCCATGCCTTATTTATTATATAACTGGAGTTTTGTACCTCTTAATCCCATTCACCTATTTTGCACACCCCCTGCCTCCCTCTTTAGCATAATCTTCCACCATTTTTTTATTCAGAGCACATTATATGCAAGGATGGAAAAGGTCCCAGGCCTACCAAAAGTTATGTTACAACAGATATCTCCCAAGCTCTTAAGACCAGACAGTCAATGAACTCTATTTCCGGTTCCTTGAATCTCATTTACGGTTAGTTCAGTACGAAGCACAAAGTCCAAAGGAAGGAGGCATCTAAGGACCAGAAATTTGACAGAGGAGAAAAGGCAACATTTATCCCCAAGGCAGGGAGAACCTGTGAGGAACATGCACCATTTTGTAGAGCAGATGGTCCTACACACCCACCATGAGGAATGAGGACTGGAGCTGAGAATACGTGCTTTCCTACTGCTCTTGCCATACCTGGAATCTATCCCATATGTCTCTTGGAGAAAATAAAGGGATCTGAAATTTTCAAAGAGGGGGGAGAGAGAGAGAGAGAGAGAGAGAGAGAATATGAGAGAATGCCAAGAGAAAGAGACAAGAGAAGTAAAGAAATGATGAAAAAGAGAAAAAACAGGCAGAGAGAGAAAAAAAGGAGAAAGAGCCAGACAAAAAAATGACAGAGAAAGTGGGAGAGAGAGTTCAGACTTAGAACTAGAGAGAGGGGAAGATGGGGGGAGAGCGAGAGTGAGAGAATGAAACAGAAAGAAACAGAAAGAATCATTTAAATCCTTGGGCCAGATGGTAAGTGCTACGGTGAAGCGTCAAGGAAAATAACACTGTGTCAAAGTCAACATAAGATTAAATTAGAAAATTTGGGAGGAAATCAGGGTAAAATTAAATCTAATGAAACAGAAAAAGGAGAAGAGAGGGGAGGCATCAGACAGCTGCGGACTAGGGCAGAAGGCAATGAGGGATTGAGTTAAAAAAAAAAAAAAAGTCAGCTAAGGAACAGATGTGAACTTAAGAACCAGATAAGAGAAGCACCTGAGATCCCTGGAAATGTGGAAATGTTTGGGTCTGAGACCTGGGAAGCAGCATGAAGAGGAAGTCAAGTCAAATGAAAGCCCTGGAGGGTCCTGGGGCTTAAATGTGTGTTTAGTTAAAAATAGCACAAAGTTAGGAGGAAGACTGGGCTCTGAGGTTGGTCCTCATCGATGGGAGTGTGACTTTGGCTTCTTTGTGAATGTGGAGGATGGTTTAGGTCAGCTCTGAGGCCCCTCCTCATTCGGAGATGATTCTGAAATCTCAAAGTTGAGGCCAATGATCCAAAACTGGTGGAAACTCGGGCTGAGTTTGTGGATGGCATGACAAGCTGAGCTGTGACAAGAGCCCTGAGGCATAGAAAGCTCTCATCACAAAGGGCCTCAACTACAAGTTGACACTGAGGTAGTGGAAAGAATGCTGGACTCTGCTTTGGTCTCTGCCAGAAACTTGTTGTGTGACCTTGGGAAGTCCCTGGACTTGTGTTGGCCTCTGTTTTCTAACACATGCAATGTGCACAAGGTTTGTATGGGAAGGTGGGGAGATAGGATGCAGGATGCAGGCGGATTAGACCAAATCCTAAGTAGTCAATTCAAACACCTTCAGTAGACAGGTCAGTGTTGTACTTTGCCTGAAGGGGGATAGTTGGTACTTGGCTTCCACTAATTGTATGTGTGCACATGAAAGTCAAGTGTTAACTACATCTTCCAATGTTTCCAAGAGAACTTTGAATTCCCGATTTGTTTGCAAAATGCAACCGACAAACAAAACATGGGTGAGGACTTCAGCAAAAAAAAAACAAAGTATGAATGGAGCCACTAGGTTGCAGCATGAGATGCCTGGGACAAATGCTCTTTTATTTTTTTATTTAGTTATTTTTAAAGATTTCTTTTGTTGTGGACCATTTTTAAAGTCTTTATTGAATTTGTTACAATATTGTTTCTGTTTTATGTTTTGGTTTTTTGGCCCCAAAGCATGTGGGATCTAGCTCCCCAACCAGGGATCGAACCTGCACTGCCTGCATTGGAAGGTGAAATCTTAACCACTGGACCACCAGGGAAGTCCTCAAATACTCTTTTAAAAGGGCCATCCCATGCTCTTCAATTCTGGGATTCTGTAACATAAGGAATGGAGCATTCTTAGATATGAAAATGAAAATTAAGGGTAGAGGGATAGAGGGAGTAGATTAGGAAAAATGTATAAAACCTTTTTCTCTTCTATTCTTTGCTTTTCTTCCTGTGTTTGATTGGTTTAATCTTCCCTATTTCAGTTCAAAGCTACCAGAAGCAGTGCCTCTTCAATGCTACTCATATCTTCCTCCTATTTTCTCTTCTATCCTTGTCTTCCCCCTTTCCCCCTTACAGCCTCTCCCTGCCCCATTTTAAAATCATTCCTGTTTCTCATTCCTGGTCTTTATCTCTTTCCTGCCTCTAACCCTCTGCTTTTTGTCCTTGTTCCCCATGACTCAGAGCCTTGGGGTAACACCAGCCCTGGTGTCTGAAGGCAAGCAAAATTCTACTACCTGGGAAGTTAAAAGTATTTCTGTGGTGGGATATTTAATCATTTGAATTCTTGATAGGAATAGTTCTTTTTTATGTTTTCCAGCAATAAATCCAGACTGTATCTAATCTCTGATCTCAGAGAGAAGAGAATTAACCAGCTGAGAGTGTGACTAGAAATGAAACCCACAGAGAAGGGAGTGGAAAAAGAGACAACTTTATCTGTGTGTTCACATAGCATAGTAACAGAATCAGTAAGCAAGGGAAAAAAGAGCTATTCTTGGGTCCTCTGTCCTCACCAGTCTATAGTACATCTTAAAATGCTTGAGTTTTCTCTTCTAAAATCATCTTATTTTGCCCCTCTATTATCCTTACTCTACCTCCAAGAAAGCACTTGATTATTACCCTCTACTTACACAGAGCTCCTTAATCATTCTTTTTCCTGTTTTCTCTCTCCTTCTAGTTTCTGCTTCTCTCTCAAAAGGTATTTTTGCTGTTCTTTGTTTTCTCACCAGATCATAAACAGTATCTGTCTCACTCACCACTGCATCCTCTCTGTTTATCGCATGGCTGGCATGAAGTGGGGACTTATTAGTCTACCCTAACTATCTCACCAGCTCACACCACACACACACACACACACACACACACACACACACACACAGACACACACACACACACACAGTAGGCACACTGATGTTCTCACATCATTCTCTCTGAATTGAATAAGACCATATCTAGGGTACCTGGCTCACCTCTCCTAAGCTCTTTTGAGGGTAGAAGCCAGACCTGCACGTAGTCTCTATTGCACCAGACTAGTCCTTAACTCAGAGCAGAGACTGAATTTTATACTAAGTTTCTTGGAAGTAAAATGACTTGAATTCTAACCCACACTGCGCCTCTCATATTTGAACTCTCTGAGACTCAGTTATTCTATTTCTAATATGAAGACTACATATATCTCTCGTCTATTTGCATCTTTTAAAAATATAATTCTATTTTGATTTTATAATTCTACTTGAATATTTTTCTCATCTGAATTCCAGATAATTCCTCCCAATAAACAAAAGCAACAAAAACATGTGGCTCTGCTCCATTCTTCAAGAGTATTTCCCACATAGGACCAGGAGGAGAAGAGAAAACAAGGTTAAATACAACACAATGGAAAACTGATAAAGCATCAGCAATTCTTATGTGTATATCCTACTGCGAAGAAATACTGCCCCAAACAGCAGAGCTGTTGGAATGATGGAGGAATGTGGGAGCGGACAGCAGATCAGAGACCATGTCTGTGGCCTCTCTGAGCAAGTCATTTTCCTTTTGGGAGGGGCTCAGTCTTTCTCATATGTAAAGTGAAGTCTTAGAATAAATAATCTTCCCAATTTTCTCTGGGCTCTGATATTCCAGGATTGGATAAAAAGCAGCTTGAGACCAGATAGTAAGAGTCCAAATTGGGGAGAATTAAAAGTAAATTATTTTGATATATGCATCACAAAGTAAACCACACTGCAAAGGAGGCTGCGAGCTGGGGTTTCAGCCTCCACCATCTAACACAGGAGTGCACACCCTGCCTCTACCCTGATCTGTAACTCTGTAAACTCTTTTCTTTCCTATATATACATATATTTCTCTCTGCCGTCCTTGTTCTCCTCTCCTCCTGTCTTACAGAAATTCTGACATCTTGTTTACTTCTAATACTTGAAATAAAGAATTATTTCAAATGCACATTCGCTTATGCTGCCAACACACTTAAAAGAACATGTTCAATACATCAAAGTCACCAACAAATTTAAGAAAAAAACACACACACAAAGTAGACAAAGGTATCTTTCCAGAAAAATGTTTTCCTGCTTTGATTTTAAAAACTGCACACATAAGTATGCACTGATGCATTTCAAAACCTCTATCTCTCTACTGCTTCTCTTTCTCCGGTTAGCATGATCTCTATCTTCATCTTTCTCCCTTCCTTTCTTCCTTCCTTTCTTCTTCCCTCCCTCCCTTTCTTGCTGTTTTTGCATTTCTCTTTTCTCTGGCCTCTACGTGTTCTTTTTCTCTTCTATATTCTTTTCTCCACCTGAACTCCCCCTGTCTTTTTGTCTCCTCATAGATACATAAAAAGATAAATGAATATAGATATAGATATATGGTAATGAGGTCAGTTTTATAGTTGTAATTTATCTGTGCCTCAATGAGACTGAATAATCTACAGTAAAGTTAAAACAATTAAAACTTGGTCCCTCCTGTTACTTGGTGGCATGACTATATGCGTCTCTCTATGACCCAGTGATTTCACACCCGGGTACATCCCCCGCATAAATGTGCCCACCAAAAGACATGCAATTGAAAGTTCATAGTGACACCATTGTGATGAACAAAGATCAGAACCGATCCAAACACTCCTAGAAAGTAAGGTGAAAAATAAATTGCTTATTGTCACACAGTGGATTATAACCAGCAGTTAGGATGAATGAAAAACCCTAAACAACAATATACACTACTTTGATTTACACACTGCAGCACAGTGCGGATTTCACTCTGGTTTTCAGAGGAACCACCCTGCTTCCCCTCCCCATCAGCACTCGGCAGATCCTGGGGGCTCCAGCCTAGTGTTTGGGGCACCTCCAGATTCTAATCCCACAGAACTGCCAAAATTTCCACTGGTTTTTCTTTCCCTCACAAAACTCTCTGCCTATTGCAAGCTTTATACCCTGCCTGTGCCTAGAGTCAAGAAATGTGCCGGGGGAAGAAAGCAGTGATTTTACTAGCCTAGGAAAAGCTCTTTGCACTCTGGAATTTAATCCTTCTACACTCTAGATTCCCTAGATTTCTGATCACTTTTTAAAAATATGTTACTTTTGTAATTTGTGTGTGTGTGTGTGTGTGTGTGTGTGTGTTTCCCCTAGTAGTTCTAACAGAAAGCATAGTTTGCTGCTACTTTCTGCTTCCAAACCAGGAGTTTTTCAGGTTTGAGTTTCAGTTCTTCCACTTACTAGATCTGTACATTTAGGCAAAATCTATGATTCATTTCCTCATCTTGAAAACTGAGATATAATAAGACCTTCTCTATAGGGGTAGTGGAAAGAGTCAATGTGATAAACCATGCAACATCCTCTAAATGATGCCTGGCATACGATAAGAATTTTTTTTTATGGCATCTGTAGACTTAAGTAGATTGTGTAGATACTAAAAATTATAGAATGGGGGTGTTGCTTTAAAATAAGAATACAAAATTACAAACACAAAATAAAGAAATAAAAATTATGTTTAGTTAGAAAAGAACTCATAATAAACTCAAATTTTAAGTCTCCTAATCCAGAAAACAGTGTAATTTAAAAAAATAATTTTCTGACATATTTCTGTAATAATTTTTTCCTTAGATTTTTTTTCTTTTGGCTTTATTTGATCATGTCTTTCTATAACAATGCTCTTGTAATATTCTCTAAAGAGAAAATAAAAGGTAATTTGATCTTTTCCCTAATAATGTTGCTTAAAATTTGTTTTTCATTAAAGTTAATTTAGAGAAATTTCTTTGGGCTTCACTAATTATTCTAATGTCATGTAAATTTTTTAAGAATGTGGTCAAATTTATGAAAATATTTAGAGAGTTTGTTTCATATATGAGTTGTAACATTTAAAAGTATTTAAGATTTTCTTACAAGCTTTTTGAGCTTACAGAGTTAGGAACATTACTGAAAGCCATTCCTACAACTGGCATAACTTGAGATAACATATATACAAAAAAGTGACTCTGAATCATGTAAATATATTTCACTTACACCCAAACTCCATATCACATCTCAACTTTCCATTACCCAGACTCCAAAAATGTTTAAAGCTACACAGTCACCAACCAACAAGAGAGAAAACATTACATAATGGAAGTTCCAGTAGCAAGAGCTGTTTTAATCAGTTATGGCTAACATATTTTACTGTAATATATGACCATGTGAAAACTCCCAAGACCTTAGATGGACCTATGAAAGGGAGCAGCACTGAAGCTTAAGCTTCATTAACTTTTTGGTAAATCGGCCTAGGTGAGCAGCTGTTATTCATGACTTTCCCATCCCTGAACAAAGCAAGCAGTTCTCCCCACTTCACCCTGCCTCTTCAGGCCCTGCCAGCTTCTGACAGTTTGCCCAGCTGTTAGTACTGCTGCAGCATTTTCCAAAGTGTGTTTCCTGAAAAACTGGTCTCTAGATCTGTGCTCTCCAATGTAGTAGCCACTAGACACATCTGGCTACTGGAATTTAAATTAGAAATGAATACAGTTTAAATTCAGTTTCTCAGGCACACTGAAAAGGGTTCAACTGCCATCTGTGGCTAGTGGTCACCATACAGGTTAGAACAGATGCAGACATGCCTATTATGACACAGAGAGTTCTACAGGACACTGCCACTCGAGAAACATCCAGCAGATATGAGATTCAAGGTCAAGTAGATCTGGGAGACACTGCACAAGACATCTTCCTTTGATATCAGTAATATTAAAGCATGAAAAATCCTGCTATGAAAAACCACACCTAACCCAGTTTTCCCAAAGCTACTGGATGATGGAATCCCTCCACATCCCCCTTGTTTGGGGTGTTGATTTTTGTCTGTTTGTTTGCATCTCAGTCATATTAGTTAGCTTCTCGTCTCACAACTCCTACCAAATTAGTAAAAGCAACTGCAAACACAATTTATGAAATCACTACTTGGTACCAAACTCTTTGGATTCATTATATCACATAGTCCTCATAATTTTATGCAGATGAGTTCATTTTATTTCACACATGAGAAAAGTGTTTGCTGGGTTAAGAAACTTACTTAAGATCACACAGCATATAAATGATAGAACTGGAACCTGCCTCCTGGGTCACTGATCACCCCTTTACTCTGTCTTTTTTTGTGTTTGACTAAGTTTCTGAATTGATAGGGTGGATCTAGTGGGTGGGCACGGCTACCTCACAGAGTCCCAGAATAGGTCCTGATGGGCTTGTTTTGGGTGGTGGTGGTAGGATAAAGGAGGAAAAGAGGTTGTCTGGGAGCAGATTTAACAATACTAACACCTTAGCTTTCTGTAATGTTTTATAAAGTATGGTTTATCCAAGATGTTTTAGCACTGGATCCTTCATGCCAACTCTCTGATTTGGGGATTATTGCTATCTTCCTTTTCCTGCAGGGAAAGGAGGCCCAGGGGACTAAAATTATTTGCTCAAGAACAAAATTTTAGTAGAGAACTGAAGCTTAAATCTACTAAGTGGTTTTTAGCATTTTTGCTAAAAAATGGGAGGGGGTTAGATTTGGAACATTTTGTTCAAATACAATGTTATGTGGGTACATAAGAAGTTCAAGGGACTGCCCCAATCAGCTCAGCCTTCCCCTCCCTCTTGCTCCCAGTTGCCTTGGAACCCTTCAAGGCCTCAGTGACCCACTAGGATTTTCTGGAGCAGAGTTTGGAAACAATTATAATAGATTATGTAGCCTCTTTGCTCCATATCACAGGTTGAAACAGGTTGAAACATATGAAAGAGAAACCCAAGAATAGCAATTCAATTATGTGTTCTAAAAAGAAATTTTAAAATTCTTGATGAGTCGTCTGAAAACTTGGAATTATTTTTGTCAAACCAGTAATTGTTTGGTGACGTGCTCAGAGACAGAATAAGGGTTGGAACGAAGAACTGGATCCACCCATGGACTCATTAAAGTCATGACTATGACCTCTATGTCTTGATGCCTAGTTATCAGAACTTGTAAGAACTCCTAGGCCCAAAGGAGATTTATAAAAGATATGTGGTTGGATGATAATCTTTCTCAGGTTTAGATCACATGGCAAATAGTGAAATTAAAAGGGTACAAGATTAAAAGTTTGAAGAGCAGATGTATGCTCTGCATCTAAAAGATGCTGGCTAATGTAATTAGTGCAACTTGCTCAGCCTTTCTGATATTAAATACATAATCTGTCTCTCTCTCTCTCTCTCTCTCTCCACACACACACATATACATACTCTTATCCTTCAGGCTTGAGAGTAAAAGGGGATGGCATGCCTTACAAACTGTAAAGAATTGCATAAGTGTGATGTATCTTTGCTATCTGTATTCTCCTTTCCCTCTTCTCTTTCTCTCTTTGGTTCTAGAACTCAAGTCAACACTGTCAGGAAGGTGGATTGCCTAAAGGCAAAAAGCCCTGTTTATGTGGGGCTTTAGCATGACCTGTATTTTACACAATTTGCCTTGGGCAATAAGTTTGTGGATGACCAATGCAGTATGTCTCTGAAAGCCCATAAGGAGATTTCTTTAAAAGACAGAGATTGCTGCTTCCGCATCACCTGCTTACACTTAAGCAGCTTTGCTGTTTGCAAGGTTATCCAGGGAAATACAAAATTGCCAAAAAGAACGTGACACTGACAGATTGAGAGTGAGCCATTTGTGTGCGTGTGAGTTATGTGATCATGTGTGCACGTGTGCTTAGACAAGAGGGGGCGTTGCAGTTCCTTTGCTCTAAAGGGCAGTTCTCCTTAGAAGTGGCCGATCAGTCACTGTCACTGTGCGAGGAGGCAGGGGAGGTGACAAGCCGAGTTTGCCCAGAACACCCATTGCATGGGACGATCCCCACAGCCATCGCACACCCAGGGTAAATACGGACAGCCCCATCCATCACAGGGCTCCCTTCCCCAGCGCATGTCCAAAGTACAGCAATGATTTAGGGCCTGCAGCTGGAATGGCACTACGTTTCTCCAAAACAGTGGCGTTTAAAAATGAGGAGGTGAAAATGAAGAGGAGGCAGGGTTACAGGGAGGGAAGAACTAATTTCAGGTTTCTTAGAAGAGGCGAGAAGGGTAACAAGAATAAGGTGCCCCAGTAGACCACCCTCTTGCTTTAACTTCACTTTTTTTCCCAAAACTCATTGGCCTTGGTGGAACTCAAGCTAAAACTTGTCAACTAGTGTTGCATCTCCTCAACTGCCTGCCCCTGGCCCTGACCACACGTGCACTGTGGGATTCAGGGTCCGCTCTTTAAGGAGTATTATCCAGATCTCCTGGAAACCTGTGTGTGGACAAACAACATACAAACCCAGCAGGACAAGAAAACAGATAGCTTGATTTTTTATTAGACATATGTATTTATCATTCATTCATTTAACAAATAGCTTGCAGCATCTACTACATGCCAGGTTCTCTAGAGAGTACTGCAGGTACAAAAAAAATAAACACAGAACTCAATCTTGAGACATTTATGCTTTGGTAATGGCAGCAGATTCTCAAATGAGAATATGAATTTTTTGATATCTGGCATATAACAGATACTCAGTGAATGCTGAAAGCCAAAATAGAGAATGCTATCAAGGTTTGTGGGGAAAATTCTTCTTCTTTGTAGACTGGACAAATCTTTCTAGAAGAGTTCTCTGAGTGGAGATGGAGCAAAGTATGTTTCAGATTCCCCAGAGCAAAATGTATCAATACAGTGTAGAAACTGTAAGAGATTTTTGAAATATTTCCAAACAGGTTGTAACATGATCACTGTTGTTTGTGAGAAAGTAATTAGAGTGTCGGTGTGAAGGATGGATTTGAGAGATGAATGAGATAGAGACACATGATAGTAGCCTGTTTAGACAGTCTGGACAACAGGTGAGAGCCTGTACCAGGGGTGGGGCTGCAGGAAATGAGGAGGTGAAGCATTCTAGTACTGTGTCAAAGGGAGAATTTTTAGGACATGGTGATCATTTGGATATGAAAGCTACTTCACTGAGTTCCAAATCCATGTTTTATTCCTGTTTTGGGTTCCTGGGACTGAACTTGTGAATTACACATTTTTTCTCGTACCCAGCTTCCTGGAAGTTCTGCAACTAAGGATTACAGAGAAGGCAGGAGACAAGTAGAAGGGACTTGATTCTTCTTATTTTGCTTCCTGTTCTTGCCAGCAATGACCTAGAAATGACACTTTACCTGGCAGCACAACTGGTTCCAAACTACAGCTTCTTTTAGCAGTCACACTGCATCTTCTCAGAGATACCAGTCAGAGCTTCCCAATGCCCCGCCCCCCTTCTCAGTAGGAGTCCCAGCTCTGTGGAGCATCTTCTTACTGAGGGTCTAGATTATAGTCATCCCAACCTCTTCTCTTTGTTCTGCTAATCCTAGGGATAATAGCTAGCCCTTAATTCTGTCTTCTCTCTGTTTCTGTCTCTCTCACCAGCTCCCCAACACATATAATCAATTCCCTATGTTAAATCTCTCGTAAAAATACCTGATACGGGGGATTCCCTGATGGTCCATTGGTTAGGACTCAGCGCTTCCCCTGCCAGGGCCCGGGTTCAATCCCTGGTGGGGGAACTAAGATCCCGCAAGCTGTGCGTGGCAAGGCCAAAACAAAAAAAAAACGTGGTGTGGTACATGCTTTTCTACCTAAATGTTCACTAATGCAGGAGTCAATGATGATTCCAAGGAATCTGGTTCAGGGATTTTATGAAATGTGAAGACTGTTACAAAGATGACACAGGAGAGCAGTCTGTTCAAGGCAAAGCAATGAATTTGATTTGAGCAAAGCTCTTGTGATGGGCAAATAGAAATATGTGTCTGAAATGGAAGAAAGATATCATAGTTGGAGAGGATGATATAGAAGTGATAAATGCATAAATAAAAAACAACAACTAAAACCTTAGAATAAAGGAGGATGCTCTGAAGACACATATTATTTTGACAGTATCACAGAAATGTGAGATAAATATTGAAACTGCTTCAATTAATGTAGTATGTTAACTTCTTAGACCTGTGATTTAGACAGATGCAGCAATATTACAACGTGGAAATATGAAATTTGCCCTCATACACTACAGGGTGTGCCTTAAAGGCTTCTAACTTTACATAAAGTTAATTAATCCCCCATATAATTGATTTATTACCATGTTATTTAGTTCTCCCTGCATCCTAGTGAGAAAAGTTTTGTGGCTGTCACATTTTCTATTTTATACTTGAAAAACTCAAAGAGTCCTATCAAATGCAACAGGCAGAATTCCAAATCAGATTACCTCTATTTGAATCCAAATAATATATGTGTTCCTGATACAGAAAAGTAATCAATATTCCAGAGTGAATTCTTTGTATTAAAAAAGACTGGATCACATACGTAGATATGTAAGATGGGGATAGAGTATAGAGGGACTTAAAATCTAATCCAGAGGTATTGGATTTATAAAGCCCTATTGACTACTTATCAGGAGCAGCATTCTGGAAAGATTAATCTGGCCATGAGGATTTGTTTGTGTGAAGGAGTGAGAGTTTGAGAATGGCTGTACATAATGACTAGGGAAGCTATGGCAGTAACCTCAGCATCCAATAAGATGCTTCTCTCAATTAGGATTATAAGAACAGAGATTGAAATCAAGAAACAGATGTGTATGAAATTCCAAAAAAAAAAAAAAGTGAAAGAAGTGTTGGGATGAGTAGGTAAATAAGTGCATGAAGCATTTAAAGTAGAGAGTTAGGTCAAATATAACTTTAAGGTTTTAATGATGGCTAACCAGAAAGATAAAAAATAAAATCTGCCTTTCACTGAGCTTCAGCTGGTTTGTTGAGAAGCTGGTTTGTCAGAGAGAGAAACTGAGTTCAGTTTTGTGGGTGTTAATTTTGTCTTGATAAGGTGAGGAATCACAGTGACAAAGTCAGTCAGGAATTGGAGATGTATGAATCCATCTGTTTTTCTGTTTTTTGCTTTGTTCCAAACCCTTGGTGGAGATGCACTGTTCAGGAAGTGTGCAATTCCCTTAGTTTTCCCCATTTAGGATTAAGATTGAGAGAAGGAGGTAGGAGGGAGGAAAAAAGAGAGAGGGAGGAAGAGAAAGAAGAAGAGAGACAGAGACAGATACAGAGAGATCACAATTTCAGAATTTTAAGAAAGAGTTGTTTGATAGCTTTCACTTTTACCCCTAAATAAATCCTGTTAGAGAATCCAGTGTACAGGACACCAAAGCAAAGCGGTTCTGATTAAAGTAGGAGAGGAGGCTCTTTGAAGCCCTTTCTGTGCACCATTCTCTCTACACTCTCTGTACACATTCTCTGTACACTGGCTACTGCAAAGTGCCTTCTGAGATCCTGCTAGAGAACCTAGATCTTCCCAGAACACAGCTGGAAAACCACTGAGCAAGTAATCAAAGTCCAGGGAAATGAAGTCATTTCCATTTATCTGAGTGAATCTGTAACATGTGAGTCATCTCCAGGGAGAGTCAACATTTTATGATTCCAGTGCCATCGCTTTCTATCATCCAAGATCAAACATTCACACACTGAGTTCTGAAAAACTGTAATTGGCTGGTGTGTGCTACAGAAAGAGCAGGGTCCCCTTCAACTCACAGAAGACAGTTCTGACCACTTAACGCCAGTTTTGTTCCACGCACCATCTCCTCTTTACCAGGATTTCCATCAATGCCATGTGCTGCCTAAAATACTAATGATAACTTAAGCCTCACTGGTAAGGACTGCTTCTCTGGGAAGAATTTTAACTGTGTTACATGACTAATGAGGGTGATCTGGAAAGACTGTCTGGGTGACTGTCAGACAGATGTTTCCACATGTAGCAGAGGAGCTGAAGCAGCAGCATGGGATGAAGGGAAGTACACTGAACTAGAAGCTGCAGGATCTGGATTCAATCCCAGCTCTGATGTTACCATATTAAAAACTTACAAATAATCATCTCTCGCATTGTACATGGAGACCTGCACATATGGAGGTGAACATTAAGATAAATGAGGACCCAACACATTTTGTCACCCAAAAAGCTTTGCACTGATGTCAAGCCTTGTAGCATTTTTTTATAAATATGAGACAAGAGTCTGGAATTGGGCCTGGAAGCAAACAAAGATGTCATGTGATATAATCTCTTCATCTGAAATGCCCAGACAGGAATGGTCTAAGGAAGTGACCAGCCCAAGGTCAGGTTGTGGTTTGGTAAAAGAGCCATAACTAACTCAGTTCTTGTTTAACTTTCCACTCTTGTGCTTGAACCCTGAATAAAAAGCCAGTGTCTACGTCAATGCTTTTGAGTTGATGCATTTAGCTTATATCTTGAACACTTACTATCTGTAACTTTCTGAGATCTGTGTTATGGAAAAGACAAAGAAAAACAGAATTAGATATGATTCTTGTGACTAAGGTCTCAGAAACTAATGCAGGCTAACTTTAAAAAGTGGGGATTTTGAAAGAATATTGGGTATCTCCTTAAATCCAGAGTTGAATGACTAAGACTCTGGAGAAGTGGGGAGTGGGGAAGTTCAGAGGACCTAGGGAAAAGGAGTCCAATTTCCTCTTTGATATTATCATCAGTTTGGCTCATCTGTCTCTCCTTTTGAGATTACACTGTTCCAGAGGAGAGAATCTGACTGTTCTAACTGAGTCAGCTCTTTACTTTAGGATAAAATTGCTATGGCCAGAGATGTACAGACAACTATTGCAGACAAGGCAGTTGGGTCTCACACCTAGGAGTTCCCAGAGATTAAAGAATCATTACGAGCGAGGCAGCCCCTCTAAAATGGGATCCAGTTTAATAAAATACAGCACTGGCCTTTAATGGGTTTATTATCTAATTGAGATGATAAGCATGTAAAAGGAACTGTTACAAAAAGCCAGGAATTCATATGACACAGTAGAAGCATAAAAAGGGGGAAGAGAAAACTTTCTGAAAAAGGGAATTAGGATTTTTCATTCACTGTTGTCCTCTCAAATTTTCCTAGGAATTTGAACACCTACAATTTAGGTAAAAGTTGTTTTCAACTGTTCTCCAACTTTGCTTTAAAAGAGTACATGGAAAATTATTCTACATGAATAACATTTGAGAATGTTGGCATAATGAAACAATCCCAATTTGCAAAAGCCACATGTACAAAACTATTTTGAATAGAAAACTTCATCTCTCTCCCTCTAGAGCAATGCAAGAGAAAAATAAAGACAAAAACTGGGCCATGAGTAAGACTATAAAGGAGTAGGAAGAACTTATTCTATTTAGCAGAAAAGGGAGTTGCAGTATAAATACAGTAGGTGATACCCATAGCAGTCTTGAAGTACACTCTGTGAATCACCCTTGGTGAACTGGGAGGAGCCCTGAGTAGCTGGTATCTGAGAGGTGGCCTCAGACTCGGGATTAATATAAGATGAATGGTTTAAGAATAAGAGATATGCTGCTCATGTGATCAAAGAGCTAAAATTTTATACGAATGGGTATACACATCGAGTTCCCAGTTTGGACATAAAGCATGCCCTTCCATTCTAACACAGAAGTTAGAAATTCTGGAGGAATGAGCATCATTACAATACTTTACTCACCAACACACCTCCATTTCCTCCCATCTCTAATCCAACCCACACTTTGTGAAGAATCTTGTTCCTTTCTCCAAGCCTTCCACTGTGTTCTCAACGCTAATGAAATAGAGTCCAAATTCCTTCGACAACTTTAAGAACTCCAGTAACAGTGTCCTTAAATGTCTTTCTGGTCTCATTTCCACTGCCCTGCTTTGTGAATGCTAAATTTCTGCCACATTTTGCTTTTTCATTCCTTTTGCTCATGTCCATCTCATGACTGGAAATACCTTTTTATCATGTTTTTGAACTGATATTGTGATCTAGAAGAAAAATGTATCTGGTCTCTGTCCCCATTTTTGGCACAGAGCTCCTAAAACCCT
Source organism: Pseudorca crassidens (assembly GCF_039906515.1). Taxonomy (NCBI): domain Eukaryota; kingdom Metazoa; phylum Chordata; class Mammalia; order Artiodactyla; family Delphinidae; genus Pseudorca; species Pseudorca crassidens. The sequence continues at coordinate 16,439,448 of NC_090302.1, read as the reverse complement.
TGGAATTTCCTAAGTGATGAGAGCAATAAAGGTATTCTTTGTTTTGTTAATGAGGTGACTTTTGGAAAGACTGTTAAATGGGAACTAGTTGGCCGGGGACCTGACCTTGCAGTGAAGGGGTTGACCCTGAGGGGGTCAGGCCCACCTCACTGACCTCCAGGGAGAGGAGGGTCTAGAGGTTGAATCAATCACCAATTGCCAATAATTTCATCAATCATGCCTACATAATGAAGTCTCCATAAAACCCCAAAGGACAGAGTTCAGAGAGCTTGCACGCGGGTGAATGCATTAAGATTAGGGAGAGTAAGTGTGTCAAGAAGGCATGGGGAAAAAAAAAAAAAAAAAGAAGGCATGGAAGCTCTGCATCCCTTCACCATGACTTGCCCTGTGCATCTCTTTTGTCTGGCTGTTCTGAGTTATATTCTCTTATAATAAACCAGTAATCTGGTAAGTATAATGTTTCTCTGAGTTCTGTGAGCCTCTCTAGCACATTTATTCAAATTGAGGAGGGGGTTGTGGGAACCTCATTGGTTTACAGCTAGTCAGTCAAAAGTACATTAACAGCCTGGGTTTCTGACTGGCATCTGAAGTCCTAGGTAGAGGTCATTGGAACCTCCAACCCACAGCCAGTCAGTCAGAAAATACAAGTAATAACCAGGCTTGAGATTCGCATCTGAAGTGGGGGTGAGGTTGGTGGGGAGCCGGCTTGTAGGACTGTGCCCTCAATCTGTGGAACCTGAGGTTATCTCTGGGTAGATACTGTCAGAATTGATTTGAATTACAGGGGAGCACCCAGTTGGTGTCTGGAGAATTATTTGGCGCTGTGTGGGGAAAACCCCACTACCCCACGTTAGAATTGGTCTCAGAAAAATAAGAAAGACTTAGCTAGAATGCTTCATCGGTGAAATTATTTCTTTGATTCATAGCAGTTTATGTAAGTCATCTGCTTTATTTTTGTCTCTTTTATATTTAATTGTTTATTATTACTCGTCTAATAAATTTTAAGCTCCCTGAGTAGGGACTGGGGACTGTACTGGGAAGAGAAAATCAGGTTTAGACTTACATCACAGGTTTCATATTCCCTGGCCATGTGACCTTGGAAATGCCATTTGATTTCTCTGAGATCTCTATTCCCTTTGTAAAACGAGCTAATGATATTCAACTATCAGAAATGTATGTAAAGTTCACATATGATTGTATATGATCTCTTTGTTATTTATTTATTATTTTTTAATCTTTATTTTATATTGCAGTATAGTTGATTAACAATATTGTGTTAGCTTCAAGCATACAGCAAAGTGATTCAGTTATTCATATACATGTATCTATTCTTTTTCAAACTCTTTTCCCATTTAGGTTATTAGAGAATATTGAGCAGAGTTCCCTGTGTTATACAGTAGTTGACTGTATATGATTTTAAATTTTGTATATAAATGGAACTATCAAAATTATTTTTTAATTTTTATTTCTATCATAATCTGGTCTCTTTTGGTTGAAGGAAAGAGATCAACTAGCTTAAGGAAAACCAATGTCTCCCAGAATCCAAGAGAGTTTTAAGTAACTGCTGAAAGGGGAAGGATGCAGATGAGCCTCAGATACAATGGGGAGCAGAGATGCAAACTCCACCAGAACTTTGATTGGCCTGACTTGCATCAGGGGCTCACTGTTCACTGCCAATCACCTTAGGCCAGTGGAGGGGAAACACAACTGAACATATTACCCTCTCCTCTTGTCCTATGGAATGGGCCACTTTCCAGTAGAGGGGGGTTTCCAAGCAAACAGTACAATAGATGTCCATCATAATAGCCACAGACTCAGAGTTTCTAACATAGAAAGCCAGTAAATACTATAAGTAAGCACAACAAAGCAGGCAAAATATTTTTGTTTGTTTGGTTTTGGTTTTTCAGAGAAGAAATATCCACAAAAAATAGAAGTCCTCTGGACCTTTTATAACCCTGAAGATAACTGCTGTGAAGGTCTTCAGACTCATCAAGGAAAGCTCTCCCTTGAAAGAGACGTTGGTCAAGGGGTACAAAGTTTTACTTATACAAGATGAATAAGTTCTGGAGATTTAATGCACAATAATGTGACTATGGTTAATAATTGCAAGGGAGGAAAAGTTTTACTTCTCCCCTTCTAAGTTCTTTGGCTGGTCTAATAATTACGTTGACATAAGACAGATTAACAAGAGAAAAACAAAAAGTTTAATAACATGTATACATCGAGAGACCCAGGAAAACTGAGTAACTCTCCACAGTAGCAGAAACCCTCACCTTAAATCCCACCTTCAGCCAAAGACAAAAGATCCTGGGTTTGGGGAGTCAGTGGTGGGAAATTACCAGGAAAAGCACAGTTAGCAAAAGGGTAAGGTTGTTATGCAGATCGAAGTCCCTGTCTTCTACCTTAATAAGATTTTCTAGAGACTTAGTCATCCTTCCCTTCCTGATACAGACAGGGAGACACCTTTACAAATAGAGATCTCCCTTATAAATGTAAACGTCTTTTACAGAAGGGTAACTTCTACTCAGTTTTCAGACCTCCCATGTCTGCCATTTCTTGAAAATGACCAGCTTAAAATAATCCTTATGTCAAAGAGACATATGTTGGGGTTACAAATTCTGCTCCCCTACACAATACTGTAGTGTATACTTGAAATTTGCCAAGAGGGTAAATTTTAAGTGTTCTCATCATTAAAAAAAAAGTATGTGAGGTGATGGGTATATTAATTAGCTTACTTATGGTGATTATTTCACAAATTATACATGTATCAAATCATCAAGTTGCATACCTTAAATATATATACAATTTTGAATTTTGAATTATACCTTGATAAATTTTGGGGAAAAGTGTTCCTTTAAGTGCTTAATTGCCTTCAGAAGTCCTTTGTCTACACCATGTCTCTACATGAGCCATTCCCCAGAGTCCCTTGGTTGCTCAGCATCTCTTGCCAGGCTAGCCTACAAATAGATTGAATTTGATGCAGCTTCTTCTACAATATGCAGTCTATCTGATTTTGGTTAAATTGCCTATATCATTCTCATATCCATATTTACAATCTCTACAGGTCCCAGCCATTGCTTGCTTCTTAACTGTACAATCAAAATGTAGTTATGATGGGGGTGACTGAATCACCGTGTTGTAATAAGTGAACACAAATTTGGGTTCTAGATCTCGCTCTGTCATTGACCAGCTGTGCAGCTTTAGGCTAGATTTTTTTCTCTCTCCAAAATTCTGTGTCCAATTGATAAAATGATTCTGGATGATTCTATAGGGTCTTCCTGCTCTGGCATGCAAAGATTCTATGGCCTCTTGGTGTCCTCTTTGGTTTCTAGACTTTATACTCTTGCAGGGAGATGTCACACATGTAACTCATTTAAATCATCTATTGAGCATCTTTTATATTTCAAAAACTATGAGGCTTTAGAAATACCAAGATTAGTAAGATCTGATTTCAAACAGGCTCTCCATTTTGCTTCCCTTTCTCTACATAACAGCTGGCTTACCTCAGGGGCTTGAGAAAAACACCTGGATTATAAGGTAAAAAAAATCCCCACTTTCACTAAACACAATCCCTGGGTGTGAACCCCATGCAGTTGAATAAGTACTCTATTTCTTTTCATCTGTATTTTCTCCATCTGTTCTAATTACATCCCTTTCTTGGGAGTAAGATAACCACTACTGTCTGTCGCAGTGTTAGGGTGAGAAAGGTTAATTAACACTGAAGACAGATCCCAATTGCCCTATATCACACCCCTGTCCACATGCATTAAGACTCTGAGAGGGTGCCCTCCTTTCTGTGACCCAATGCTGCTCATGACTTCTCTGCCTGCTCCTCTCAGCCTCTTGCATGGCTCCCATTTCCTGAGTTACCTTCGGAGCATTTCATCCAAAGGCACTCATTTTTGCTAATGTGGCAAAACAACTTAGGCATAGGGAGGGGGACATGTCATGTCAGAAAGTAGAAAGGGCCATGCAGAACTGCCTTCAGCACTCTCAGATCCTACTGGATTAAAGTGTGAAGCCTGAATTAAGATCATTGATCCACACAATGGCTTGGAGAGCTAGGCAATGCTATAATTACTTTGCAGACTGAGGGCAAGAGACTCAGGGAGATACTAACTTACCTGTGGCCACACAAGTTGCAAGACAGGATTCAAACCTAAGTTTAGTGCATTTTCTACTACATGCTGCTTTTTGCCTGCTTCAAATTCCCTTTGTTTCATGCCTATGATGGCAACTCCTTTTGCCTTCTCCCATTGCTTCTATTTTTCCACTAACTTTATTTATTAAATGGCCTATGTTCAAATCTCATAGGCCCTTGTTTTTTTTCCTTTGTCACATGTCTGAATTCTTATCATTAAAAATTTTGTTTAATGATGAAAATACCTAAACTATAAATGCTGTGAAAACCAGGACTTTACTGTGGTTCACCACTGAAATCATAGCACCTAGCAGGTGCATAATTAAAAATTATTCACTGAATGACTTCAGTAAAGGCAAACTGTTGTCTGTTTTTATTGATATGAAATCATATTTATTGAGTACATACAGTGCACTGCAAGTTAGCGTGAGAATTTTAGACGAAAATATTGCTAAAGGATTTGAAAGTCAATTTTAGAAGATAGCACAAGTACAAAATTTAACATTCAATTATTTCATTTATTTATCAAATATATGTTAATTATCTACTCTGTACTAGGAAATATACTTGTTGCTTAACCTGAAATAATAATAATAATAATAAACCTATCCTTTCTCCTTCCACAGCCCATATTTTTAATCCACAAATCTGGTTTGTAGAAATAGACAACTAAACAGAATATTATACTGGCAATGGATAAATGCTATAAGATAAGGTGTAAATGGGGCTGTGGAAGGAGAAAGGATAGGTACCTAACCCACTGTTTCAAAGTCGGAGAAGGAATCCTGGAAAAAGTGGTCTATAAGAACATGTAGAAGTCAAAGGCAAAGAAGGTTAAGGGTACAAATCGTTTCAAGAAGAAACAACATGTACCCAGATATGAAAGAAATAATATAATACAGTATGGCTAGAAGGTAGTGTTTAAAGTGAGAAATCCTGAGAGATGAAATTAGGTAGATAAGTAGTGACCATTCAAGATTTTCTTCTCACCTTGTGGTCCTAAAACAAGCAGCATCAGCATCACCTGGCAGCTTGACAAATGTAGCATCTAAGGCACATAATTTAAGGAGGCACTCACTCTCAGGCTCATGCAAAGTATGGGGCTGGCACTAGCACAGCCTTGACAATAAGGGCTCCTTAACTTGTCCACCTAGGGAGTGTTGCTCAACTCACCCTAGTCCTGGACTTGTACCCTAGACACACTGGATCAGAAACTATAGTTTAATAAGATGACCAGGTCATGTGTATACACATTAAATTTAAGAAGAACTGCTCTAAAGGGTTTGTAAACCATGCTTGAGTTTGGAGACTGTCTTGGGAATAATGACTGTTATTTATAGGCATTAGGCAGGAGTAGGCTCCTTGCTTTATTTATAAAGATCCCGCTAGAAGTGTGAGGAGGATGTCAGGAGCTAGAGAAGCCACTTAGGAGGCTTCTTCAAGCCAGTCAGAATCTTATTTAAAGATTCTTTGAGATTCTTTTAAGATTCTATTATGATTCTTTAAATATTATTATAGTGATCCAGAACTGAAGGAGTAGGTGAATTTGAGGGGTATTTGACCAGATTTAGTGGGTGGTTAGAAGTGATGGTTAGTAAGAATGAAGGATAAATCAAGTATACCTGGTTCATGGCTGCAGTAACCAGATGGTTGGAAGTACTGCTCATTGAGATAAAACAAACAAACAAAAAAACACATATGGAGAGAAAGTGATGTGCAAAACACCTGGAGATGTTAAATTTGATAGATTTTAGATTATATGACATGATATATGGATATCCCTATCATGAAGAGAGAGATGAGGTACAGAGATGGATTCCAGGATTATCAGCTCTAAAAAATAATAATTAAGGCTGTGGGAAGGAATAGGAGTTTTTAGAGAGTGTATAAAACAAGAGTTAAAAATTAAATTGTGGGATACCAACATTTAATTAATATCGAATAATTATTTTCGTTTTGCAAATTATTTTCAAATCCAATATATCATTTGAACTACATAAATGTTGGTGGGGGCTAGGCAGGGTAAGGTTATTATCCTCATTTTAGAGATAAAGAAACCAGGGTTTATAATTTTTAATTTGTTTTGGCTAGTAAATCATCTAGCTGAATACACACCAGGAGCAGTTCCAACTGTACTGCAAGGCATGCAATTAAGAGAGAAACCGAGTAGAATTCACTGTAAATTTAACAGGAATAGAGAGAAAAGATGTAGACCACAGTGGTTAAGAAAGTCTTCATGGAAGAAGTTTCTATTATTTCACCAACTGCTATGGCTCTTGTGGGAGATAATAGCTTCTGAATGGATAAATTAGTATTTTTGCTAAATGTTTGAGAGTCCTGAATAATTTGGTAAAAGAATAATATGTACCCCTTTGTCTACTGCAGTATTATTGAAGATTTTACAATGACCTGGGCAAGATATTAAGAACTGGTTTCTTTTAAATCTTGAATGACAAAATCTTGACAGAACCACCCCTTAATCATCCTATCACTTCAGGCCAGACTAATTATGATGGTACAAATGTGTACTTTGAGGCAGAACAGCAGCTAATAATTCTACCCGCATTAGGAAGTTACTGGGACAGAAGAAAGATGCAATAACTGATTTATAATGTGAGCCATGATTAAAAGGAAACTTTTGACTGTATTAATCTTACCTATAATTATTAACCTTTGGTAAAACAGAATCAACTATGACAACATTCTGACTTCCTATAAACAGTTTTCATGTTAGTCACAGAGAATTGATAGCGACATCCTCATCTCTTCCAAGTGACCTAAGATTCTGAGAAATATAATAATTACTATTAACAATTATATGGTTTGTTATATTTTTTAAGTATTCTAAGATATAATATTTAATTGGATAATTTCTTAAGTCTTATAAAGAGGGCAAGATGGAAATTTTTATTGCCCCTTCTTATTTAAAAAGATGGGAGAAAATAAAGTTTATGGATGATGAGCCTTGCTTGGGTTAAAACAGTAATTAATGGCAATAGTTTTAATGTAAATAATTTATTAAGAGCATAAGACATGCCAGGAATTGAGCCAAGTACTTTACAATCATTATTTCACTTAATCCTCACAATGAGCTAAGTACTGTTATCCTCATTTTATAGATAATGAACCTAAACCTTGAACAAGTCAACAAAGTTGTGCAAAATTACACAGAGAATATGTAATGGAACTAGGGGATGAAGTTAGTTCTAACTCACCATTACACTTTGCTCTGATGGGTCACTCAGTAATCTTTTGTTGAATATTCATTACAGCAAGGGTACAATTGGAGATACCGAAAATCTATAAATTATTGTTTTACAAAAAATATATAGAGACTATTAGAAAACCAAAAATTAAATGATCAAAATTAACAAATTCTTTAAATATTATACAAAATATAGACATGGTTTCTCTTTCTAAGAACTTATAGTTCAGTGGGGGTCTATAAAGGGATAATTCCAAAATGATAAGTACTGTAACAGAAACAGGGATGAAGGGGAAACTGAGACTCAGAGATCACATCACAGAAAAGGGGTTGATTAAGCTGGGTCTTGTGAGGATAAATAGATATTTCTTGGTCCACAGGGTGAGGGGTCAATTCTAGGCTGAGGGGTCAGTCCATTAAAAATGCATGTAGTTATAAGACAGCAGTTTAGAGAAAAAGAAAAACTTTCAAATAGTTGCACTGTGGTTTTAAGGGTGACATGATGGGAGATGAGGTTATTGGAACCAGATGATCACACTTGCTTTAGTCAAAGGAAGCACTGGAGATAAACCAGTAAGTGAACATGGAAGCCGGTTTCCTAGGGAGCCAAATGATTGCTCAGTGTGAAGGAAACTTATGAGGGGCCTGTTATGTACAGAATGTTTGTGTCTCCCCAAAATGCCTAAGATGAAACCCTACGCCCCAGTGTGATGGTATAAGGAAGTAGACCCTTTGGGAGGTAATATAAGATTAAATGGAGCCACGAGGGTAGAACTCTCATGAAGGGATGAGTGTCCTTGTTAGAGTTATGAAAGATCTTGCTTTCTCTCTCTACTCTCCACCATGTGAGGATTCAATGAGAGGTTGGCAGTCTGCAACCGGGAGGAGGGTCCTCACCAGAACCTGACCATGGAGGCACCCTGATCTTAGACCTCCAACCTCCAGAACTGTGAGTAATAAATTTCTGTGGTTTATAAGCCACTCAATCTATAGTACTTTGTTATAGCAGTCCAGACTGATAAGACAGGACCTGAGAGAGAAGACAGAGTGGTTTGCTGAGAAGCAGTGCAGGAGTGAGACAATGAGGGTGTAACTTAAGGAAGGAAGCAGAATGAGCACAGAGTTGAGGTCAAATGTTTAAAAGAGTGAATGGGGAATTCCCTGGCGGTCCAGTGGTTAAGACTCTGAACTTTCATTGCCAAGGGCATGAGTTTGATCCCTGGTCGGGGAACTAAGATCCCACAAGCTGTGCAGTGTGGCCAAAAAACAAAAAAAACCCAAAACAAAAGAGTGAATGGCCAGACTTGGTACCAAATGGCTGGCCTTCTCACAACAAGTGACAGTAAGTCCAATTCCTCTATTATGTTTCCAAACCTATTTTATTTTTATTAATGTTTTCTTGAATATTGAAAACTTTCTTGATAGATGTCTTAACTGGACTCAACTCCTTTTGCTCAAGTCCTGAAGTACTTCTTCTGCCAAGGTACTTAGTATGGACTCTAAATTTCAAAGTCACTTCTGTCTATATCTTACCATGACTGGTCTATAAATGTCTAAGAGAGGATGAGCATCTGATTAATCTTAAATCCATCCCAAACCTAGCTCAATATCTGAAGCATGGGTAAATATTAAATATTGGTTGATAAATGAATTACTGTGCATTTCCTACCTAGTCCCTCTACTAATGATGTAAATAGCCCTGAGCCTAAGAGGAAACAATTCATGGCTAGATGCATCCATTCCCACAGCACTTCATAATCCAATCACAGTACTCACCACTGAGTATTAAAATTCACTTCCAGACTCTATTAATTCTACCATTATACCCACTGCACATTTTGCAATGTTTGAAATTCCATAAATACTTATCTAGTTAATGAATAAATAAATAATCCATTAATCATTTTGTCTCATCATGTGTTATATATTTTGACTCCCAGATCTTTCCTTTGTCTTCCACACAAGTACACGTTTGTATCTTCACATTACTTGCCCAGCAACTTCAGCTCTTTTAGTGCACATTCAAAAAACACAAAGAAACCTGGAGAGAGCTCTATCCAGTCCAAATGGATATCAAAACATCCATTTTGACCTCTTTCTGAGCTATATTGTAAACCCTGAAAATACAGTTTCCAGAATTGGCGTTCCCACTTTAACGGACTCATTGGACGAGAGAATCAGGCCACACAGGCTGACAGGTTCCACCACAGAGTTTGGACAGAGCCTCATGGCCTTTTAGCATTTTTTTCCCCAAATACATACACTGTGCTTAGAATGCACAGTGAAGTTTAATGGCTCTTGATTAGCAAAGCAAAGGAAAAAGCTCCCTGCTATTCAGTTCTTGCTAACTTGAAAACACAGTAGACTGTCACAGCTTTGTGGTGCTATCAACTGAGTTAACACATGCATCGGCACTTACAAAAATGGTAAAATTACTCTTGAGTGAGGAAGTTTCACTAACAGCCCAAATATAGCTAAGATGTCTTTTGATCTTCCTCATCCACTTCACCATGCCAATAACAAATTTCAATGCTAATTCCACCACTTAAGTACCTGTTACATGATACTGTCCCAATCGTTGCCATCCTGCTTCAGTGTCACCTTTCACCCTCCCTACCTATACAGCATCTCCCTACCCCTGCTACCCATGATCTGACAATTCTAAGGTTTTATTCTGTTCTTTCGTTTAGAGCTTATTCCTGTGTGTCTTCATTTTGTTTGACCCTCTGCCTTCGTTTCTGTGCATTAGATAAAACAGCCACCTCTCCCAGTCTTGAAAGAGTGGCCTCATGTAGGAGATGAACCTAAACATTCAACCCTGCCCCAGCTCTTGGTTGTCTCTCAAACCCTGAGAGACAACTAATCAGCCTATTTTATTTTTAATGGCTCCCAGTAGTCGAGGGTGTGCCAAGACCTGTCAGTGTACGAAAGGGGAATATCTCAGTCTGCACCTCAATTCAGGCTGATTGGAAGCCAGACCCTCAGGCAGCAGCTTTTATTTCTTTATTTATATATATTACTTTTTATTAGGGTATAGTTGCTTTATAATTTTGTGTTAGTTTCTGCTGTACAGCTGAGTGAATCAGCTATACTTATACATACATCCCCTCTTTTTTGTATTTCCTTCCCATTTAGGCCACCACAGAGCGTTGAGTAGTCCCCTGTGCTATACAGTAGGTTCTCATTAGTTATCTATTTCATACATAGTACTGTATATATGTCAATCCCAATCTCTCAATTCATCCCACCCCCTCTTCCCCCCTTGGTATCCGTAAGTTTATTCTCTACATCTGTGTCTCTATTTCTGCTTTGCAAATAAGCTCATCTGTACCATTTTTCTAGATTCCAAACATGAGCCACATTATACATACTTGTTTTTCTCTTTCTGACTTCCTTCACTCTGTATGGATGGAGAGACTGTCCTACAGAGTAGTTTTAAAGTATGCAACTATATACAGTCCTCTGGGACCACAAGCTTAAGCCCCCCTGGCTATCAGAGCCAGGTGATATAGGGGTGTCCACTGGGCAGTATTCATAAAAATCAGAGCTCCAAACGAGTGTATAGGCTCCTGTCTAGGAGATACCAGCAAGCTGTAGGGAGGCAGAAGAAAAGTGCAAATACACAAGCTTACCTTCCAGAGCCTCTAGATATGTGGCCAAACGTGGAGCCCGTCGCTCAGGGAGAAGTTCCAGGACAAGCAATCAGGCCTCCTTTACAGAAAGACCGGGGGTGTGATTCCGTCCATTGTCCATGCAGTGCCCTGAGGTGGCAGTCAGCCAGGAACTATCTCTATTACCGTCTGCGGGATGCAGGCGCACAAGCCTCCCGGCAATTCAGAGCCAAGCCATCAAGGGGTCAAGGGGTGGGAGTCCCCTGGGCGGCAGCTGTGGAGGCCACAGCACAACACGCCTGCAAAAGTTCTCCGCTGGGAGGTCCTGGTGCTCTGGAGACAGTGCCCACCCTCCAAGGGCTCCAGACAGGGTGACACGCAGCTCTGAGATGTGTGTTTAATTAGAAGCCTGCCCCTTGCGCCGCAGCTGCTTTCACATAGGCCTGTGGTCCTCTGGCTGTGCCCTGAAGGTGGCAGCCCTTTAAGAACTCTTTTTCTGTTGGTGATAGTTCTGTGGAATCCAAGAGTGAACAGCCTCACTGCCCACCAGGGCCAGGAGATGTCTAGCTGTCTCAGGGCGGCAGCTGCGTGTAAGCCCCACGCCGCTCCACACGGGAGCCCCGCGGAAGTCGCCCCGCGGGACGGAAGTCGCCCCGCGGAAGTCGCCCCGCGGGACGGAAGTCGCCCCGCGGAAATCGCCCCGCGGGACGGAAGTCGCCCCGCGGAAGTCTGGCTAGAGTCCACTGCGAACGTGGCGCTCAGTCTCCAGTGCTCCACACGAGTGCAAAGATGGTGTCTGCCTGTCTTCCACTCACAGAACACCTCAGCTGGCCTCCAAATGTGTGTCAAATCAGACACCTGTCCTTCAGTTTGATGTTCCAAGACCAGCAAATGAGGCTTTCTCTCGAAGTCTGGTGTCCTTCCATCAGCTGCTCCGTGCTGGGCCCTGAGGCCGGTAAGTCTGAACGCAACGCGCGACCACTCCTCAGATTGCTAGTAGCCCTGTCCTGTGGGTCTTGTGGAAACGGGCCTGTTGCTTTTCCAAGCTAGATGTTTTGGGAGCACATCTCTGAGGTGCAGGTCTTAGAAGTTGGGGTGCCCAGTGTGGGCTTCAAATCCTCCTCAGGGCGAAGCGCCAGCTTTTGTGTTCGCCTCAGATTGTGGGACATGCCGGGGATGAGGTTTATGGCCTTGAAGTGACTGAGTGTGGCCCGGCCTCGCGCGCCTGCTTTGCTGTGGGCCTTCTCTCCTTTGCCTGCTGTGCAGGAGTCGCTCAGACAGTTTTCAAGTTGTTTTCAGAGGAAGTTGTTCCCTATGTAGCTGTGCATTTGGTGTGTTTGTGGGAGGAGGTGCGTTTCAGTTCCTCGCCGGTCGCCATCTTGAACCGGAACTTGACAATTCGTTATTCAGTCCCCCGACAACCGCTAGAGTGACGTTTCGTATTCGCAGTCAGTCAGGCCGTGCACCTGCTCAGTATTTGATATCGGCTTCCCTAAACAGTGGTGTAAAACGGTGGGTATTTTTGTCGGGCAGACAAGTATCTCAACAGTGCCTCTTCATTCCAAACTTCTTTTAAAAAAAAAAAAAAAATCATTATTTTACAGACCTTGCTATTGCAAGTAATATTTCCTCTGTCTGGAATGGCCTTGCCTCTGTTTCTTTACACTCATAAATCCTACTCATCCTTAAAGTCTTGGCTTAGATATTGTCTCTTTTGTGATGTCTTTCCTTATTACCTTATGCAACGAGAGGGGTAGATATGCTTTCGATGTTTATTAACCATCTACGGTCGGGGATTGTTAACATTTCTATATGTCCACTAGATGCTATGATAAGGTACTTGAGTGGAGGGGACCTGTCTTTTCAACTCTTTATCCTCTGTGCTCAGGTACAAGTGTGAGTGCAGAGTAGAAACTCCATACCTATTTGCTGAATGATTCCATTCACATTGGGTCTTACTTGCAAATATGGTCCTAGTAAGATGCTCCTCTGCCAATCATCTCCATCTCTAATATGACAGTCCCTGAGCATCTGTTATTCTGTAGCTCCTGGGTGGCTCCCGTGTTTCAGCTGGTACAAAGTCAACCTTCATATAGATGGCCCCTCTGCTCTGGTGAGATCACCAAGAAGCCATAAAGAGGAAAGTCAGTTTAGGTGGATTATTGATGGATGTCAAGTGTCCCTTTGTATAAGAGACTTTTTCTTCTAGACTGATTGCCTGAGGGCTCAAGAGACTCCTAGATAACAGCCTGGATGCTGTCTTCTTATTTCCTCTGAACATCTGCATTTTCATCCAAAATTAAGGCACCAAGCACAGCTTTGAGTGAAGTAATGGCCTCAGGGCTGGTGAATTTAATGAGAAATCTTCTTTTCAAGGGCCATATGCTGATACCTCGTGCTAAGCAGGCCTGGCCTTGAAGTGATGGGATTACTGTGTACCTACTTAAATTAAAAAACAAAAAACAAAAAAAAAACTTCCAATTTACTAGGACTTATTAGTTTTAGAGGTTTTTGACAACTTGATTTGCTCCCTCTTAATTAGTTAATGGTTATTCAGGCTGTGACAGCCTCCAGCAAGGCTTATAGCTTATAGTCAAAGCTTATAGCCTTGAAATATAGGCTCTAAGCTCAGAGTGGTTAGAAAAAGCATAAACAGGGAAGTGATATATGTTATCCATAATGAAGGTCTCTTCCCTCCTCCCTCTCTTATACAAAGAACTGTAGAAGGTATTTTTTTTTTTTTCTACAGACTGAAAAACTGACATTCTAAAAATAAAAGAATTAGAAGTACCTTACTCAGATTCATGAGTGGTGTTTATTGCAGAGTTAGGATGACAACCCTGGCTTTGGACTCCCAGTCCAAAGTTTATTTCATGCAACACTATGTTCCCTCTTGCAGAATTCATCTGTTAAAAGTTAAAGGGAATAAAATGCCAGTCTGAAGCTCAACAGGATAATGGCGGGGGTGGGGGTGGGTGGGGTGGGGGGTGGGGGTCGGGGGTGGGCTGAAGGACAACCTGAATTTGTTGATTAGTTTGCTTAATTCAGCTACACCCACTTACACTATCCCAGCCCACTGATCAGCATTTTCCTTTTGTGCAGACTTCATAGTCAAAGAATCAATATATCATTAGCCTACAGGATGTTGTTTTGTGGGTTTCAGGCAAGCTCCTGGGAGCATTATTTCAGTCATAATGACAGGGGTTGGGCTGTAATAAAAGTCCTGAATTATGCCACATTAAGGATCTTCCCCCCATGAAGCTGGTAAGCTGCTCAAATATTCCCTTGTGTGGCTTCAGACACAGCCATCAAATATTTAGCATGGATTTTGGGCTCATGTGCCTCATTTATCCCCAAGATATTCTCCTAAAGCAGGGAGCTGGTATTACTACTTTTAAGAGGTAAGGAAGGAGAGGCTTGAAGAGATTAACTGGATAAGACTTGCATCCTGGAGTAGCCAGATCAATCCCTTAGATCCAATAGCCACTCCCTGCTTCCTCAGGCTTCGAGAACAGGCAGGATTTTGAAAATTCTCTTCACGGACTGTCTCCAGCTGCTCTATCCCCAGCCAGAGAGCTCATGACCACTGGCTGGCATTAAACTTCATCCTCTCTCCCCTCCACTACTATTCCTGAGTCTTCCCCTTCCCAAGACTCAGAAGTCCCCTCTCACCAGCCTCCCCCAGTTCTTATCTCCTTCCTCTCCTTTCCCTGAATGACTCATTTTGTTTACCAAGCAGAGAAGCTAATAGAAGGCAGCAGAATTTAAGCTTCCCTGGGACTTGCTTTACGCACTGACAAAATCATTCTTTTCTCTCTCTGTTAAATATTCATGGCTCTCAGATTTTTAGATACAGAGGTACATTTTGTTTTAAAATGTGCTGATCCAAGACATACTGGTTTGCATTGATTTCCTCCTCTTTGCATTTCTATTGCATTGGAAATAAAGAGGTCCTCATTCACTTCTGAAATATGGACCTGAATTTATCTATGGCTTTCTTTTTAATTTGGTTGCTGTTTGGTGAAAGGACTGATGTTGGTAGATGTTTTACATGTTTCTGTGTTTTCTCTTTTGACATTGTGTGCGCGCACACACACACGCATTGCACGCACGCAGACAAGCAGAAAAAGAAAAATCACATCATCTTTTCCAGGCATCACAGCCTAATGTTAATATAATTTGAAAGGGATTTTAATAAAGCTTTGATCTATTACAGATTTCAAATATTTACAATTTGGAATGAAAATAAAATAGAGATAGATTTACAAAGATGAAGAAGAGGCTCACCCAGAATAGTTCAGAGACCTGTAGAAAATGAAATGGGAACAGAAGTGCCTACATTTTAAAAGGGAAGGAGTGAGAGAAATGACATGGCATAAGAATTCTGGAAAGAGAATAATGGGAATGGGTGGGAAGAGGGATACAATCCTGATTAATTCAGGTCACTTGACAGTCTGAAAATGCATAATGAAAGTGAAGAAAAGTATAAGGCTTTCAGGTTCTGGAAGTTACATGGGGATTTTTTTTTTTGCCCTTGCTGGTCTCACTCATTGCCGCATGAAATTAAAAGAGAAAACAACCTGTTGATAAGAAAAAGCTGAGTTTTTTCTTGCTATGTTAAGGGAATGTACCATCTCGGAAGACTTGTAGTCTTGTAGTGTGGAGGATAAAGTTAGAATTTTTATGAGGTTTTAGAGCCTTTTAATGAAGAAATTTAACTAGGACTGGGTAAGGATTTTGATATAATGGTCTAGGATTGGTGGACACTTTGGTTGGAAGAGTCATGAGGGCTCAGTTTTTATTTCATCCTATGGAAGACTTTGATTTGATGTTTACTTAATATTTTGGTAGAGAACCTGGAATAAATGATAAAATTATTTGTGATTTTTATCTTCCTGGGCAACAGTTTCTTGGAATAGTTATGTTGATGAAGACAGCAAATTAGTAAAGTATGTTGATATAGACAGTAAGCTGTGTGGGTGTATTAATTTGGAATCTTGATTATAAACTCTCATAATTAGGAAACACCTAGAAGTTTATCTAGCCTAGTCTCAAATTGATTTTTGAATTCCCTTATGACATGGCAGCCATGTTTTCATTCAGCTTCTCAGAGATTGAAACCAGTACAAAGTTCTTGAGAATCTGGCAGCAAGCACCAGTAGGTATTTACTCTAGGTTTCCAAAATTAGACTAATTACGGTATTCTTTGGATCTCTACTTCTCTTTCCTTTTTTAGTTAACTAAAGACTGACTTCATTGCCCATTACTTTCTGCTTTTTTTTTTTTTTTTGGCTGGTTGCAATTTTATTTATTTATTTATTTTCACATCTTTATTTGAGTATAATTGCTTTACAATGGTGTGTTAGTTTCTGCTTTATAACAAAGTGAATCAGATATACATATATGCCCATATCTCCTCCCTCTTGTGTCTCCCTCCCACCCTCCCTATCCCACCCCTCTAGGTGGTCACAGAGCACCAAGCTGATCTCCCTGTGCTATGCGGCTGCTTCCCACTAGCTATCTATTTTATATTTGGTAGTATATATGTCCATGCCACTCTCTCACTTCGTCCCAGCTTACCCTTCCCCCTCCCCGTGTCCTCAAGTCCATTCTCTATGTCTGTGACTTTATTCCTGTCCTGCCCCTAGGTTCTTCAGAACCATTTTTTTTTTTTTACATACCATATATGTGTTAGCATACAGTATTTGTTTTTCTCTTTCTGACTTACTTCACTCTGTATGACAGCCTCTAGGTCCATCCACCTCACTACGAATAACTCAATTTCATTTCTTTTCATGGCTGAGTAATATTTCATTGTATATATTTGCCACAACTTCTTTATCCATTCATCTGCTGATGGACACTTAGGTTGCTTCCATGTCCTGGCTATTGTAAATAGAGCTGCAGTGAACATTGTGGTATATGACTCTTTTTGAATTATGGTTTTCTCAGGGTATATGCCCAGTAGTGGGATTGCTGGGTCATATGGTGGTTCTATTTTTAGTTTTTTAAGGAACCTCCATACTGTTCTCCATAGTGGCTGGATCAGTTTACATTCCCACGAACAGTGCAAAAGGGTTCCCTTTGCTCCACACCCTCTCCAGCATTTATTGTTTGTAGATTTTTCTGATGATGGCCATTCTGACTGCTGTGACGTGCTACCTCATTGTAGTTTTGATTTGCATTTCTCTAATGATAAGTGATGTTGAGCATCCTTTCATGGGTTTGTTGGCATCTGTATATCTTCTTTGGAGAAATGTCTGTTTAGGTCTTCTGCCCATTTTTGGATTGCGTTGCCTGTTTTTTTTGATATTGAGCTGCTTGTAAATTTTAGAGATTAATTCTTTGTCAGTTGCTTCATTTGCAAATATTTTCTCCCATTCTGAGGGTTATCTTTTCATCTTGCTTATGGTTTCCTTTGCTGTTCAAAAGCTTTTAAGTATCATTAGGTCCCATTTGTTTATTTTTGTTTTTATTTCCATTTCTCTAGGGGGTGGGTCAAAAAGGATCTTGCTGTGACTTATGTCATAGAGTGTTCTGCCTATGTTTTCCTCTAAGAGTTTTATGGTGTCTACCCTTACATTTAGGTCTTTAATCCATTTAGAGTTATTTAGGGAGTGTTCTAATTTCATTCTTTTACATGTAGCTGTCCAGTTTTCCCAACACCACTTATTGAAAAGGCTCTCTTTTCTCCATTGTATATTCTTGCCTCCTTTATCAAAGATGAGGTGACCATATGCGCATCGGTTTATCTCTGGGCTTTCTATCCTGTTCCACTGATTTATATTTCTGTTATTGTGCCAGTACCATACTGTCTTGATTATTGTAGCTTTGTAGTATAGTATGAAGTCTGGGAGCCTGATTCCTCCAGATCCATTTCTCTTTCTAAAGATTAGTTTGGCTATTTGGAGTCTTTTGTGTCTCCATACAAATTGTGAAATTTTTTGTTCTAGTTCTGTGAAAAATGCCATTGGTAGTTTGATAGGGATTGCATTGAATCTGTAGATTGCTTTGGGTAGTATACTCATTTTCACAATGTTGATTCTTCCAATCCAGGAATATGATATCTCTCTCCATCTGTTTATTTCATCTTTAATTTCTTTCATCAGTTTCTTATAGTTTTCTGCTTACAGGTCTTTTGTCTCCTTAGGTAGGTGTATTCCTTGGTATTTTATTCTTTTTGTTGCAGTGATAAATGCAAGTGTTTCCTTAATTTCTCTTTCAGATTTTCCATCATTAGTGTATAAGAATGCAAGAAATTTCTGTTTATTAATTTTGTATCCTGCAACTTTACCAAATTCATTGATAAGCTCTACTAGTTTCTGGTAGCCTCTTTAGGATTCTCTACGTATAGTATCATGTCATCTGCAAACAGTGACAGATTTACTTCTTCTTTTCCGGTTTGGATTCCTTTTATTTATTGTTCTTCTC
Organism: Pseudorca crassidens; assembly: GCF_039906515.1. NCBI lineage: Eukaryota > Metazoa > Chordata > Mammalia > Artiodactyla > Delphinidae > Pseudorca > Pseudorca crassidens. Next base: position 16,421,060 of record NC_090302.1, on the reverse strand, counting down.
TGATTGCTGTAGCTAAAACTTCCAAAAGTATGTTGAATAATAATGGTGAGAGGGGGCAACCTTGTCTTGTTCCTGATCTTAGTGGAAATGGTTTCAGTTTTTCACCATTGAGAATGAAGTTGGCTGTGGGTGTGTCATATATGGCCTTTTTTATGTTGAGGTAAGTTCCCTCTCTGCCTACTTTCTGGAGGGTTTTTATCATAAATGGGTGTTAAATTTTTTTGAAA